>NW_025400983.1:1212165-1213426 GCF_015345945.1 Tribolium madens
ATTAATTTAGAGCTCTAACTTTGTTATCTTATTCTTAGTCAAAATGTTGRAACTTCGTGTGATTTTCTCAAATGTTTTTTTGAGAGTTTTTTTTTTAATTACAAATTTGACAATTAGAAAAACTCAGTTAAACTTGAACTTAAACGACTGAAGAAAGTAAGAAACCTGAACTGTAAAATTGAAAAATAGGATGAAATAAAGTCGAAAAACTAATCAAAAGATCTGAAAAGTAGAATTCGATTAAATTCGATTGAATTTATGGCTCGTGATTATTTATTCAAAAAAGTGAATAATTCGGTTAAATATTTGTCGTTGTTGTCGATACAAAGACTGCGATTACTTTCAAGCCTCATGGGTGTTGAATTGATACAAATCCTGGACCTTTTGAACCGAGATAATGCAGTCTCAAGACGCACCATTTGCCTGACTGCTGTGTCACAAATAAATTTCAACACAACGATTCTCTTTGTCGTAAAGCAGAAACAAGAAAGCCATCGCTCATCTTCGAGAGTATCACACTGATCTCGACCCCTCTGCGTTCAAAGCAAGCTTTTCAAAGGAAGCTTTTTCTTTCAGATAATTTCACATTATTTCAGGGATTTTTACGCTGTGGTAGTGACAACATTTACACAATGATTTTATTACACAAGTTGAATATAAATTATGGAACCAAGCGTTTTTTTTTTTTTAATTATTTGTCTTCACGAAATAATAATAATGTATAAATTAAAGTGATATAAAAATGGTCAAAATGACAATTTATGTAAGTTTTCACGTCAGACGTTTCTAAAATAATATATGCCAACAAATATTTCCACAAAGTACGGCTTTATGAATTTTAATGGGGGGGCGAGCGGCTATGCCGCGAGCCCCCTACAATTTCTACAAAACGTTTTTAAATTTGATTTTATTTGTACTATTAGCTTCCATTGCTAAGTAACACTCTTACAAAACTTGACATGTATGTATTTGAAACAAACTGTGTTTATTAAAAAAATATATACAGTCCCAGTGAGTTAATTGTTAAAATTATATAACATTTGTATAGGAAATTGATAAATACTAAACTAGTGCATCGTCTGGAATTATTTTTAACTATACAGCGTGCCTCAAAAATAAGTTACAAAACGAATTTATGTTTTTTTTAATGAAATGCCATGTTTTTTAGCATTTCACAACGTTTTTAAGCTAAACTTCTATTGGTCGATTTTGTTTAGTAGAAAACGTAAACTTTAAAAAAAAATTATAACACAAAAAGTAA
>NW_025400983.1:1215271-1217108 GCF_015345945.1 Tribolium madens
AGAGGCTGGAATTACTTGGAATTGTTTGGAATTATGATAAAAAATTAAAAAAATTGTTAAAAATTAAATAACTTAAAAAATTTCAATAAAACACCCAATTTTTGGTTTCTGCATCTAAAAGATTACTAAATTATGTTTCCGAAAACATTTACTTTCAAGTGCCTACAATTTTTAAATATTAAAAAAATTAATCATTATTTTAATAGCCAAAAGTGTATTATACAGGGTGATGGAACCAATCGGTTGTTTTAATCATTTGTCTCTAGAAAATAATAATAATATAAATTAAAGTAATATAAAACAATGAAAACAATGAAAAAAGTTATGCGATTTTTTTTGTCAAAATTGCAATATATGTTAAGAATTTTTTTGAAAAAAATAAATATAAGGCAAATAGTTGCAATCCTTAGATCATAACCTTGAAAACCATGAGAAAATGGTTTTATAGTGGGTTGCCATTAAAAAAAAATTGTGGAACTCAAAAACAAAAAAAAATTTCGAAAAATTATATTTTTGATAAAACATCACATTTTTATAGTACTTTATCATTCGTCAATTAGTATTTTAATTTAAAAAAATAAGTTTAAGCAAAAAACGTTTGGTTCTATATTTTTTATTCACCTGGTATATTTTTTTTACTTTTCTATTGCAATACATTAAAAAATGTTATAGCCTCATAGTTCCTACTTTTTTTATAGTGGTAAAAAATATTTTTGGCTGTCTTAACTTTTTGTGTAATAAGTATTTAAAAAGAGTATTTTTTCGTCAAGAAAACTAACTAAGCAAAATCGACCAATAGAAATTAAAAGTTACATTTAAAAATGCCAAGAAACATATAGTGTTGCATTTAAAAAAACTAAAATTTGTATTGTAACTTATTTTTGGTACACGCTGTATAGTTGAAAATAATTTTAGGTAATCTATCAACTTCATATATATTTTTTCTTAAATTTTAATGTTTAAAGGTAAATAATGAACTTTACCGATCATAAGAATAATACATACAGGTGCGCCGGAAATTTAAAAAACTTCGAAATTTTTATAGATAGACTTTTTTTAACATTTTTTCCATATTTCTCTGTGGCTTGAGTTCTGGCGCATCCTGTATAATAGAATTATTGCAAATTACTGCGTTAACAAATTCATTTTAAATTAAATTAAAATCAGTTGTACCAACAGTGAACGCAAAAATATTTTAAACCAAAAACGCGTTTATTACTTCCCTCGATGCTTTGCATCTCGGCTGTAAACATCCCTTTTCTGATTTAATAAACTATTAAAATGACTTGAATCCGGAAATGAAAAAAGGGAGTTTTTTTGCATAATTTGGCTCAACATGGAGCAAAAACCGTCACCGTTCATTACTGGTTCCATTTTCACTCTTGATCGTAAATAAATTCGGGCGTTTCGGACCGTGGAGGTCAGCTTTTCGCGTCATGAATAGTTAATTCGTTCGTTGAAACCTTTCTAATCCCCGATGTATTATTTAAAAGAGTGTTAAGTTAAACCAGAACACGAGATAATATTATTAAAAGTTGGTGCGTTATGTGTGAAGTTTTAGCGAGTGCGGTAATAGCGTTATCCTGATTGGAGCGGAACCTCCCGGTGTGGGGGAATTATGCCGGAAGTTCATCGGAACCGCTGGCCTCCAGCGGCCCCTTCTTCGAATACTAAACTTAGATGGGCCCTCTCCCAGGACCGGCTTCGCCCTCCCACACACTGCTAGTATTGCGGAGATCATTTTTATTATTGACCAAGAGCAAAAATGGATTAGAGGTGGGTAAATTAATGCKAAATGAAATTAAAAAAACTTTCTTATTAAAAAAATCAGAATAAC
>NW_025400983.1:1220370-1228129 GCF_015345945.1 Tribolium madens
AGTTTTGTTGAGATCATTTTTATTACTAACCAAGAGCGAAAAGGGATTAGAGGTGGGTAAATTAATGTAAAATGAAATTAAAAAAACTTAAACTTTCTTATTAAAAAAATCAGAATAACCAGAGAGGCTGGAATTACTTGGAATTGTTTGGAATTATTTTTTTTTGGAATTATTAAAATTATTTTTGGATTCTCTGAAATTAGTATAATTAACAATTGTGAATTAATGGAATTTTTTTTTGAATACTGATTTTTTTTAGTTTTTTGAAAATTGCATTAAAACTACCGGAATTAATTTGAAATTACAAGAATTATTATAGAATTACAAAAATTAAGTTGGAATTACAGAAATTAATTTGCAATTGTAGACATTAAGTGAAAACAATGGATTAATAAAATTACTGAAATGAAGTTTTGGTGAAATTTTTCTGAAATTACTGAAATTTTTTGGACTTTAATCGTAATTGCTTGGAATTATTTAAAAATTTTCGGAATTATTAAAATAATTTTTTTATTGTGTGAAATTATTTTTCTTGAATTAATGGAATTTTTCTTAAATTACTATTTTTTTTATTATCGGAGATAACGTCTTTTGAAAATTGCGTTAAAACTATTGGAATTAATTTGAAATTACAGGACTTATTTTAGAATTACGAAAATTAAGATAAAATTAAGTTGGAATTACAGAAATTATTTTGGAATTGCAAAAATTAATCTGAAAACAATGCAGTAATAAATTGACTTCTTTTTTTGAAATTTTTCTGATGTTAATGGAATTTTTTTCAAACTAGTAAATTCTTTTTGAAAAGTTTGTTGAATTTTTTGGAACTATTGGAATTAATTTAAAATTGCACGTATAACTACGATATTACGAAAATTACTTACCCTTTAATCCGGATCCTTGTAGCACGATTCCTTTCTCCATTTCCCTCATTGGCACTCACTAGAAACTTGAAATTTTAAAATCGCGCACTACTAAATGTCTATTAAGCACTCGAAAAAACACAACACGCACTCACTTATTTTATTATTATTATTTGACCCGGCAAAAGAAAAAGAAACCATTTGGCAGATAATTATTTGAAGACTTAATTACCTGACAAATAATTTCCAAAACTTTTACACTCCACTGACCCGGCGGTTTAGACATGCAGTCAGGCAAGATTTACCATAACGGATATATTGCTGATAAATTGTTTGAAATGAGGTTACCATTTGTAGCGATTCCCCTCATCTTCATAGAACGGACCTACTGAAAATAAAGAAACACAAAATCAGTATAACGTGTTATTAAAGTTGTTTAAAATATTAAATACAATTTAATAAGTGTGATTTTTTTTTAAATTTTGAATGTACTGCTGACTTACCCTTTAATCCAGATCCTTGTAGCACGATTGTCTTCTCCATTTCCCCCATTGGCACTCACTAATCACTCGAAATTTTAAAAACCGCGCACGACTAAATGTCTATTAAGCACTCGAAAAAACACAGCACGCACTCATTGTGTGTACATCCCCCATTTCAACACGATTTCGCACAGAACCACCAAATAATAAGTTATAATTTATTCCGACAAGTGACTCGTACGAGAGCTCAGCTAAGACTGAGTCGTTATTGTAATAATTTTCACGAAAACGGCACAAAAACTATTTCGTAACAGTTCCGGTGTAAAATACAGGGTGTTTCACATAATTTGTAAGATGCAGTCAATAATACATATTCCGATACGAACTCGATTACAAATTTTGGAAAATTGGATAAAGTTCTCTATTTTGTTCACCATTTCAAAAATTACAACGTTTTTAGTTGTTAGTTTGTGTGCGTACATTAGGCGCAAGCTTCGTAAAGTTATGTGAAACACCCTGTATTACCAAATTCTACGTCATCGTTTTTTCCGTCCTTTACACTTGTTTACACAACAAAGGGATTTTTAGTCGTACAAATACAATTTTTTTCTAACGTGACGTCACGGAATTTAACCCAATCAAATCTTTCAGATTTCTGAAATTCAACCAATCAGATTCAAATTACGCGATAATGTCTGGGTAAATCTACGTTATCTTGTGTATGACTTGCTATAATTCACAAACAATGTTAATACACACCAATTTTTGTGTGAATTATTGTTTTTATATTTTAAAAGATTGGATTTTTTTTGGAATTACCTTAGATTAAATTATCTTCTTCAGAAAATTACGTTAAATTCTTTAAAACTATCAGAATTAATTTGAAATTGCAGGAATTATTTTGGAATTACACTTTTTAAGTTGGAATTATAGTAATTAATCTAATAACGATAAAATTTTGTTGGAATTTTATTGGAATTACTGAAATTTGTAAATGGAATTAGTTGTACACAATTTTTCCAAGTTAACGGCCCCTCGAAATAACCCCATCTCTAATTCTTCTGTCTTTGTCAAAACTGTCAAAACAACAAATAGGCTTATTTCATGTTGAAACACTACTGGTTTAGAGCAATTTTAACACTTTTTCGTTGCATTTTCTATGTTATTTTAACAATTTTTTTATATTGTGAGGTTAGGAAATTAGAAAATGACAAGCTCATTTACGATAAGAATAAAATAATTAATAACTCAGGTAAGTAATTAATTACCATTTGTATAATAAATAGTTGTGAATTACGACATGTTACGTCAACACGCTTATTAAGTGAGGTTATGTTCTTCACTTTTGTATTTATTGGTAATAAATTGGCTAGTAGTGAAAAAATATTGTATAAAATACGGTAGAGAAGATTTCAATAGCCTTGCATTTATTATAATAAACAACTCGGCTATAAATTTCTCTCTTGTGATATAATATACTATTATTGCGGGTTTGTTAATTGCCTGGCTGTTATTTAAACCGGTGACACGGTGTGGTAATAACACCATTTTACTTCCACCACCGGTTTGTTTTATTAACTCGAGGGACAAGGAAACTTACTTCAGAGGTTTTATTTACACGGAGTTTTGGTAAATAGAGGCTTGTTGCACTTTTCGGACAAAGTGTTTGTTTGTGATTTGTTTAGATAGACAACAGTTTAAGGCAATTTTACAATACTTTGCTTTCAGTTAATTTCAAATCCAAAATTGTATTTATACTCGAAATTGTCAATCTAAATGTTACTTTGATTTCTGCTCTTTGAAATTTGCATTTGCAATTATGTGGCGCGATTTACGGCTCAATCGTTCGCTTGATGTTTGATGAGATTACCCTCTCGTCGAAATTGTTTGAAAAAAATTATAGTTTTGCATTTTTTCCAAGATTATTTTTAATAATTCTGAGATTTATTATAATAATGTTCTTCCAATGTATCCAATTTTTCTTATGGAAAAAATTTCTTCTAAACTTTTAGACAATTCTTTATTTCTCAAGCTTTTTATAATTTTTTAATTTGAATTTGAAACATTATTTGTTTATCTCACAACTTGGATTTACTATTACAATGTATGTACTATTACAAAATTTTATAACCGTCTTTCAATATTTTACCACATTCTTTTTTTACAGTTTATGCTGTAAAATCTTGACTTTTCCAAGATTTTTACTTTTGCATTTATAAATTATAAGATTATTTCAAGATTTTACTTTTCAAATTTCTAATTTACACTTCTTAAAATCTTAAAAAATTTTCAAGCTATTCGAATTTCTTCAAAATTTTAAAATATTTTTTTTTCGAAAATTTGGAATTTCTACTCAATTATAGATATTTTTTAGTTTTTTGAGCTTCTCTCTAAATTGTTGTTTACTTTTTGAGTTTGGGTCTTTCTCAGTTTTTCGAGTTATACAGGGTGTGTCAGAATTTGCGTCCCAGAGGAAAATTAAATAATATAAGTTACCAGAAACGTTTAAAAAATTCTTTGTTAAAAAATTTTGACATTTATTTTTTGACATTTGACATTTTTTTGTCTATTTAATGAAATGATTGCCAGTAAATATAGGGTGACTCTGGACACTTTTTTGACAGACTTATAATTTAAATAAATAATGTGTAAATAATATAAATAATAATAATAATTAGAAATCTGTCACTTATATGTTGTCATGATTATATTATATACAATGTTTACGCAAAAAAAACTTTTATCTGATATTAAATTTTTTTTTTTCAAATTTTAAACAAAATGGTGTTATCTTAGCTAAATCACCTTTTACATTTTGTTTTTTTGTCAAAATCGAAAATACGATACAAATTTTTGAATGTCAGTTAACTTGTATTAATTAGAGGGTGACTCGAAAAAGGTGATTTGTGGAAATCTGTTGATCATTATATCGATATCTGCCTATAGTAAAAATTTCTCATCAATTAATTTTTTCAATTTTTCGAAAGTAAATATTTTGTCACTTTTTTCAGTTTTTCAAAATTGAGATTGTTTTGACTAGATTTTCATAATTTTGTTTTATTTTTTTGCAATTTAAAACTATACAATCATCAGTACTAAGTAGAGAAGATTTTATAGCCTCGCATGTGTTACTTCCCTCGGCGCTACCCATCTCGGGTAATAAAAATCTCTTTTCTACCTTGTGAGAAGTAATATACTATTTTTTCTAGCGCAGCCCTGTATAATTTTAATCACAGGATTGCTAGGTTTTATTTTATTTTTCCGTTTTCTCATCAATTGATTGTTTTGAGTTGATTTTCTTAATTTTCGGTTATTTTTTTGTAATTTAAAACTATACAATCATCATTACTAAGTACTTAGACAAAATTTTACAGCCTTGCATGTGTTTTATTACGCATCTTGCGTAATAAAAAATCTTTTCTCTACCTTGTGAGAAGTAATATACTATTTTTTCTGGCGCATACTAAATAATTTTAATCACAAAATTTCTAGGTTTTGTTTTATTTTTCTGATTACTCATTAATAGATTTTGGTGGTAGTTTTGTCCTCTTTTTCAGTTTTTCAAATTTGAGATTGCTTTAAATACATTTTTTTAATTTTCAGTGTTACTTCCCTCGGTGCTACGCCTCTTGAGTAATAAAAAATCTCTTCTCTACCTTGTAAGAAGTAATATACTATTTTTGACGAAAATGTTACTACTTGTATTATCACTCTAGCAGCACTTATGTTCCAATTTCGGTGTTTTGAAGTGCATAAACAGGAGTGAAAGGATGTAGTAAGAGCATCTTTGAGACCGGTACTTAACAGGCCAAGCTCGCCAACCTAATAAATAATGCATGGAGTTTACCGTTTCATGTAACGAGCTGCGTCTAATTCATTGTGAGACTGAGTTATTAGCGTGCGGCTCCGGACCCACGACTACCTCTTCGACCCGCCCGGAATTGCTCCGGAGCTTCCTGATTTCAGACATCGCCCATTCAACAATTATTTCATGTTTACATGACTTGTTCGCGAATTTTCAGTATTCCAGGGCTGAAGTCTCAACTTTACTGTTTTAAAACTCATTGTTTCTGATTTTCGTYAATTTGAGATATGTTATAGAACGTGGAAAAATAAGTGACACGTTTTCCACCGTTTTTTATTTTTTTCAATGTATGTTGAAAAAAGAGAGATGTACAAAATTAAGTATCTCGGAACAAAAAAAAAATTTATCTAAAGAACAAATTAATATATTGAAAAGATTTTTTTTTTAATTCTCAAAAAATTTATATAAAAAATTTCATATTTTTACTATGTCTTCACATAAGTTTCAAGACGGATGTTTCAAAAATGGCTGAAAAAAAATTTTTTTTTGAGAGCGCTGCGTAGGGCATGATCCTCTAAGATCGTCTAAAAGTAGCGTTTTCTTAGAAATTAAATAAAAAATATTAAGCAAATTTAATTTTTTAGCATAAAGATGAGTCTTCTGCGATAAAT
Organism: Tribolium madens; assembly: GCF_015345945.1. Lineage (NCBI taxonomy): Eukaryota > Metazoa > Arthropoda > Insecta > Coleoptera > Tenebrionidae > Tribolium > Tribolium madens. The sequence goes on from NW_025400983.1 coordinate 1,226,192, forward strand.
TGTATTTTCTAAATTAGTTTTTTTGGTCAAAATTGTGAAAAAAATTACCTAAAAATTGAACAAAAATTATTTTCCGATCACGTGCCGCCCGTGATAAATGGGTTTGTAGTTTCATCAACTTGATAAACATTTTCAGTATTTATTTTTTGAATTAGTTTTTTTCACCAAAATTTTGAAAAAATGATCAAAAAACTGAAGAAGAGAATCATTTTTCGATCATGTGTCGTCCTTGGTAGTTTGGTCATTTACAAAATTAATCTTCTTTGAAAAAAATTTAAAAAAGTTACAAAGACGGCCCTGGTAGATAGGCGGCAATTTGGGCAATTTTACCCACATTTCCAATTTTTTTTATAATTTTTTCAATCACGAGTTGCCATTGAGCAGTTAATTCTTCTATTTTCTAAATTAGTTTTTTTTTAAATTACAAACGTTAAAAAAAACTGAAAAAACACTTAAAACAGCTGAAATGTGAAAAAAATAATGTAATAAGTTGCAAGTGGCTCAGTGCTGTAACCGTTTTTTCAGCCTATTTCTAAAACTGAATAATATTTATTTTTAAATTTCTTGTTGGTTTTTAGACACCTTTAGCACAGTTTTGCGCTCAAATTTTGGCACATTTGACTGAAAAAATTGTCAGACTTACTGAAGTTAGCTAAAAATAAGATCGGAAAAGGAATCTAGTGGGGCTCCTCTTACTCTTACATTTTTTACTGAAAAAAGAAGTTGGAAAAATATTAAAAATTTTGAAACAAAAATTGTTAGACCTTGAAAAGTTTTATTTTGTGATAAAAATCTTCTGAAAAATTCACGCTATTGAAATAGTTTAGACAAATCAAAAATGTTTTAAGATAAACAAAAAAACATCTTAAATATTATAAGCTTTAAGTTTCTTAAAATATAAAATAAAAGTCAAAAAATGTTTTAGTCTGGAAAAAAACACGACTATTTTAAAACGTTAAGATCTTGTTTAGAATAAAGTTTAAACATAAAATTTTGAGTTTTAAGCCTTAAAATCGCTAAAATACAGATCAGAAAATAGAATAAAAAAATATAGAGAGTACTCTTCCTCAACCGAAAAATTTGTTTTTATTATTGATATTTTTTGAAAAATAAATGTTAATAAGTTATTGGAAATTACGTGTTTTCTTTAGAACAATTTATTAGTGACGGTAATTAGTAATTTTTCTATTTAATTTCTCAGGAAACTCTACTTTCAGGTGATCTTAGAGGAGAAAAAATTTTTTTTTTCAGCTATTTTTAAAACATCTGTCTTGAAACTTATGTGAAGACATAGTAAAAATGTGAGAGTTTTACATAATTTTTTTAAGGATTTTAAAATCCTGTGTAATTATTTATTTTTTGTATAACAAAATAAAATAAAATTTGATATTTGTATTCTTTTTGACATTTGCTGTGATTTCAGTTTGACTTTTAATTGCTTTCACATTTTCTCAATTTCTGTTGTTTTCTGCTTCTTTTCTTAATATTTTACGTTTTCAATTTTTATACTTATTAGTTTTTTGTAAATTTTATTCTTTTCTTGGACAACTTTTAACTGTTTTTACGTTTTTCTTCCACTCTTTTAATTTTTTTGTTTGAATAATTTTTTGAGTTTATGGACTTTGGATTTTGAAATTTTGAGACAAACACATATTTTTTTCTTCAAAACTTACAGAATGTAGAATCTTTAAAAAATCAAATAAAAAAAATAATGTGTTCAAGATCTTGAAAAGTGATAAAAACCTTTAGAAACATTGAAAAATGTAGGATATTGAAGATTTAAAAACATAAATATCTCGTGAAATAATCAAGAATTTGAGATTCCAAATAAAAATTTCAACAAAATCTTAAAAATATTTTTAATTGAGTAGAAATTCAAAAAAAAATACCTTAAAATTTTGAAGAAATTCGAATAGCTAAAAATTTTTTCAAGATTTT
>NW_025400983.1:1228384-1231468 GCF_015345945.1 Tribolium madens
AATTTAAATAAACCCGGAATTGCTCCGGAGCCTCCTGATTTCACACATCGCCCATTCAACAATTATTTCATGTTTACACGACTTCTCGAATTTTCAGTATTTCAGAATCAGACGTTGGCTGAAGTCTCAACTTTACTGCTTATTGGTGGAATTTGGCGSCGAAACGACGCATTTCTGCAAACGCAATCACCTGCTGATAAAATATAACGACAGGAAATGAAACCGAATCAATTTTATTTTTCATTTTTTATTTTTATAGAAAATCTATTTGAAATTCATAAATGCAAATTGGTGACGCATGCACCGGACCGAGAGTTTAGTTTTGTCGATTTGATTTTCATATTTACGTGATCCTAACTGRGGTCATCCATTTTTAAAATGGTCGAGCCAGATGTGAATACTCGTTGCCGTCTTTTTATTATTGTCATCTCGAATAAAACACACTGTATTTATTTTTTATGCATCTCCCAGCACGCACATTTATACCTCAAATAGGGTAAAGTCGGGACAGATGGGCTTTGGAACTAGAGAAAATTATAAAAGACAATAAAATAAAACATTCTGTATAATAATAATAATATTTTGATCCTACTTTTTTTTGAAAATTTTATACTTGTCTCTTTACATTTTAATATTTGACTATATTTTTTGGCATTTTAAGCAATTTTTTCACTTGTTGTATGTTAGTTTGACACCATTTTTATTCCTTTTAAAAATTTTTCTGGTAAAATTTTGTACCTTTTATTACATTTTGTAATTTTAAATTAAATTGTTTTTATTTTCCTATTATTTTGAATTTGGGTTTTTTTTGGTTTTCTTTTGATTTTACCCAAATTTTAACCACGGACTTTCCTTTTTATAATTTCGTGTCTTATGTGAATTTTTATGACGTTTTTGAAGTTTTTCTTGTACGATTTTTTTATTCAGGTAAAGAAGAAATTTTACGATTATGAATTTTGTTTTCTAATTTAAACATTTAGTTTTAAAATATATAAAAAGTCAGAAGCAGTCAAAAAACAATTTTTTACAATAATTGTTAATTGAGGTAAAGATCTTGTCCTTTATTTAGTCACAAAAGTAAAAAAAATTGAATTAAACGGTTTTTTTATTTTTAGCAACGAAATTGTCAAAAACCGAATTTTTTATTGAAATTTAAAGATTTGCTTTATTATTGGAACTTAAGAAAATAAAATAAAAATTGATATTTGTATTTTTTTGACATGTGCTGTGAAAGTCAATTTCTCAATTTCTGTTGTTTTCTGCTTCTTTTCTTAATATTTTACTTTTCAAATTTTTATACTTATCAGTTTTTTAGAAATTTTATTTTTTTCCTGGACGACTTTTAACTGTTTTTACGTTTTTCTTCCATTCTTCTAATTTTTTGTTTGAATTATTTTTTGTTTATAGACTTTGGAATTGTAAAAAATTACAAAAGACAGCAAATAAAAACACTAAAAAATGTATAAAATTAGTTAAATATACAAACAGGTTTTATTGAACATAAATAAAGTTTTGGTAGATAAATTTTGGGAAAAATCTGGACAAATGTTAAGAATTTTGAAACAAAAATTGTTAGATTTTAAAGGACTTAAAAAACTGGAAAAAACGGTGTTAAAGTCTTGTAATTTAAAGGAAAGATAAAAATCTTGATAAAAAAGTTAAAATTTTAAGCASAAATTGAGACCGAATTTAAAAAGACTGGGAAACTTGGTTTTAAAAGACCTGTTTTACGTTCTTAAGAATAATAAAAACCTCAAGAAGAGATTAAAGATTTTGAGACAAACATAATTTTTTATCCAAAACATACACGAGAATCTTTAAAAGGGCGAATAAAATATTCTATGTTCAAGTTCTTGAAAAGTGATGGAAAACTTGAGAAACATTGAAAAATTTAGAATATTAATAAAATAAAAAAAATTAGAATTTCAAATCTGATTAAATATACTGGAATTAACGAAAAATTATCAAAAAATAAAAGAAAAAATTCTCAAAAAACAAGAAAAGTAAACAGTCGAGTTAAAAAGAAAATCAAAAAAGTGAAGAAAAACATGTCAAAAAAGTCTAGGAGAAATATTAAATTGTCAGAAAATGTGGCAAAGACAATTGAATCAAATAGAAAAAAAATTAAATATTTAAAAGAAAAACTGCAAATAAAAAAAATAGAGAAAATTTGAAAACAGTGAAAACGAAAACCAAATTTGAAAAAAACTGAAAAAATGCATGCAAGTTTGAAATCAAAAAAAGCTGAATTGCCTCAAATTTTGCAAACTGAAAACCAGAAAAAACTGAAAAAAACCGAATAAAACTTAAACGTAAAAGAGGAAAAATAAAATAAGCACAAATTGAAATAATTATTAAAGAAAAGTATTAAAATCRTCATGATGGACAATAGTTTTTTAATTAAGCATTTTCCGCCCTTTCTCATTTCGGGCGTGTTAACAAAGCTTGTTTTTCGTCCCAACTTATAACCGAAAATAACTGAAAATTAAGAAATTCTAGTAAAAACAATCTCAAATTTGAAAAACTGAAAAATTCAAAAAATCAATTGATGAGAAATCGGAAACATAAAACAAAACTTAGAAATTCTGTGATTAAAATTATACATAGTGCGTCAGAACTCGCGCCCCAGGGAAAAATGCCAGGTAAGGTGGGATACTAAGAATGTGGTGAAAATGTTAAAAAATACTATCTATCAAAATTTCGAAGTTATGAGAGTTTAAATTTTGCACATTGACTCTCTTTATTTCTGTTGGAAAAATTAGACTTTGTTTAATGCTATTTGTGGCTTTTATTGGCAAAATTTTTGTACATTTAAGAAATAATTATACAAAAACATAAACAAATTCATAGAAAAATGTCAAATGTCAAAAAATTCGTGATAAGTCACTCTATATTTAATGACAAGCATTTCGTTAAATAGACATAAAAAATGTTAAAAATGACACGAAAAAACTGAACAAACAGAATACACCCAAACTCAAAAAGTGGATAAACTTAGTAAATATAAAAAAATAATTAAAAAATAAAAGAAAAAATTTTCAAAAAACTATAAAAGTAAAACAGTAGATATATTATAAAAAAAAA
>NW_025400983.1:1232578-1235532 GCF_015345945.1 Tribolium madens
ATGCTAAATAGACATAAAAAATGTTACAAATGACACGAAAAACTGAAGAAACAGAATACACCCAAACTCAAAAAGTGGATAAACTTAGTAAATATAAAAAAATAATRAAAAAATAAAAGAAAAAATTTTCAAAAAACTATAAAAGTAAAACAGTAGATATATTATAAAAAAAAAACGAGAAAATAAAAATAACACGTCAAAAAAGTCTAGAATAAATTCAAATTCAAATCAACAAAAATAGAGAAAATTTAAAAACAGTGAAAACGAAAAGTAGATGACAAAAAATTCGAAATTCTAAACAGTGAGGGAAAACAAAGCTGAAAAAAATAAAAATACATTTTTCGAACTTCTAGTTTTWTACTTTTGCTTTTTGTTATTTTTTTATTGTTTTATTTTCTGTATTTCTTCTTAAGTAGTTTTGCCTAATTTTTCATTTTACTTTCTTGCTTATTTTTTCATTTCTTTGTTTCTTTGTTTTATTATTTTTTCTTTTTTTGTTAATAGTAGTTTCTAAACTTCGCCTCCCAAATTGTATTTACATACACTTACAATTCAATAAAGCCGCTTTATTATTATTATTAAAAATGCATGCAAATTCGAAACCAAAAAAGCTAAATAAACTCAAATTTTGCAAACTAAAAACATGAAAAACCCGGATAAAATTTAAATAATAAATTATGAAAAAAAAATATTAAAATGCTAAATATAACAGGGATTAATTAATTAATTAATTAATTCATGATGGACAATAGTTGCGGAAACGCAGTTTTTTAATTAAGCATTTTTCGCCCTTTCGTGTTGACAAAGCTTGTTTTTCATGCCACCTTCGTTAAAATTTTGCGAATTGGCATCCAATTAAATAAAATAATCAAAGTGTAAGTCGACGTGGTGGCTGAAAATTGTATCATTTTTCACGAAAATTCTGATTTTCCTTTAATTTATTCGGAACGTTTGGGTCGAGTTGCCCGATGACAGGGCTATAAAATACAGCCGTTGCGAGATCATCTCGTTAGAAAACTTCTGTTACAACTCGATATTTTTGTTAATATGTGTTTTAAATTTCTTTCTATGGCACAAGCCGGCTCTGATATCAATCGAAATTAACTCCATTTCGACGAGATGAATTTTCATTGAATTATTAACAAAGTATATTGCGATTATTACTAAATAAATACTCGACATTGTTTTAATCTATTTTAATATATTATGTGCGCTGAATTCACGTCTCGCTTTCCGATATTAAAGCGGATTATTTTATTTACACATTAAACTAGTTTAATTGGAGCGATAACCACTGGAGCAAAAATTTCGCGTTATTAATTTGTAATAAGCTCGGAATTAGTCAACAGTGAAAAAGCACTTGCTAGATTGGTAGCACTGAAAACTGGTTACAGGCGTATTATTTAAGTTGTGTTTTTGATTGTTTGTGTTAATTTTTATGTCTAGTTTCTGCTCACTTTCTTGAATTTTAATTTTTTTTTATTTTTGAGTCAAACTTGTTTTCTTGTGTTACAATTTTAGAAATAAGTGCAAATAAGACTTTTAGACTTAATTTCTCAATTTTCTACTTGATTTAGGCAAACTCTCTAGAATTTATTAAATTTTTCAGGAAAAGTGATTTAAATTAATCAAAATAATTGAAAATAGAGAATTTCAGAATTCTCTTAGTTTTGGTAATATCACACGAATTTTGAGAATTTCGGTAAAAATGTTTTTAGATTTACAAAAAATAAATTAAATTTTTTTAAACCAATTTTTGCGGTTTTTAACGAAATCTCTCGAATGTTGTAATAAAAAAGCCATGCTAATTTTTACAAAAATAAATAACAAAAAAGTAACAAAAAATATTGTTTTGGCACATTTTTTAAAATTTGTAAATAAAAGACTTTTGACTTTATTAAACTTTTTTTGAACGAAATATTTTGAATTTTGTGAGTTTCTTGGCAAACCGCTACTTTTATAAAACATATCACATTTTAAAGCCAATTTTGCAATTTTTGTATTGCTTTATCAAAAATTCTCAAAATTATAGTGCATTTCTTAATAAAAGACTATAAATTAAATGCGTTTTTCTACGAAACTTTAAGACTTAGAGCAAAAAGCTGAAAAGCATTAAAATTTGCTTAAAATTATCTATCTAATGGCGCAAACCGGAAGTCGCTCCGGGTTATCGTTCCGGGTACAGAGTCATTTTTAGTTTTATTCAAAAAAATTAATATCTCAAAAACTATAAGTCCTAGATCAAAACGGTTTGTACTAGTTTTTTATTTTTATAAGAATAAAATTTTTTGGATTTTTTGGATTTTAGAATAATTCTATTACTATTACTCAAAATTAATTGAAGACCAGTGGCGCAGGAAAAGATAGAGTTTAGGGGGTGTTTATCTATGTAAAAAAACTTTTACTTTATTATACTTTATATTACTTACCTTTTGTTTACTTATATCTATTTCACTAATACACTTATGTAAATCTTTTGTGTTATTAGTAATAATAACAATAATTAARAAAAACAAATTCCTTAATTTGTAATGCAAAACTTACCTTAATTATTTTTCGCATTTTTACAACGTTTTTGTGCTTTTCTAAGTCTTTTGAACCCCCAAGAGTGCAAATGGACAATTTTGAAGTTTTTAATTTTTTCGATTTTTGTCGAAATTTTGGGCGATTTTCGGTTTATTGTTAATAACTTCGGAATTATTGGTAATAAACTCTCGAGTTGGGTATCGTTGGAAAGAAAATTTAATTTTCTATCATATACAAAAAAGGTCAGTGCTTTACGATAAATAGTTATCGAGAAAACTTGTGATAAGTCAAAAATATCAAAAATTTAAATACATCTATAACTTAAAAACTATTATGAGTTTTGCAGTTTTCTTGACGACAATCGATTCCCCAGAACATTTTACATATGTTTAGTTAAAATATTGTATCATTGACTTTAAAAAAAAATT
>NW_025400983.1:1236767-1254684 GCF_015345945.1 Tribolium madens
CTTAGTCTCTTTAGAAAAAAAATATTAAAAAAAATTATTTAATTGCTACATCTTTTACAAACTAGATTTCCTTGTTTATCGACACAATTTTGAAATAATAAATTGTAAGTGATTTGGAACCAAATGAAAAAAGCATCGATTCTATGTCTCAAATCYGTTTTTTCCCTCAAAACTCGTAATTGATTTTCGGAGTTTTGGTGGCGTTTGGCCCAGTTTCGCTTTAAACGTGCTTTTTCCGCCCATCAGAACAACATATTTCAGTGGTTTTGTMCAGGTAGTGTTTTATATTGCAGACACGTTCGTACTTTAAGCTAGTGATGTCTGACAGAGGCGGCTCTTCTACGCCACCTCGACACTTTATAAGTGAGCTTTCAACATCAAACGACCACCCTTATTAGAATACCGCTGATATGGAACTGAAAACGCCAACTGAACAACGAATTTTTCAGGTTTTGTCTAATCACTCATCAATAGAGACCGGATTTTAGGTAAAATGTCTTCTTGCGTCCTAAAATCCTAAAACGCCAGTATTTGTCTTAAAACTTMTTTGTCCCAAACTATAATTTTAATATTTTTTCAAATTTTTTAAACACAAATAATTAATTTAATTTTTTTTAACATTATTTCGGGACTATATTTTTTTCTTCTCCGCTCTAAGTAAATCAAGTTTACTATTTTGATTTTACTGCAAAGGATTATAATTTTGCGCAAATCTGTGATTAAAATTTTATTATTATTTKGACTCAGTGAAAGTTTATTTTTAAGAAGTTAAATAACACAAATTATTGCAAGTCAATAGAAAAATGAATGACTTTTCTTAACACGAATCACGATCATTAATCAGAATAATGATGTTTTAATTATAGATTTGTTAGATTCACGTTAAGCAAAAAATGTGACTTAAAAGAACTAAATGTGGCAAAACCTTTGCGAATCAGAAGTGTGAGGTCATGAAGGGGGCGAGCGGCAAAGCCGSGYGCCTCCTCAATTTTTAGTTTCTACACAACTGTAAATAAAAACGGTAATAAATTTTTGTATTTAAAACTCTATCTCTCTAAAAACTGTGTCGATAAACAGGGTGTATCAATTAAATTATTTACTATTATTATTATTATTTTTATAAGTTAGTTAAGTAAGTTATAAGAAACTTACTACATTTTGCGACAACAAGGCAAAAAATTACAAAATTAGTACTGAAATGCTATATTTAAAAAATAAAAAATAAAAAAATTGGTGTTACAAAAAGTAGGCTTTGGCCACCAGAGAAAAAATGCTAATTGTGTAAATCTTGGGAAAGGATCAATTAAAAACTAAGTTCACACACTTTTTGAACTGGYAAACATAGATTTTAAAATGAAGTCAAGTTTAACAAAAACATAAAAAATCTGCAATAATTTTTAAGTAAAAAAATAAAAATTGTAAATACGGGAAATTGAAATTAATGACATTAAAAGTGAAAAAAATCTGAACGAATAATTTTGAAGACTTGAATTAAATTTGAATTTAAGTAAATCAAGTTTACTATTTTGATTTTACTGCAAAGGAATAACATTTTTGCTTAACCTGAAACGCGCAAATCTGTAATTAAAATTTTATTATTATTCTGACTCAGTGAAAGTTCATTTTTCTCTTGATTTTGGACAAAGCAAGTTAAATAACAAAAATTATTGCAAGTCAATAAAAAAATGAAAGACTGAGAAATCACGATCATTAATCAGAATAATGAAGTTTTAATTATAGATTTGTTAGATTCAGGTTAAGCAAAAAACGTGACTTAAAAGAAGTAAATGTAGCAAAACCTTTGCGAATCAGAAGTGAGGTCTAGAAGAGAGCGAGCGGCAAAGCCGCTAGCCCCCACAATTTTTACTTTCTACACAACTGTAAATAAACTGTAATAAATTTTTGTATTTAAAACTCTATCTCTCTAAAAATTGTGTCGATAYACAGGGTGTATCAATTAAATTATTTATTGTTATTATTATTTTTATAAGTTTTAAACATTTTTCTTAAAGAAACTTACTAGATTTTGCGACAACAAGGCAAATAATTACAAAATTAGTACTGAAATATTTTGCTTTTATTTAAATTTAGATGAAATCAAACTCAAGAACTAAAAAAAAATTGGTGCTATGAAAAGTAGACTTTGCCCACCAGGGAGAAAATGCTAATTTTGTAAATCTTAGGAAAGGATCAGTTAAAAACTAAGTTCACACACTTTCTGAACTGGAAAACAAAGATTTTAAAATGAAGTCGAATTTTACAAAACCATTAAAAATCTACAATAATTTTTAAGCAAAAAAATTAAAATTGTAAATACGGGAAATTGAAATTAATGACCATAAAAGTGAAAAAAACCTGAACGAATAATTTTAAAGACTTGAATTAAATTTAAATTTAAGTAAATCAAGTTTACTATTTTGATTTTACTGCAAAGGAATAACATTTTTGCGCAAATTTGTAATTAAAATTTTGACTCAATGGAAGAAAGAAAGCAAAGAAGTTTAAGCAAGTTAAATGACAAAAATTATTGCAAGTCAATAGAAAAATGAATGACTTTTTTAACACTGAGGAATCACGATCATTAATAAGAATAATGAAGTTTTAATTATATATTTGTTAGATTCACGTTAAGCAAAAAATGTGACTTAAAAGAACTAAATGTGGCAAAACCTTTGCGAATCGGAAGTGTGAGGTCTAGAAGGGGGCTAGCGGCAAAGCCGCGAGCCCCCACAATTTTTACTTTTTTCGCATTTGACAAGATTTGATCACGCAGTTTCTAGTTATAATGTCCTATTTTATGTATTTTATGTATTTATGTACTCATCAATGGTCCAGGTATCGTTTTCGCTGAAACGCACCGTATTTTCAGCGCGTTTGATAAGCCATAAATACAGATCGGACACACATACACCCCGTAAATCCGCATTACGGCCACGTATAACACGATTTATCGATGCGATATTAGCTCCGCCAGAATTGAGCCGCTTTTAGCCAATTTCTCACTCGACTCTTTTAAGAAAATGCCGAATATATTTATTCTTCACGAGGATTGAAATTTACAACAAAACTTTTCGTTTTCGGTTTGGTAAATCAAGCGATTTATTTAAATTAGTTTGTCAAAGTCTTTTAACGAGGATTAAGCCGAATTATCGCGAAATTATTGTCAACCCTTGTAATACCTGGGAAAGTATCGATTGGGTTGTTTATGTGTGGAAAAAGGATTACATTTCAAGGCCGGTTTACAAGTTTTTTTTTGATTTATTTAAGCGCTAAGCGGATAAGCCGGTTTGTAGACTTTGGCCACCAGGGAGAAAATGCTAATTTTCTAAATCTTGGAAATTGAGCAATTAAAAAATAAGTTGACACACTTTCTGAACTTAAACTTTACAAAAAAATTAAAAATCTGCAATAAATTTTAAGGCAAAARATAAGAAACCGTTAATACGGGAAATTGGGATTAGTTTAACTTGAATTAAAATTGAATTCAAAGTGAATAAACCGAAATTGAAAAAAATGTAAATCTTAGAATGAATTCTTGGACTACAAAACTGAAAAATGCAAAATAAACTCACACTTGTAGCAGTAAAAAACTTGCTAAGTCTAAGCTTAAAAAATCAGAAAATGTGGATAAAACACCGTGAAATAAAAAAATTGCTTAGAATTAATCTCAAACTCAAAAAACTAGAAAAAAAAATAATAAATATAAGTTAAAAAAATAAATGCACAATTCAAACTGAACTAAACTAAAAACACAATAATCTAAAATAAGGAGAAAATTTGAAAAAACTCAAAGATAATAACAAATTTAGTGTTACGAAAAAAACGATGAAGTGAAAAAAGGTGCAAAATCCAAAAAATGAAACAGTTAAACAAATCATATCAAAATCAAAAGTAGTTTTTAAACCTAAAAAACTGAAAAGGAAACCGGAAACTGAGAAATGGAAACTATAATAAATTTTTGTATTTAAAACTATATAAAATCAAACAAAAATTCGAAAAAATTAAAAATTTAATGTAAACTCGAGAGTTTATCACSAATAATTCCGAAGTTATTAACAATAAACCGCTCCGCGTACCGAAAATCGCCCCTCAAATGCTATATTTTTGCTTATTTTAATTAATTTATAGTCTTTGATTAAGAAATACACTATAATTTTGAGAATTTTTGCTAAAGCAATACAAAAATTGCAAAATTGGCTTTAAAATGTGATATGTTTTATAAAAGCAGCGGTTTTGCCAAGAAACTGACAAATTTAAAATATTTCGTTCAAAAAATTTTTTTTTAAAGTCAATGATACAATATTTTAACTAAACATATGTAAAATGTTCTGGGGAATCGATTGTCGTCAAGAAAACTGCAAAACTCATAATAGTTTTTAAGTTATAGATGTATTTAAATTTTTGATATTTTTGACTTATCACAAATTTTCTCGATAACTATTTATCGTAAAGCACTGACCTTTTTTGTATATGATAGAAAATTAAATTTTCTTTCCAACGATACCCAACTCGAGCGTTTATTACCAATAATTCCGAAGTTATTAACAATAAACCGAAAATCGCCCAAAATTTTGACAAAAATCGAAAAAATTAAAAACTTCAAAATTGTCCATTGGCACTCTTGAGGGTTCAAAAGACTCAGAAAAGCACAAAAACGTTGTAAAAATGCAAAAAATATTTTTTTTAAACTATGTAAAATATATTGAATGAAAACATTGAAATTGTCGGCGACCGTGGTGGCTCAGCGGCATAAGGTCCCGCTTTCCGACAGGTAGGTCCCGAGTTCGAGCCCCGGTCAAGTCGGCAATTTTTCTCAAATTCAAATGTCAAAAGAGGGCGGGCGCATAAGAGCGCGATTTTTAAAATATGTGCACATGTTCTAATAAGTATAAGAGAGAAAGCGCACAATACTAACAAAATAAGCACCAATAGATGGCGGGCGTATAAGAGCGCGAACTTTAAAACAAGTATCTAAAAAAGTGAAAATTGTGTAAATAAGTTAATAGTAATAATATAAGTAAACAAAGGTAAGTTAAAAATAATATAATTGAAAGGTAAGTTTTGCATTAAAAATTAAGGAATTGTTTTTTAATTAATTATTGTTATTATTACTAATAACAAAAATGATTTACATAAGTGTATTAGTGAAATAGATATAAGCAGACAAAAGGTAAGTAATATAAAGTATAATAAAGGAAAAGTTTTTTTTACATAGATAAACCCCCCCTAATATCTATCTTTTCCTGCGCCACTGGTCTTCAATTAATTTTGAGTAATAGTATAGAATTATTCTAAAATAATTATCACAAATTTTCTCGAGAACTATTTATCGTAGAGCACTGATCTTTTCTGTATATGATAGAAAATTAAATTTTCTTTCCAACGGTACCAAATATAAGAACTTATCTCCAATAAGTCCGGAGTTATTAGCATTAGACCGCTRTGGGTACCAAAAATTGACCAAAAATATCGACAAAAATTCAAAAAATCAATTTTTGTACAAACTGTTTTGACCTAGAACGCATAGTTTCTTATAGTCTTATAGTTTCGTAAAAAAACGCGTTTAGTTTATAGTCTTTTATTGAGAAATACACTATAATTTTGAGAATTTTTGCTAAAGCAATACAAAAATTCCAAAATTGGCTTTAAAATGTGATTTAAAATGTTTTATAAAAGTAGCGCTTTTGCTAAGAAACTCACAATATTCGAAATATTACGTTCAAAAAAAGTTTAATAAAGTCAAAAAACTCTTATTTACATATTTCATTAAGTTTTTTTTTCACCGTGAAATTGAATGGATTTAAACAAATGTGCCAAAACAATATTTTTTGTTATTTATTTTTGAAGTTTAGTTGTTTTTTTCTTGGGAAAAAGAAGCATCGTTTTTTTATTACAAAATTCGATTGATTTCGTTAAAAAACTGCAAAAGTTGGTTTAAAATTTTTTATTTATTTTTACATTTTTACCGAAGAATTCCCGAAATTCGTGAAATAAGTATAAGTAAAAATAAGTATAGAATTCCGAAATTCACAATTTTCAATTATTTTGATTAATTTAAAACAGTTTTCCTGAAAAACTTAATAAATTCTGGAGATTTTGCCTAAATAAAGTGGAAAATCGCAAAATTAAGTTTCAAATCTTTATTTTCACTTATTTCTATAAGAAAACTTGTTTGACCCAAACACAAAAATTCGAATTATATAAAAAATTTAATAATTCAAAAAAGTGAGCCGAAACTGGAAATAAACATTAAAATAGACAATCAAAAGAGCAAGTTAAAAATTAGGAAAGTGCCAGATTAATTCCGAGCTTATTATAAGAAGCTTTTCGTTCAAAAATCAACATTTTATTTACGGTATTAATATTATTTATTCAATTTTGAATATTACAATGAACCTTCAAGTGGAGGGTGCTAGTTGTAGGCCCAAAGGCAATCTCCTGCTACTATTATTACATAGATGTGTTATTATTCCACAGGATCAATGTACATATTCTAAACTAAAATAGCCTTTGATGAGGCTAATCTACTCAATAACATCCCAATTACCGGTAATTAATCGGCTATTCACCCCCACCACCAACCCCTTTTATTAAAAACTAAACTATTTGTCAATTTGTTTTCAACCCAAGTAGTTGGGGTTGCATTTGTACTCTGCCGAATTTCTAACAAAGTTAACACAGAAATTTAGTTGTTCCATCAAACCGGAAACATCTCTATACACTGTGTTCGACATTATCAATATTAACTGAGATGTATCATGTTTTCTGTACGCTGTCATCGCTCCAACTTTATGTGAATTATGGATGCATTACGGCCCCTTCATTTTCTATCCATTAGGGTTAGACCGGGGAATAAAAACATCATTATCAAGCAATGGCTTAATGATGGATTTTCAAACCAGATTTTTAACAATAGGTGCGGAAAAGCGGGTTTTTAATTAAGTATTTTTGAGGACAAAGACATATATGCAAATCGAGACCTTTTTCATTTCGTGTGTTAACAAAGCTTGTTTTTCATCACGTCTTTGTTAAAATTTTTGCACAACAAAGAATTGGCATCCAATTAAATGAAATAACCAAAGTGTAAGGCAATATCACTGCAGGAAAATGTGAAATTGATATTTCCACACTTGTTAGGAATAAAAAAAAGAACTAAAAATTTGATCTGAACTTAAAACGTAGAAAATATGAATAATTTACAAAAATTAAAACTTGAGAAGATAAAACACTGAATCAAACCAGAAAGAAAAAATAAATCTTAAAAAAAGTAAAGCAACAAAAATTGAAACAATCCCAATATAATTTACAAAATTTGAGCGTATTGAAAACTAGAAAACTCAGACTCTTACAATTAAAAATCAAAAACCAGAAAAAACTTGAATTTAAAAGAAAAAATGCAACGCAACAAAAAAAAAGAAACACTAAAGTTGTAAAAAAAATTAAAACCTGAAAAAAGTGGAGTAAAAAACGTAGAAGTAAAGAAACAGAAAATTTCAGAAGTAAAAAATACAGAATTCCCAAAACTAAAAAATAAACTAACACTTGTAAATGTGGAAAACTCGTTGAATCTAAGCTTGAAAAAGTAGAAAATTTGGATAAAAAACTGTAAAATAGATAAAAAACAACAAAATTTGAAATAATCCCAATTAATTTGAACTGGAAAGTTTAGAAAATTTGAGCGAATTGAAAACTAGAAAACTCAGACTCAGACAATTCAAAATAAAATTTAAAAGAAAAAATGTAAAGCAACAAAAATTGAAACAATTAAACGGTAAAAATGGAACTCCAAGAAACACTAAAGTTGTAAAAAAAGAGTAAAAACCTGGTAAAAGTGGAGGATAAAATCGTATATGTAAAAAACCAAAAAATCCTTAAACTGGAGAAAATTCAAAAGGAGAAACCAAATATTTGAAAAATCTACTTAAAGTCAAAATAATTTTGAATTTAAGAAACAAGAAACACGACAAAAATAGTCATAAAAAACTAAAAAAAAACATCTGAAAATTCTGTAGTTAAAATTAAAATTAAAATTAAAACTCGAAATATTGAAAAAGTCGAGAGGACGTTAACTCTGGAATTAGTTGTACAAATTTTTTAAATCAAAATTGATTAGAAGTATTGTTAAAATTCTTTTTGGATCGTTTGGAATGAATGGGAATTATGTGTATGTAAATTTCAGATTTTTTCTGCAATTACTAGAATTATTTTTGGAATTATCAAAAGTAATTTCTTTTCAAAATAATGTTGAATTTTTTAGAACTATCGGAATTATTTTGAAATTGCAAAAACTAAATTCAAATTTCCAGAATTAATTTGGAATTATAAACATTAATTTAAAAACAATGGAATTATTGGAATTCCTAAATTTGTTGAAAATTCCGTAAAATTAGAATTAATTGTACACATTTTTTTCAAGTTAACAAAAAAACATTTCAAGTGACAATTTAGAAATTCTAAAACAATGAAAAAAACTAAACAGAAAAGGTGCGTAAATAACAAAATCAAAAAAGGCTGAATTAAAAAAAATTTCTAACCTTATATGTAATATGAAATATTGGTTAAAATAGCACAGAAAATACAAAGAAAAAGAAAAAACGTTAAAATTTGCCCCACTTCCGGTAGAATTTCAATATGAAATACTTTTTTTCCATCAAAATACATAATCAAAAAACCTCAATTTTTTAGTTTTCTCACTAAACTAAACTAAAATTCGGGTCGTTGAGGTAAAAAATGTGTGATATTTACAAACATTTTTTTCATGAAAATGGATAACTAGAAAAAAAGGCGTTTTTGCTTTTCTTATGTAAAATTATCTCAAAAAATCAAAATTCACTTTTATTTTCCATCAACAAACAAGATTTTTTGTCAAAATTCTGTTTGTTAACACAAAATTTTAGTTCAAAAATTTTTGCAAAGAACCTCAATTTTCTTTTTTTTTTTAATGTAAAATGGTCTCAAATTTTCAAATCTACTATTATTTTTTCTCTACAACCAACAGTTTTTGAGATATCGATCAGAATTTAGTTCATTCAGGTAAAATTTTAGGTGAACTAAATTAAGAAAAAATTCGTAGTGTCTCAAATTTTGACTCATTTAACTCATAATTCATAATTTTCGAAAGCCAACTCAAAAAAAATTCAAAGATAAAAATTACATTTGTTAACTTTTACTAAACAATTATCGCAAAAAAATAAAAATACATTTTTCGAATTTCTAGTTTTTTACTTTTGCTTTTTGTTATTTTCTTATTGTTTTATTACCTGTAATTCTTCTTAAGCAGTTTTTCTAAATTTTAATGCATTTTAATGCAATTTTTCATTTTTTGCTTATTTTTTATTTATTTATTTTTTTGGTTTGCTTAATTTTTCTAAATTTTTTCACTACTAAATATCTCAAAAAAGTTGTTTTTGTTTGGTGGGATAAAAAACCCATCTTGACAATTAGGCAAATCTCCCAATTAGGGTTTTTTGAGTCAGGCCACGTCGCGTATCATTTCGTCTATTGACGAAATTAATTTGAAGGATCTTGGCAATTAGTAGTCGAAACGCACGCAAGTGAAATTTAAATTAGTATAATTTTTCGAGGACTACAAGTGAATGAAGTCGAGCAATTAATTGCGGTTCGCGCAGGTTTTTCTTTATTAATTAACGCAAGCTTGCGGCTTTGAAATTTTCAGGCAATTTCGTGCTTTGAGACACGCTGAAAGAAAAAATTTTGCTGAAAAATTCCGCGTGAGGATCTTTGTTTCAAGCTCCGGGTGGTTTTAACGGCCATTTCCTCGATTATTGTGTTTACAACAACCATTAGACTCATCTAAATAGCTCGCTTTTTTGCTCGAAAGCCCAACAATGTCTGTTTCAATTCTACCAACATAACGACTCTAATGCTTCGCAATAATTGATTTTTCGTTCAGCGACAGGAATATTCAAATGTATTTGAAATTCGTGAATTATTTAACGTTCGATTCCTTGGTTCTTAATAAAATCACGTAGGGCTTCGATGGAATTACTTGTCTATAATTAAAATACAAGGAAAATTCTAACTGATTTGGGGAATTTTGGACGGAGATAAAGGAATATTTAGTTCGGTCACGTTCTTAATAAAGTCAACAATTACACTCGAGCAAACTCGGGCAAAAGCGATGCTTTTCCCGAGGGAAGAAACGACTAAACTTCAAAAATAAATAACAAAAATTAACAAAAAATCTCGTTTTGGCACATTTTTTATTTAGTTTTGCGGTGAAAAAAACTTAACAAGTATGTGAATCAAAGTTTTTTGACTTTACTGAGCTTTTTTTGAACGAAAAATTTCGAATTTTGTTAATTTCTTGGCAAAAACGCTACTTTTATATAACATATTATATTTTAAAGCCAAGTTTGCGATTTTTGTATTGCTTTAGGAAAAATTCTCAAAATTATAGTTTATTTCTTAATAAAAGACTATAAATTAATTCAATTAAGCAAAAATATAGCATTTCAGCACTAATTTTGTAATTTTTTGCCTTGTTGTTATGAGTTCAAATTTCAAGCCTTTTTGATTGTCTATTTTTATTTTTATTTTTATATTCAGCTTCTGCTCATTTTCTTGAATTTTCAAATTATTTATATAATTCAAATTTTTGAGTTTGGGTCAAACACATTTTATGTTACAATTTTAATTTAATTTTTTTAGCTTTAAATTTTGTTGTTTGGGTTTTCTTGAGATTATAGGATTTAAATTCAGACCAATCTTCCTGTATTTCTTAGTTTTCTGAGCTCAAATTACTGTTTTTTTTACTAAATTGCAAATTGGAAATGAGAAAACCTCAAATCAGTTTTCCTCCCAAAATTTTTTTAGTTTGGGTCAAACAATTTTAATTTCATTTTTCAAACTTTATATTTTTTGTTATTAGGGTTTTTTTGAGATTACAAAAGTCAAATTCAGACGAATTTTCCAATTTTTTAGTTTTCTGAGCTCAAATTACTGTTTTTTTCAATTTTATTGCAAGTCTTAACTTTCATAATAGTTTCATTAAGATTTTCTATTTTTTGTGCTTAAACTATAAACAAATTCTTTAATTCTACAAGTCAGAATTAAGTTAGTTTTCGATTTTTCTGATTTTTTGTGTTCAAAAGAGATTTAATTCTAATTTTCATAAGCCTCTCAATTTTCTATTTTAAGTTTGAGTTTTCCAATTTGCAAAATTTGTTTTCTCTAATTATTAAAAATTTTGTAAGTTTCGTTACTTTACTTTACATCTTTTGTTTAACAACGACTTTGAAATTTGAATTTATTCAAAGTTTATAGTTTCTTTTCTTTCCTTCAGTTAAGTTTTTTTACTCGTTCAATTTTCGAGTTTAATTTTTTTGTTTTCTCAACTTGAAATCTAAATTACACTTTTTAAAATTATATTTCTTTATTTTACTCTTTTAAATTCAAATTGTTTTATAGAAATGTTCTTCTTTTTTGAACATTGACTTTGAATTAAAAATATTCGAAATTACACATTAGATTCTACCAAAGATATAATTTTTATTAAAATCAATTCGAGAACTAGGCAAAATCTACTAACAAAAAGTTTCTAGCTCAAAACCACTGAAACAAAAAATCCAAAAATGGTGTTTAGATGATACACCCTGAATAATCTCAAATCGACTATTCTTTATTTTTTATAAACAAAATTTTTAAATTGCAAATTGGTAATATGTTTTTAATCAAATAAAAAAAACATCGATTCTATACTTCAAATCAGTTTTTCTCTCAAAACTCGGGTTGATTTTGTGAGTTTTGGTGACGTTTGGTCTAGTTTCCTTGCGCTTAATGTGTATTTTTTAGTTTTGAAAATTTTGCATTTTTAACATTTTTATAATACATAGTTCTTTTTAAATTTAAACATAAACCTAAAATGCATTAAATTTTTAATTTTTTGGAGTTTTTGTTTGATTTTAAAGAGTTTTAAATATTTCAGTTTCCGGTTTCATTTTCAGTTTTTTAAGTTCAAATTTTGCAAAAGCTTCTAAAATTTTTAATTGTAAGAGTTTGAGTTTTCCAAACTCTCGAGTTCAAATTATTGAGGTTGTTTTTTTGTATTTCACAGTTTTTTATTCAAATTTTCTACTGTTACTCGTAAGCTCATTATTCTTTTTTTTTTAATTTTTTGCTTTTGTTTTATCTGTTTAATTGTTTGTTTTTTGGGTTTTACACTTTTTTTTACTTTTTCGGTTTTTCTAACTCCATTTGTAGTTATTTCCGAGTTTTTAAAAATTTCCTCTTTATTTTGAGTTCGAGTTTATCTTATATTTTCAATTTTAATCACAAACCTTATTCCAATTTTTCAGTTTTCAAAGTTTTGAGCTCAAAATTGCTCTAACTTTAATTTTTCAATTGCCAATTTAAACTTATTTACTCAATATTTTTATTGTTCATAGTTTGACAAGCACTTAGCCAACTTCGATTAAACACTTAGACATTTTTGAGAACTGAAACCTGCTGAAACTTTTGACAGCGTCCAGCCCGTAACTCGATCAAACTTCCCCGCCTGAAATTAACGTTACTCATGAAACCCAATCCTGCAAAATGTCGTCCATGTTAGGCAAACTCGTCCTGAAAGAAGCTGAAATTTTTGTCGACAAATGACAACCGTCGCTGAAAATGGAATTCCCGGCAGTTAATGTGAAAATAATTACTCCCTTCTCGGATTACGGGATGAAAAGTTGCTTTCAGTATCCACACATCCTGCTGTTCATTATTCTGTATCACTTATAATCGGAAAGTGGTGATTAATGGGCGATATTCGAGTCGCTTAATGAATTTTCAAACTTCGATTCCATTTACCAGGCGAAGATAAATATTCATGAAGGTTTGTTAGCATCGATCGGTAAGCTAAAAAAATAAGTGTATGACGCGGGAGTGCAAGAATTCCGGTCATTTATCAGTGAAAAGCGCGATGTAATGCGGTCGTTAAATAAACGTTGGCCTTTTTGAACAACAACTCTGATATTAATCAAATATTGTGAATGGGCAAGATTTCTTCCTCTTTTATAATAAAAATCCACTTTGTCATGTTTCTCGCATTATTGCTACAAGCAAGGGATGAAAAGCGCTTTTCTTCGAGACAATTAACGAATCGGCACCCCTCATCATTTTTCCGGGGAACTCCCGATTATAAATCACTTCGCGGTGAAGGATTATTAAAAAAAATATATAAAAAAATGTAAAATAAAGTAACAAAATTTACAAAACTTTAAATAATTTGAACATAATTGTTTAGAAAATTTGAGCGAATTAGTGAACACAAATTTTGAGAATTGGAAAACTCAAACTTAGAATCGAGAATTGAAGCTAAAATTTTATTTAAACACAAAAAATTAGGAAAATCGAAAACAAAATTAATTCTGACTTGTAAAATTGAAGAACTTGTTTATAGTTCAAGCTCAAAAAATGGAAAATTTGAATGAAATTATTACAAAAGTGAAGAATTGCAATAAAATTGAAAAAAAAAAACAGTAACTTGAGCTCAGAAAACTAAAAAATTGGAACAAATTGGTCTGAATTTGAATTCTATAATCTCAAGAAAACCCTACAACAAAAAATATAAAGTGTCAAAATGAAATTAAAATTGTTCGACCCATCTAAAAAATTTTTGGTAGAAAAACTGATTTGAGGTTTTTTTATTTCCAACTCGCAATTTAGTATTTAAAATAAAAATTTTGTTTATAAAAAACCGTTTATAAAACAGTCGATTAAAGATTGTACAGGGTATATCACCTAAACACCATTTTGGATTTCTTGTTTCAGTGGTTTAGAGCTAGAAATTTTTTTTAGTAGGTTTTATCTAGTTTACAGACTAATTTTAATGATAGAATTTAATGTGTAATTTCGAATATTCTTGATTCAAAATAAATGTTCTTAAAAGAAGAACATTTTTATAAAACAATTATGAAATTAAAAGAGTAAAATAAAGTAATATAATCAAGAAAATTTGTAATTTAAATTTCAAGTTGAGAAACTAAAAATTTTTAACTCAAACGTTTAGAAAATTTAACGAATAAAAAAACTTAACTCAAAGAAAGAAACGAACTCACAAACTTTTAATAAATTCAAGTTTTACAGCCGTTGTCAAACAAAAAATGTAAAATACAGTTACGAAACTTACAAAATTTTTAATAATTTGAACATAAATGTTTAGAAAAGTTGACTGAATTAGAAAACACAAATTTTGAGAATTGGAAAACTCAAACTTAGAATCGAAAATTGAAAGATTTATTAAAATTAGAACTAAAATTTTTTTGAACACAAAAATCGAAAACAAAATTAATTCTTTTGTGTAAAATTGAAGAACTTGTCTACAGTTCAAGCTGAAAAAATGATAAATGTGAATAAAATTATTACGGAAGTTAACAATTGCAATAAAATTAAAAAAAACAGTAATTTGAGCTAAGAAAACTAAAAAATTGGAAAATTGGTCTAAATTTGAATGCTATATTATTAAGAAAACTCAACAAAATTTAAAGTTTAAAAAATGGAATTAAAATTGTAACATATGAAAATTTGTTTGATCAAACTAAAAAATTTGAATTATATAAAAGAATTAAAAATTCATCTAAGTGAGCAGAAACTGAATATAAAAATTAAAATTGACAATCAATTTGAAATTTGAACTCAAAACAACAAAGCAAAAAATTACAAAATTAGTATTCAAATGCTATATTTTTGCTTATTTTAATTAATTTATAGTCTTTGATTAAGAAATACACTATAATTTTGAGAATTTTTGCTAAAGCAATACAAAAATTGCAAAATTGGCTTTAAAATGTGATATGTTTTATAAAAACAGCGGTTTTGCCAAGAAACTGACAAATTTAAAATATTTCGTTCAAAAAAAATTTTTTTAAAGTCAATGATACAATATTTTGACCTAAACATATGTAAAATGTTCCGGGGAATCGATTGGCGTCAAGAAAACTGCAAAACTCATAATAGTTTTTAAGTTATAAATGTATTTAAATTTTTGATATTTTTGACTTATCACAAATTTTCTCGATAACTATTTATCGTAAAGCACTGACCTTTTTTGTATATGATAGAAAATTAAATTTTCTTTCCAACGATACCCAACTCGAGAGTTTATTACCAATAATTCCGAAGTTATTAACAAAAAACCGAAAATCGCCCAAAATTTTGACAAAAATCGAAAAAATTAAAAACTTCAAAATTGTCCATTCGCACTCTTGGGGGTTCAAAAGACTTAGAAAAGCACAAAAACGTTGTAAAAATGCGAAAAATAATTTTTTGAAAAATTGATTGAATTAATTTTGAGAATTTTTGCTAAAGCAATACAAAAATTACAAAATTGGCTTTAAAATGTGATATGTTTTATAAAAGTAGCGGTTTTGCCAAGAAACTCACAAAATTCGAAATATTACGTTCAAAAAAAGTTTAATAGAGTCAAAAAACTCTTATTTACATATTTCATTAAGTTTTTTTTTTCACCGTGAAATTGAATGGATTTAAACAAATGTGCCAAAACAATATTTTTTGTTATTTATTTTTGAAGTTTAGTTGTTTTTTCCTTGGGAAAAATAAGCATCGTTTTTTATTACAAAATTCGAGGGATTTCGTTAAAATGTTGGTTTAAAAAATTTTATTTATTTTTTGTAAATTTCAGAACATTTTTACCGAAATTCCCAAAATTCGGGTGATATTACCAAAACTGAGTACAGAATTCCGAAATTCACTATTTTCAATTATTTTGATTAATTTAAAACAGTTTTTCAGAAAAGCTTATTAAATTCGAGAGATTTTGTCTAAATCAAGTAGAAAATCGCAAAATTAAGTTTCAAAAGCTTTATTTTCAGTTATTTCTATAAGTTTAAAAAATGAAGTTATAATTGTAGTAAGAAAACTTGTTTGACTCAAACTCAAAAAAATTGAAAATTCAAAAAAGTGTGCAAAAACTGGAAATAAAAATTAAACTAGACAGTCAAAAATACGAAAGTCTCAAGGGATTGGAACCAGTTTTTTTTTCTCGCATTATTGCTACAAGCAAGGGAGGAAAAGCGCTTTTCCTCGAGACAATTAACGAATCGGCACCCCTCATCATTTTTCCGGGGAACTCCCGATTATAAATCACTCCGCGGTTAAGGTTTATTGCTTAATAAGGTACAGGGAAATTGTTTGCGAACCATTTAATTTCCAATGAATATTATTAGGTTTGTGTACAGTACATTGACCAAACATAGTCCCAAAATAAATCAAGAAAATTTCAAAGTTGGAAAGTTTGCAAACTAGGACGGCCTCAATCAATAAGGAGGACAGGATTTGCGTTCTCCTTAAAGAATCCTAGGATTATAAGGGTTAAACTAAATATTATCTCTAGGAAAGTGTAGCGAGCATGTATGATTTATATTCCACGTTTGTAATGCATTTTTAAGGAACTTCAAACATATACGAATAAAAAGCTTTTTAAAAATTTATTTTAAACTTGAAATGGATTCAGGCGATCCTCACATCGCAACTATATTGCACACGATTTAAATATTTACAAACGAAGCTGAATTATTTTTTTAATTAAACTTTTATTAAAAAATTTCATTTCATGTGCTGTAACACTTTCTTCTGATATTTTTTGTTTTTTGAGACATAGAGAAACGCTACCGATCATTTAACACAGTAACATTAAACAGACATAAAAAAAATATCAAATGTCAAAATTTCTGAAATTTTTCTCTGCGGCGCGAGTTTTAACTTTTTTCACAAACTTTGCTCTATATTTTCAGTTTTAGAACTTTCAGCAATCAAGTTTGGAATTATTCAGGTTTTTAAGATTTTCATTTTGATTTTTCGATTTTCTATTTTTCAACGATTTTTTACTTGATGAATTTTAAGTTTTCTTTTATGTCTTGTACTTTTGTGTTGGTTTTCTAATTTTTACGTTGTTTTTTGTCCAAATATTAAAGCTCAAATAAACAAAACCATAAATACAAATCTTTCACAAAAAAAAAACACTAAAGCAACCTAAAATAAATACTGGGTGTCCCAGCAAATTGAAAAAGTCCATTAGTGATTTTTAAATGGTAAAAGTAAAAAAAATATTTCTAGATGTCTTAGGTTTTGAGTAATAAATTTTTAAAAAGTGCATGTTTTTGTCACAAAAATCGTTTTATTTTGAAAACTAAGCAAAATCGATCAATAAAAGTTTACTTTAAAAACATTGTCATAAAAATCTACATCCAAAAACGCAAAGAAACATATGGTGTTTCATTTAAACAAACACAAGTTTGTATTGTAACTTAATTTTGAGACACGCTGTATAGTTGAAAATAATTTTAGACGATGGACTAGATTAGTATCTATCAATGTCCTATAATATTTTTTTAATTTTATAATTTATAGGTCACTAATGGACTTTTTCACTCGCTGGGACACTCTGTATATAATTTCAAATAACAGAAATCGAAAAAATTTGAAAACCATAAAAAATGTTTCTCTCTGTTTTCCCTAAAACCAAATTTTGGCTGTCATTATTTTATACTCTTTTATAAATAATAATCACTTGTAATGTTAATATCTTTTACTTATACAGGGTGCGCCAGAACTCGCGCCCCAGAAAAAATGCTATCCACGTAATTACGTCCTTTTTTGTCCAAACAACAAACATTCTATTCACAAAACGAATGATTTATTAAATTAATGAAAAACATGAATAGCGTTTGTAATTTATAAAATAAAATTACCAATAATAGATACAATTAAACATTTAAAATTTGTGATGATTGAATAACTCTGTCAGTATATTTGTTGTGTTATTATAGTGTTTTCTGAGGCTCATTTAAAAACTTGTAAAGATAAATAAAAATGAAATCAAATATTGGACAAAAAAACAACATTTAAGAGAAAAAAAACTACAAATCAACAATAAGAGAGAAAATTTGAAAAC
>NW_025400983.1:1257319-1259800 GCF_015345945.1 Tribolium madens
GTGTTTTCTGAGGCTCATTTAAAAACTTGTTAAGATAAATAAAAATGAAATCAAATATTGGACAAAAAAACAACATTTAAGAGAAAAAAAACTACTATTATCCCGAGTGTAGATTTTCTACTGAATAGATAGATAGATTTTTGTTTTTTATTTGAAATTTTTTGGTTATTTTACTTAAGGTAAAAGATTTTAAAGCAAAACATTTAAAAAAATGAAACTCAATGGTTAAAGTTACAAAATTTTGGTAAGACCAAATTCAAGAACTGAAAAAAATTGAATAAACCAAAATTCAAAGTAGTACAAAAAAACAATTTAAACTAAAATTACCAAAAAAAGGTGTCAAACTAACAATAAAATCAAATCAAAAATTAAAATTGTAAAAATTCATAGAAAACTATAAAACTTTAAAAAAAAAAGTAGAAAAAGCAAAATAAAAAAAGTGAAATTAGAAAACCGACACAAAAGTACAAGACATAACAGGAAACTTAAAAAATTCATCAAGCTAAATATTATTGAAAAATAGAAAATCGAAAAATCAAGGTTTTTTATTTTTTAGATTTTTTAGGTTGAGTTTAGGTTTTTGTGTTTTTCAAATCCAAAACATTTGTTTTTTAAATAAACTCAAAAAATTGAAAAAACAGCAAAAATTCAAATTTAACAAACTCGAATTAGAAAATGACAAAAAAATTAAAAATAAACAAAATTACGTAATTTTGCAATTTTATTTTAAAATCTACGAAGTAAAATAAACATATTGAAATTTTATACAACCAGAAATCGAAAAAAAAAACAGTCAAAAATGATTCTTTCTGTTTTCCCTGAAACCAAATTTTGGTTATCACTATTTCATACTCTTTTATAAATAATAATCACTTGTAATGTTAATTTCGTTTACTTATACAGGGTGCGTCAGAACTCGCGCCCCAGACAAAAATGCCATCTACGTAATTACGTCCTTTTTTGTCCAAATAATAAACATTGTATTCACAAAACGAATTATTATTTATTAAATTAATGAAAAACATGAGTAACGTTTGTAATTTATAAAATAAAATTACCAATAATAGATACAATTAAACATTTAAAATTTGTGACGATTGAATAACTTTGTCAGTATATTTGTTGTGTTTTCTGGAGCTCATTTACCCAAAAAACTATAATCGATCGTGGCTTTTTGCCCGTTTTTAGACTTTTCCAACTATTATCCCTCGTGTAGATCTTTCTATAGAACAGATATAATGTAGGTTTTGTGCTGTTGGTTCGTCGTTCCAGCTAATCAAATAATTATCAGTGTAAGATGATAGATAGAACACGATGGCAAAAGCAACAAAGCGACAAACGGGCAATCTAATTACATAGTACGTCGGTTAAACGAGAAGAAAACGAAAGACGACGGCGAGTCTTAGCCCTCGAGGACGTATCATTACGAGTTTACCGAATCTGTAAAGTAAAATAAGTACACATGAAACATGCAAATTCTATTGTTGGGCCAAGTGCCGTATTCCGGAAGGTTTGCTTTGCCATACACGAGAACGTCGCCGACTATTTGCTTTTCATTAAAACTGAAACACGACGACATATCGTGCCAATGGGCAAATAAAAATTAACAGAAATATGCACACATAAGTGACAAACAAATAACGAAATTTATTATAGATGAGCGGAATTGTGATCGATGTGACACTTGGATGACACACCTGATCGGAAATTCACACGCTGAAACGGGTTTTTCAGGCGAACAAACTGAAACAATCATCATTTTTTAGCTCTTGACATTTTGCGGTTAATTTTCAATATTTTAGTTTCAGATAATTAACAATTTTTCAGTTTTTGATACTTTCCTACAAGTGAATTAAGATTTAAAAAACTAACAATAAATCAAAAACTTGAAACTCAGTGGTTAAATCGAACTCAAAAATTGAAAACTTCAATTCAAAATAGTGGAAAAAATAATTTAAAGGTGATAAAAAATGGTGTTTAATAAAACTAACAAAAAAATTAAATAAAAAATTAAAATCGTAAGAATTCTTTAAAAAAAAATAGAAATTGGAAAAAGTAAAACCATCAAAAAATGAAAATGAAAAATCAAACTAAAATTATTTATGTCAAAAAGAAAATATAAATCTCAAAAAATTGAAGGTGTTAGTAATAATACCAAATAAAGTTAATCATAAGTTATAACTAAAACAACCTCAAAAAATTGGAAAACAAACAATTTAACAAACTCAAAAACAAATGTTTTTCATTTGAAGAACACAAAAACTTAATCTCAAGCAAAAAGAAAATATTACAGAAAAAATTAAAATTTATCAAAGTAGAAATCGTTAAAAAATAGATAACCGAAAAATATGTAGTTTTATAACTAGAAATCAAAAAACGGAATAATAAAGTCTAAGCAAACTCGAACTAAGAAACTTGAATTACTGAAAAATTTTAAAAAACAAAATTTTGAAGATTGAAAAAATAAAACAAAAAAAACTA
>NW_025400983.1:1265019-1267687 GCF_015345945.1 Tribolium madens
ACAAAATTCGCATTTAATTAGAATTAACTAATTAACGTAATTAATTAAAAGTCCACAGCAATTTGAATTATAAAGTACATAAAAATACGATATTAATTATGTAAAATAAGTAAAGGAAGTAAGAAAAGCGTGAATATAATTGGTTTTCTGAATACATTTAATTCAAATTATAATAAAGTGACTTTGATTATTTATAGCAACTTGAACCAGATACTATTTTTATACATGAAGGTGCAAGTATAATTTTTTAAATACCAATAAAAACAAATAATTATTATTTATTTTCATTTAAATTATCAGAAAAACACGCAAACGTAACAATAAATATATTAACGATCTTGAGAATTCACGGCAATTTGGAACATATATCACATAAAAATTCCGATGAAGTTGATGTAAAATAAATGAAAAACTGAAAAAAATAATTAGTTTTTTAATAAAATATTTCCAATTTTTAAAATTTTCGAAGTTAATTAAATGTCTGTAAGTATCCACATATTTTAAGTAACATAATAATAAATATATAAACGCCCTTTAGAATTCACGGCAATTTGGAACATATATTACATAAAAATTCCGATAATGTTGAAAAACTAAAAAAATAATTAGTTTTTAATAAAATATTTACGAAATGACTGTAAGTGRCCACGGCAATTCGAGACATATTTTAAGTAAAAATTTAAAGTGAGTGTTAGATATCAAAACTTTGTTAAATCAATTAGAAATGACTAATTAATGTAATTATTTAGTGATTATAKGAGGCCACGGCAATTTGAACCAAATTATACATAAAAACACAGATATTAACCATGTGGAATGATTAAAAAAAGTTTAGGGATAATTAGTTTTTTGAATACATTAATTTAATTTGCAAAGTGACTTAAGTGACCTTGAATATCTACATCAATTTGAGACATATTTTAGGTAGAAAGTAGAAGATATTCAAAATATTAAATAAATTACTTTGCTCCAGACCGCAAGAGATTTATAAAATATGTAACAAATTTTAAATTTTCACAATTGGATTTTTTAGTTGTGACAATTTAGTTTGCAAGGTTGGTAGTGGGTTCAACGACCCGTAGTTGTCAAAATTGACCTTGAATATCTACATCAATTTGAGACATACTTTAGATAGAAAGTGAANGAATTCGCAATACGACGCGAAACGCCGTTAGGCACGGTCCAGGCTGAAAACGCGTTCCAAACACGGACTTTTACGTCGACTAACTGTAAAATCCACTTTTCATTCTATGTCATTTTTGTGAACTCTTGATGTTGTAAAGTGTGTTTTTCGACCTGTAATGTGCTAAGAGTGAGCAAAGGGATTTAAGCACAAACTTGGTAAGACTTGAAAAAAATTCAAAAAAGTCAACAATTTAAACCAGTTTCATTATTTTGTACTCAATGTTGAAGAGTGCTTTTATGAACTAATTTCAGTAGATAAAGTTGTCTTTTTCGTCTAGTGAAATAAAGTAATTTTTATTTACGGTTTTGATTCAAGAAATTCTGGTAGATGAAATAAAGATTGACTCATGAAAAAAGTCCACTCGTGACTTCGTCACTCGTAGATAAACGATTTCTTTATCGTCTTGTATAATAAATAACTATTGTTTAATTAAAAATTGTAAAAATTGTAAAAATCTTCTTTTACAAGAGTTCACGGCAATTCAGAACACACATTACTAATATCTATATTTATATACAGTATGATTCTAAAAAAACGGCTGGTGCTGATGGCCCGACTTTAAAAAATTAGAAAACTAAACTAATTCTACAGTGCCTACCGTTTTTTTAACCATCCTGTATATTAATTGAGCGTAAATATTCACAGCATCTGGAAACAGATACTACAATAATTATAGGTAATTTTGTCTTAATTTTTTTTAAAGGCTCGAATCGATTTAATTGTCTCAAAAGTTCACTGGTATTACTCATATTTAATAAATGTCACGAAAAATGACATGAAAAATGTTAATTTATTTCTCTCAATTTAATTTTTTCAATTAACTGTGCTTGATTATTTACGTCAATTTGGAACAGATATTAAGTGGAATTAATAAACTATGATGTAATCTAATTAATTAGTCTAAAATTGAAACTTTGATTTCAAAATAATTGCACACTTGCAATTTGAGACACATAGTAGTATTAAAAATATCTGAAAAACAAAATTAATATTTGAGAACTAAGCAATTTAACAAAACTCGTTTTAATTAAATTTGGTCAACTAAATACTTAATTTCAAATTAATTAAGTGACTTTAATTATCTACAGCAACTTGAATCAAATGTTATTTGTATTACAAAAAGTACGAGTTTAAAAAGTTTTTTTTTAATATTAATTAAAATTTATTTTTATTTATCTTATCAGAAGAAAATTCCAGTATAATGATAAATAAACGACCTTGGGATTTACGACAATTCGAAACATATTTTATATAAAAATACAGATAGAAATCATTTAAAATAAAAAAATCTAAAATAATTATTTTTTATTTTAATAAATACACTTCAAATTTAGTGGTTTTGAGTGTCCACGGCAATTCGAGACATACTTTAAGCAAAAATTAAAAAATTATAAACAATGAGTGTAAAATTACAAAAACCCCGTCAACAAAATTCGCATTTAATTAGAATTAACTAATTAACGTAATTAATTAAAAGTCCAC
>NW_025400983.1:1268570-1270338 GCF_015345945.1 Tribolium madens
ATATGTAACAAATTTTAAATTTTCACAATTCGATTTTTTAGTTGTGACAATTTAGTTTGCAAGGTTGGTAGTGGGTTCAACGACCCGTAGTTGTCAAAATTGACCTTGAATATCTACATCAATTTGAGACATACTTTAGATAGAAAGTGAAGATATTCAAAATATTAAATAAATTACTTTGCTCCAGACCGCAAGAGATTTATAAAATATGTAACAAATTTTAAATTTTCACAATTGGATTTTTTAGTTGTGACAATTTAGTTTGCAAGGTTGGTAGTGGGTTCAATGACCCGTAGTTGTCAAAATTACTTAATGTTTCTGAAACAAGATTTAAAAACTTTTATTTTAAGAGAGAAACAGTTCAGATTCAAGTTTTATAATATGTTTTATAAAGATATTATGCCAAACAATAAAAGATGTATTTATGACACGCCCCYACTTGGCTTTGATATTAAATTATGAAACAACAATAGCGTCGGATACAACATTCTTTCCCAAGTTTCATTCTTTTTTCCTTTGCTATGTGTATATATAATAAAGTCGCCAATGCTACGCCCCTATCTCGAGAATCTCCAAGTTTTCATGTATAAACTTCCAAAACCCTCCATCCTAATTAAATTTATTAACTCTAAACCCAGCACATTTTTTATATCCCTTTAATTAACTTAACGTCAAAAAAACTAATTCAATTTAATTTTTTTCTGAAAGAAAAATTCGTGTCGCACGTATTTCCCTGTTTATGTTATATTTGCTAAATTCGGCACGTCTCCAGCCTGCTTGAATTACAGCCGAATCTAATTTCTTTCCTCTCGCGACTGCATTATTTACATTTTTGCGGAAATTCGATTAAAATTCGACAAGAGGGCAATAAAGTAGTGTTTTCCCTACTAGTTTTAAAAAGTCGAGAGGTTGGAAAGTTGTTTTTCACTCCTTGTGGTCGATAATCATTTTCATTATTGACCAAGGGAGTGTATTAATATTACAACTATTATTATCATTGATCACAAGAACTAAGGAAAGTTTTTTTTAATGCAAAATCAAATAAAAAAACTTAAAACTTCTCATTAAAAAATATTAGGAATTTAATCGTAATTGTTTGGAGTTATTTCGAAGTTTTTGGAATTATTAAAATTATTTTTGGATTGTCTCGAATCACTATAATTATTGTTTCTCAGGTAATGGAATTTTTCTAGAATTACTGAATTTTTTCAGAATTATTGGAGCTAATTTTTTTTGAAAATATCGCAATTAATTTGAAATTACAGGAATTATTTTAGAATTACAAAAATTAAGTTGGAATTACAGAAATTAATTTTGAATTGTAGAAATTAATCTGAAAACAATGGATTAACAAAATTACTGAAATTGATTTTGGTGAAATTTTTCTGAAATTACTGGACACGAATAATTTAAAAACTACAATACAATACTACAAATTACAGGAGTTAATTTGGAATTAATAGAATTACTAGAATTGAATTACCGGAATTACTTGTAGATTATTACAAAATTACGTTAAATATTTTAGAAGTATCGTAATTAATTTAGAATTACAGAAACAATTTTTATATTACAAAAATTAAGTTGGAATTACGGCAATTATGTTGGAATTAAGTTGTAAAAATTACTAGAATTATAAGAATTAATCCCAAAAAATAGAATTACGATGGATTAATAGAATTAATGAAATTGAATTTTGGTGGATTTTTTTTTTAATTACTTATCGTAATTATTTGTAAAGTACAGAAAGTTTTTTGAAATAGTAATT
>NW_025400983.1:1272793-1274428 GCF_015345945.1 Tribolium madens
AATGTGTTAGTAGTGAAAAAATATTGTATAAAACACGGTAGGTAAGACTTCTATATCCTCACATGTATTAATGTCCTCGATGCTAAGGAGCTCGGCTATAAAAATCCTTCCCTATCTTGTGATATCATTATAGTATTAAGCCGAGAATTGACACTTAATCCTGAGAGTTTTGCGGTTTCGGAATTAATTAACAACGTTGCAAACATCGAACTGCAAATTATGGGAAGATACCTGAGGACTTGACACGAAATTCGTCCTTGTTAAAATGGGTAAAATTATCACAATCTTAGATTTTTCCTCGAGTTGGAACAAGAAAAACTTAAGTAGCTTTCCAGTGACTCGAGATTCGGCTCTTTATTAAAATTTGTATAGACTTTGTGTAGCTTAGTTGAAAAGTTTGCTTCGTTTTGTCAATTCTTATTCTACCTCAAACTTTTCTTCTTCAAATATATGGATTTTAATTACGTCGAAAGATGTTTCTTTTTACGACTTGAGCCACCACAACGCAATCAGCACGTAAAACATTAAACTTTATCGTTCCTTGAACTACAACATGTGTATCGCAAGTGCGATTAAGACAAGAAAAAAATTCATGACAAAACATGACAGAATTTAGGGAGTTTTATGATCAATACGTTGGCGCCACTGCACACACCTGCGCCTCTTCATATGTCACTGTAGACACCCAAGCCCAATAATTAATCACTTGATTTCAATTTAAATAGTATATTATGTTATTAGTTTATGTGGCGAACGTAGCGAGGCAAATAATTCAGTTGAGCTACATAAACCCATAACATATACTATTTTACCCGCAAACGAATCCAGATCGAGAGTAAAGAGCAACATTATAATTAACAAGTGATTGAAGAAAAACAGGACGCTTTGCAAGTAATAAAACAAACATCACGTGTCAGTGTCGGAATTTGTTAAGATTGGTAGGGCAAAATGTCAAATGCTGATGATTAAGGCTCGGATTATATGCAAAATGCATATTTGTCATTAGGAGGTATATCAACAAAATTGTAAGTTTTCTATGCATATCTAATGTTTTTGATTAAAATAAGCTAAAAAAAATACATATTTTGCATATTTTGGCAACTTGGTGCATATTTTAGGAAATATTGCATATTTGTGCATATTTTCGTCAAATCACTAATTTCCGATTAAAGATTTCACTTCAAGTTAAAAATTGGACAGTTTAAGAAAAATAATCCGATTACAAAATATTTTAAAGAGAAAACAACCGGTAATTCGTAAGCCAAACTCAAAAAATTAGTTCCCTGCTGAGAGTTTTCTTTTTAAATTCGTTTTATACTGGGTGAATATAAAGTATTGAACCAAGTGTTTTTTTTAAATCATTTGTTTCCAAAAAATAATAATTAATATAAATTAAAATAATATAAAAAAATGATTTTTTAAGAACAAAATTTTGTTTTGTTTTTGAGTTATTCGATTTTTGTTGTCTAAATTGCGATATACATATGTAAAAAAATAATTTTATATAAAGTAGATAGTTGTAATCCCTTAGATCTTGACCTTCATGAGAAACATGTTTTTTTTGTTGGGTTGCCATTTAAAAAAATAATTATTTTTGTAGAACTCAAAAACAAAAAAATAAAAATTTTGAAAAAT
>NW_025400983.1:1276978-1278194 GCF_015345945.1 Tribolium madens
AAAAATTGGGGTTCTTTGATAAAAAAATTCTTCAACAAGAGACTGAATTTTGCCTAAAATTTCATGTTGTTTAAAACAGTTCTGAGATATTTTTATTAAAAGTTTTACAGAGTTGTAAATTCAAACTACAAAATAGGGTAAGTTAGGGTCATTTTGAAAAATCTGCTGTAAAATTCTGATCTTTATTTCAAAATCCATCTCTCCCGGATTTACCCTAGAACAAGTCTTATACTCATTAACAGTCACTTCTTGTTCGTCTCTCCTTGCATATGTTATTAAAGCAAATTAATTTTTAAACAAAGCGGAGTTGCTTTCAAGACTTCAAGGATAAATAAAGCTTGTCTTTAAATAAAACACGCGATGCTTGCACTTGGTCATTGCAATTAATTCCAATTTTAATTAAACGTGTGAAGCACCTATTGACCCCATTCGTTGCAAAATTTAATTAAATTATTCGGTAATTTATTGCGTTAACTAATCGTTTATCACTGAATGCACCGGTCAGTGATTAAACAGAAAAAATCAAAAACAAGTCAAGAGAATGAAAAGTTCGAGATATTTTCAGTTTTCCCATTTTTCATGTTTAGGTTTATTTAGATTTTCAGCATTTATTCTCTCTCTAATTTCAGAATGTTTATTCCTGAAACTATCCTGAAGTTCACTTTTCTTCTCTCAAATTCAATCAGATTTTTCAGTTTTTTGATTTCAGGTGACTAATTACAAAAACGTTAAAATCGTTGTACACAAACGACTAGTTTTTATAACAAAACTTCTTTCATGAAAAAAACTGAAAGTGGTTTTAGATCAAATATTTGGGTTTTGATATGAAATTTTTTATTCAGCTTTCGTGAGCTTTGCAATTTTTCGGTATAAAATATCCTATTTTCGATTCTGAAATTATTTGTATTTTCACTAGAGCAAACTATTTTTTAGTAACTTTTAGGTTTTTTCTTTAGATTAAACCCAATTTTAGAAGTTTTTAAGTTTTCCCGTCTTTTTTTAGATTGCTGTTTTTTGCTTTCAGATATCTTTCAGTATGGAAAAAATTAAAAATAAGTCCTATTTTCCATTGTTTTTAAATTGGAATATATTTTAATTTTCGATTCTGAAAATATTTGTATTTTTCAATAAAGCAAACTATTTTTTAGTTACTTTTAGATTTTCTCTTTAGATTAAACCCAATTTTACAAGTTTTTATGTTTTTTTCGTGTTTTTT
>NW_025400983.1:1278294-1281427 GCF_015345945.1 Tribolium madens
TAAATACTGCTCAAAAATTTGAAATTCACAATTTACAAAATTAATAAAAATTGAAAATAGAGAAAATATTTTTTTTTGGTTAAAAGATGAAAAAATGAAAAAATAATTTTTCAAAATTCTGGTCCAAAATTTAGCTATTTATGGATAAAGGAGAGAAATCAGGTTAGTTTGGCTAAAATTTTAAATTTTTGTTATTAAAAACATGAAAAAAATAATAGACATTGAAATATTTAGATAAGTTTGAAACAAAAATAAATAATAATTGAAACAAAAACGTGGTAATAAAGCAATGAAGCGGTTTTTAAAACCTTGACTGTTAGTTTTTGTCATAATTTTCGGAAAAATGGTGTTTTTTTTTTCAAAATTTACTTGTTTGGGTCCAAAAAAGGGAAAAATTTTTGTTATTTTGGCTAAAATTAAAATTTAAAATTTTACATTTTTGTTATTAAAATTAAATTTTCATCAAAAAATAGTTCAAAGTAATTTTTTTTCCCAAAAAATCGAATAAACCAATACATTTAGCACTCAAAAAATTAAAAAAAAAATTGATACAGCACATTTGAAAAAAAAATTGCAAAAACGTTGACTCACAAGTGAAAAATATAATAGACCTTGAAATTGTGTGAAAAAAATAACAATTGAAACAAAAACGAGGTAAGAAAAAATGCCCCAAATATTGCTCAAAAATTTGAAATAATTTGAAATTTTACAATTTACAAAAATTAATAAAATTTGAACATAAAGAGAACATTATTGTTTTGGTAAAAGGATAAAAAATGACGTAATTTTCCAAAATTCTGGGCCAAATTTTCGTTATTTGGATCCATAAAGGAGAAAAATCTGGTTGTTTTAGCTAAAAATTTTAAATTTTTGTTATTAAAAACGTGAAAAAAATAATAGACCTTGAAATATTTAGATAAGTCTAATACAAAAATAAATAATAATTGAGATAATAAAACAATGAAGCGGTTTTTGACACCTTCTCTGTTAGTTTTTGTCACAATTTTAAGAAAAATGGTGTTTTTTTTTTTAATTTTGCCCCAAAATTTACTTGTTTGAGTCCAAAAAGGGGAAAAAATCGTGTTATTTTGGCATTTTTGTTTCAGAAAAAAATTGGATCTTAGTTATTTTTTTCTCAAGAAATAGAAAAAATGAATTATACCATTTAGCACTCCAAAAATTTTAAAACTGAGCACATTTGAAAAAAATTTGCAAAAATCTTGACTTACAAGTAGAAAAAGTAATATACCTTGAAATTGTAAAAAAGTTTAATAGAAAATAAATAATAATTGAAGCAAAAACTGGCCATAAATTTGCAATAATTTGAAATGTTACAATTAATTTTTTTAATTTAAGGGCCATGAAACTGATCTAAGGGCTTCAGCCTTTTATCCAGTAATAGAAGCCGAAAATAAGGACGCAATTATAACCCAAAGTCCCTTCGAATTGCTCAAAAGTGGGAATTTCAACAAAGTTCCTTTTATTGTTGGTTACAACTCAAATGAAGGCACTTTGGGACTAAATAGTAATTTTTATCACCCTTAATGAACCATTTCAAAATCATTTCAATTTCAGTCGTGAAAAACTTCATGAAAATTGACGATTTCGACTCAAACTACGAACTATTCTACCCTCAATCTTTGAATAATGTTGACAAAAGTGAAGAAATTGGGTCAAAAGTCCGGGAATATTTTTTAGGGGATGACACTGCAAAAAACACTGAAAAATTTTCAAAAGTTCGACTCTGAAATAAATAAAGCTTCGATTTTTTCAAAATTTGGTTTCAGTTTTTGGGCCAAGACCTCCTAGTGCGTGGCATTCGCAAAAGCCTTGATTTTTTCACCAAACACTCTGAGGGCTATTTTTACAAATTTGTGTACCAGGGGACCCACACGGGCCCCCACCCCGGAGTGGGGCACGCTGAAGAGCTGCAATATATCTTCACCAAAAATGGGACAACTGAAAATTTGACTGAAAATGATGTTTTGACAAGGAGACGGATGGTGGAAATGTGGACAAATTTCGCAACTCATGGGTGAGTTTTCAGGTTTTTGATTTTGAATTGATTTTCATGATAGAGCCCCAATTCCGGGAAAGCGACTCTTGGGTGAGGCAGTTTCGTGGGAAAAGTGCAACGAGACGATTGCGTTTCTTGAAATTGGGGAAAATCTGAAATTGGGGGAAAACCCAGATTTTGAGGAGTACCAATTTTGGGAAAAACTGTTCAAGAATTATGGAAAACCGCCATTTCAGACGTACTAATCCTTTTTGTGCACAAAATTTATCATTTCTTGAAAAAAGTAAAAATTTGTAAAAGTGCAAAATTAGTTTTTTTGTAGCCCACTGAGGAACAAAATTGACCAAATAGTCTCTTTTTGTGGCTAATTGCTTGCTAATGTCAAAAAAATTTGTGAAATAAATATAAAAATAAAAACCCCACAGCTTATGCAACTCTAAATACACGTGTGTGCGTATGTATGCCGACTATTACCAACCTTAACAAATCGCAATGAAGCGCGCAAATTCAAATCTGAAAATTTCAAACGTGAATATCTCGAGAAGTATGCGTCGCACGTAAAAATTAAGTATGTGAAAAAAGATGCGCAATGAAAGATTCTATCGAATGGTTTAGTCAAATTTGATTTTGGCGATGGTCAATTTCGTATCTCGCTTAGGAAAAACAAAATACCTACCTTATTTTATATTTTTAAAATCTATGTTTTAAACTGAGATGTATGAGGGGTGACACGATCGGGTTATTTTTAGTTTGAAAAACCCACCCTTAATTTTTTTTTTACAATGCAACTCGTTTTACGTGATAGAGTAGGGTTATGAACAAAGAAAATAATTCCATAATTTGAGATTTTTTTGTCTACTAAAAACCGAGATTTTGAATTAATTGCTGTCAAACAAATTTTTTTTAGGGGTCGACTGTTTACCATTTGAATCTCGTGATTTTTCTGAGTCTTGTCAATTAATATTATGGGCTTAAAACAACTTTGATGGTTCTAAAAATTGCGAAATTGATGAAATTAATGAAACTACTACGAATTTTGCAGTTTAATTGACGCCAATCGATTCCCCGGAACATTTTACATAGGTATAGGTCAAAATATTATGTCATTGAGACTCA
>NW_025400983.1:1281527-1283139 GCF_015345945.1 Tribolium madens
ACACACAAAAAACCGCCAAATTCAAATACAAATTTATTTAACTAAAAATCGCTACATGTTTATTGATTTACAAGTTTAAGTTAACATCCTTGAACCCCCTTGAGGCGTAATCCGAGGGCTTGACCCTATCAGACAACTTGGGATACCCGGGATCCCCCTCGACCACCGCCTCCCGCGATTTGTAGACTTTCCACCCCCCAGCTCTCGTCCAATCATTCGCATTGTATTTGAAGTAGTAGGTGAACCAATATAGGGTCATGACCCCCAGAAAAGCCTTCCCAGTGACATATCTCACGTTCCTTGTGCGTTCTTCCCCCAAAACTGGAAGCAAAACTTTGGCTAACTGGTCCAAGGGCCAGCGGTAGGCGCGTCGGATGGGGTTGTAGGTGGCTTTGTACATTTCAGGGACCGGTCGGGGCTCGTTTGGGGCCAATTCTTGGTCCTTGAGCCATTGTTTACGGAAAGCCCGTTCTTCGTCTGTCATGCCTAAAAGACGCTCACGCTCGCTGGTGAAGCGACCGGCGATGGACATGGGCTTGACGCCCCCCGTTTGCGACGCTTTGCCCATGGTTTACGCGAGGAATTGACACAAATTGGGTGTTATGTAAGTTTGGAGGTTAGGTGTCAAAAGTGACACTAATGACAGGTGAGGTTTGAGGGGGGCAAAACAATTCAAAATTACAAAATTTGAGCCCCTTATTGACACGAAACGCCAACAATTGTATACATTTAGGTATTAAAAAGCAATTCTGATTTTTAAAAGGGTTTTTTGGCTTATTTATGTTTCTCTTTTTGGGGTTGGCAACCTGCACGTCATTTGTATTAACGTGCAAAAAATTATTTAAAAAAATTGTTACTCTATTTGGACTTTTATTTAGTTAAAAACGCTAACAATTATACAAACTAAAGTAATTAATTGAGAACAATTATTATTACAATTGGTTTTTTTATTCAATTTTTTCGGTTGGCAACTTGCATGTCATTTATAAAAACGGTCAAAAAATTATTTAAAAAAATTCTTACCCTATTCGGGCTTTTGTTTGTTTAAAAACTCCAACATTTCTCGAAAACGAGAGAAAAAGTTAAAAAAAACTCAATTTTCGGCCAAATTTTGTCTTTTTCGATTTTTTTCCAATTTTTAATCAATTTTTGACAAAATTTTTCGAAAAAAACTAGATATTTGTTCTTATTTATTTATTTTTATTTATATTTATTTGTTTATCTTATTAT
This sequence comes from Tribolium madens, assembly GCF_015345945.1. Classification (NCBI taxonomy): domain Eukaryota; kingdom Metazoa; phylum Arthropoda; class Insecta; order Coleoptera; family Tenebrionidae; genus Tribolium; species Tribolium madens. The sequence goes on from NW_025400983.1 coordinate 1,282,758, forward strand.
TTATTTAAAAATTTAATTAAATATTCCAAAAATGCAAAAATGACATTATTTTTGACCCAAAACGATTTTTTAATTTTGCGAAATATTTGGGTTTTGCAAAATTTGAAAATCATGACTTGAAAATGTTGTAAAAAAAATGAAATTTTAGCTCAAAAACGTGAAAAAACAGGTGGAGAAACTTAATTTTTCTTTTTCTTTTTGTTTTTTGACAAAAATTCACTCAAAAACGAGCTAAATCGAATAAAATAAATGAAATAACATCGATTTGGATTTATTTTTGTAATTTTTAAGCATCTTTTGGGAGGAATATGAGTCTGGTCTTAAAAACGAACTAAATTAGAATAAGATTAATCTCAATCTAATTTGGTGATTAAGCCAATTT
>NW_025400983.1:1285874-1286788 GCF_015345945.1 Tribolium madens
TTTATCTTTTTTAGCTTATTTTTTGGCAAAATTTCACTCTAAAACGAGCTAAATCGAATAAAACAAACAGGATAACATTAATTTATTATTTTTTGTCAATTTCAATCGAGTTTGGTGAATTTTTAGTCATTAAAAAAAATTTGAAAAAACTTTGTAATTTTTTATTTAATTTTGCGAAATATTTACGTTTTTCTTGAAAAAAGCTGACAACTTGAAAAAATAGTGACTTTTGTGTGAAAAAAAGACAGATTTTAATATAAAAACGTGCTTAAAGATTTGAAAAAGGTAAAATTTTGTGTTTTTTGGTTTGTTTTTTGAGAAAATTTCACCCAAAAATGAGCTAAATGAATAGAACTATTGAACTAATATCAATTTAGATTTATTTTTGAAGTTTTTAAATAAAATAAGTGAGTCTTTTTAATAAATTTTTATCCAGTTTTAGCAAAATTTATTGAAAAACAACACTCTTAAAAATGCAAAAATAACACAATAATTCTGTCTGGCTGAAAAATGTATTAAAACGCTACGAAAAAGGCTAAAATAACTCTATTTTTGGTCTAATTCTGTAATTTTTTGTCTTGTTTGTAACGCAGTTTTACGAAATATTTACGTTTTTACTTGAAAATCATGCTAAAACCCTTGAAAAAAGCAAAAATAATCACTTGATTTTGTGTTTTTTTTTGTTTGTTTTAGCAAAAACTGATATTTTAGTTTAAAAACGGGCTTAAACATTTTAAAAGTGCAAAAGATAACTCTATTTTTGGCCTAATTTGACTTGTTTTTAACGCTTTTTAATTTTGTGAAATATTGAAAATGTGAAAAAATTTTAATTTTGTAAAATATTTWGGTTTTGCCAAATTTGAAAAACATGGCTTGGTTTTATGTTTGTTTTAGCAAAATGTCGTAAAAAACTA
>NW_025400983.1:1289928-1291147 GCF_015345945.1 Tribolium madens
TCTTGAATTTTAGAACGTAAGGAAGCAAACGTAAAAGAATGTTAATATAAAATATGTAAAAATAGTGAGTCAGAGACCGTAAACGTAAAACCGTAAAAGTCTTGCGTATCGTAAGGACGCAGAATTATTGAAACGTAAGAACGCAAGACCGAAATTTTTTTTAAAGTGTTGTAAGAACGTAGAAACGCAACAAAAATCCCCAAAAATAAGTTAAAATAAGTGAGTTTTTGTGACTTTGACTATGCGAAAATGTGAAGAACGTAAGAATTTGGAAAAATTTAGATGCTAAAAAAATTAAAATAATTTGAGAAATATTAAAACTGAAATTGAAAAAAAAAAGTAAAAAGCAAACTTTAAGCCGTAAAAATGTTAAAATGTAAAAGTAAAAAATTAAAATTGTGCACCAAAAGAATGTAGTTGTAGTACGTAAAAACTTAGAAACAAAACGCAAGCTTTGGGCGTAAGAACACAACGTAAGGACGTAACGATTAAAAGATCTGAAACACAAATTTTATTGCGTAAGAACGTTAACGTAGCAGTTAAGATCTTAAAAACGTCAATATTTAAGAATCGTAAAAATTTTGTGCCGTAATAACGCAACCGTTAAAATGTAAACGTAGAAACGTAATTAATTAATTAAACAATTTAATGACACAAACGTGAACTTTAGGACGTAAGAACGCAAACATAGAAACGTAAGTCTCAAAATATCCAGAAACAAAATAATCTGAGCATCATAAGGTTAAATAAAAGTAAAACGTAAACTTTAATGCATAAGAACGTTAACGTAGAAGTTAAGAACGTAAACTTAAATACAGTTAAACGCAACCGTTGAGAATATGGAAATATGTAGAAGATTAAAAACGCAAAAACGTACAAATAAATAAAATAATCTAAAGGCACAAAGAAGACGTAAGAACGCAAATGTATTTAAGTATTTAAGACTCCTCGAATGTAACACAAGAAATTACCTTAGTTGATATAAAATCAAATTAAAGAAAAAATAGAGAGTAAAACGCAAGCTTTAAGCCGTAAGTACGTTAACGTAAATATTTGGAATTTGTAAATATAAAACCGTAGAACGCAAACACAGAAACGTAACGTAAACGTGTAAAAATGTGTTCTTTTCTTGAATTTTAGAACGTAAGGAAGCAAACGTAAAAGAATGTTAATATAAAATATGTAAAAATAGTGAGTCAGAGACCGTAAACGTAAAACC
>NW_025400983.1:1291247-1292520 GCF_015345945.1 Tribolium madens
CTGAAATTACTGCAATTTGTTTAGAATTCTTTTTGAAAATTTTGTTGAATTTCTTGAAACTATTGGAATTAATTTAAAATCACACAAATAATTTAAAAACTACAATATTACGAAAATTACGCTCAAATTACAGGAGTTAATTTAAAATTATAAGAATTAAATTAATCTCAAAACAATGGAATTACGATGAATTAATAGAATTACTAGAATTGAATTACCGGAATTACTTGTAGATTATTGAAAATTAGGTATATAATATTTTAGAAGTATCGTAATTAATTTGTAATTACAGAAATTATTTTTATGTTACGAAAATTATGGCAATTATGTTGGAATTAAGATGTAGTTATAAGAATTAATTTAGAATTATAGGAATTAATCCCCAAACAATGAAATTACGATGGATTAATAGAACTATTGAAAATGAATTTTGTTGGATGTTTTTTTTATTACTTATCGGAATTATTTGTAAATTACTGGGAATATAAAGTTTATTTTTTTTTAATTATTTATTGGTCCAATAATTCAAAACTTTGAAATATGTTTTTATTCTGAAATTTTAAAATTATTCTGAAACTACATAATTTTGATGTCCTCGATTTTTAGAAAGACAAAATTCTACAATTATAAATATGTATTTCGAAAATCTGAGCTTTTGGAATTGTAAAGTTACGCTATTTCCTGCAATTTTAATCTTTTACAAACGTTTATTTTAAAATTTCTAGAATCTTAGAAATTCTTAAAAATCCGACATTCAAAAATTTTTGTATTTTATTATGAAAATTTTGATATTTTCATTTTCTAAAATTTCTGAGGTTCTAAAATTTTCAGATTATTTATAATTATTGATCCTATAGAAATTGTTATCAGGAGTTTTTTTTAATTAAAATAAAACTAGAATTTTATTACATATTTCCAAATTCAAAAAAAAATGTTTTCGGATTTAACTGAAAGAAATCTTACAAGTGAACCAAAAAAAAAGTCGCATAGACCAAATATTTTTCGATTTAAGAATCATAAATTCAAAATTTTGTGGTAATTTTTCCTTTTCTTTTTGTTTTTTCCTGGAATTCTATTAGATTTTAGAAAAAAAATTAAATTTTCTTACAATTTTCTGTTTTCAAATTTTTTTTAAATCTACAATAATATAACTAAAATTTTATTATTTTAGAACTTAAAAAAAGCTGCTTTTGAATCTTGCTGAGGAAATCATACAAGTGACGCAAAAAAGTCTTTTGTCTATTTAAAAAGTTTTTTGAAATTAGTATTTTTT
>NW_025400983.1:1294971-1297365 GCF_015345945.1 Tribolium madens
TAAGCAAAAAACGTGATGTGATCTGAAAAGTACAGATTTTTTAGAAAGGGTTAATTACTAGGTTATTAAAATGGCTTGTCTCACGCCAAACCAATTTATTTATTCTTTCATTTATTGTGTGTAGTTCAAGATGACGAAAATACAAAGTTTAGTGTATTCGAGGATAAAAATTTATCCCAACTTTGATTTTTTATTGTTAAAAATTTTGCATATCGATGCATATTTTGCATATATTGGAGCATATTTCTTAATATTTTGTGAATATTTTTGTGAAAATATATAAGCGCATATTTTACGAATTCTTCGTGCATATAATCCGAGCCTTACTGATGATCATAGGCGCAAAAATAGAATTTTTAAGACGTGGGTGAAAAGTAAATCTTTTACTTGTGATAATTAGTCATAAAAGTGGTGAGGTTTGCGGGTAAAGAAATTTATTTAACGACTTATTTCTTATTTTTTAAGTTTTAAACTCAAGTTTTGCGATAACAAAAATTGATTTTGAGCCATATTGTATCAAAATTAGAAATTTATGACAATTTTTCATCAATTTTTGCACGTAAATCGCACGTTTTTCCTCGTGAATGTGGTTGAAATGAGATTTTTAAAATCAGGTTAAATAGTAATTTAAATCCTAACATATTCACGGCACATGCTTTGGCGTCAGTTGCATTCTAAAGGGCTAGGAAGAGATAAGACCGGATACTTGGAAGACTGAACTGAATAAAGCAGCTTTGGCAAAAGCTCCTTTAACCTTGTAGATAATTTTATTCAAATTGTTTTCGCCGAACAATTACTACTACTCTTGTCAATTTTTCCCCTTTCTCTCCTTTATTATTAAGAGAGTGTTAATGAGAAAAAGATCAAACGAAACTCATTTTTAATTACTTTCTTCTCTAATAGGGTAAGTTCGGGAGAGGGGCTATTTCAATTCAAACCACGAATGGAGAAAAAACACAAAATTGGGAGATTTGCAAAAATTGACACCGAAAAATTATTTCTTCTTAGTTTTTCAAGATTTTTAAGTTGACTTTTGACGAACACTTCGAAAATTTTTTGTTCCAGATGAATAATGAAAACAGATTTTGAATTTTGAGACAATTATAACTTAAGTGAATCAAAATTTCAGGCACTTTTTTTTGAAAATTTTGTTCACCTAAAATTTTACCTGAATTTTGATCCATATCTCAAAAAGTGTTAATCAAATTTGAAATTTTGAGACCATTTTACAACAGAAAACACAAAATTGAGCTTCTCTGATTATATTTTTATGTTAACAAACAGAATTTTGACTGATGTTTTAAAAAATATTGTTTGTTAATGGCAATTAAAAGCAAATTTTGACATACATACATACGAAAAGTAAAAACGCATTTTCTTTAATTATTCATTTTTATGAAAAAAATATTTCGAAATATCACACATTTTTTTAACTCAATGACCCGAATTTTGTTATCACAAAAAACTACAAGTCGTAGATGAAAAATGAAAATAGATTTGAATTTCTTAGACAATTTCACATTAGAAAATTACAAAATTGAGGTTTTTTGATTGGAAAATTTTTTTAATAGATCACTCAAAACAGTTTTTGACTGAATTTTTACTGAAATTTCATGTTGTTTAAAACACTTTTGAAATATTTTTATTAAAAGTTTTACAAAATAATGAACTGAAACTAGTTTTATGTTTCGGTGGTAGTTATTTAGACTGAAGTATATTTTTTCAAATAGGGTAAGTCCGGGAAAGTAAGACTACGTTTCAAAATTTAACGAAAGAATGTACTAAAAAATAATATTTTAATTAAATTCTTTTAATAATAAAGAAACAGTTTCCAAAAAATTAGTTTTTCAAAGTTCATTAAATAGAGTTTCAAAAATTAAGCAAATTTTTTCGTTGATTTTTTTTAAGTTGACTTGTGATAAATATCTCAAAAAGTATTTGTCACAGATGAAGAATATAAACAGATTTGGAATTTTCAGACAATTGTACGTTAAGCGAGTCAAAATTTGAGACACTTCACAATTTTTTTTTTAATTTTGATAAAATTATGTTTGAAAGAACTGAATTTTGATCGATATCTCAAAAACTGTTGGTTGTAGAGCAAAAATAAAATCAGATTTTAAATTCTGAAATCATTTCACATTAGAAAAACAAAAAATTGAGGTTCTCTAGCAAACATAGTTTTGACCAATGTTTCAAAAAATATTGTTTGTTGATGGAAAATAAAATCAAATTTTGATTTCTGACATAATTTTGAATAAAAAAGCTAAAACGCATTTTTTCTAGTTATCCATTTTCATGAAAATAAAGTGTTTGGAAATATCACACATTTTTTTACCTCAACGACTCAAAACTACAAGTCGTAGATAAAAAATGAAAACAGATTTGACTTTC
>NW_025400983.1:1298804-1300176 GCF_015345945.1 Tribolium madens
ATTTTACAAGTTTTTAAGTTTTTTTGTGTTTCTTTTTTTCAGATTGCAATTTTTTGCTTTCAGATATCTTTCAGTATTGAAAAAATGAGAAATAAGTCCTATTTATCCTATTTTCCTATTTATGTATTTCCTATTTATCCTATTTTCAATTGTTTTTTAATTAGAATTTATTAAATTTTCGATTCTGAAATTATTTGTATTTTTCACTCGAGCAAACTATTTTTTAGGCACTTTTAAGTTTTCTCTTTAGACTAAACACAGTTTTACAGGTTTACAACTTTTTTCGTGTTTTTTTTCAAATTGCAGTTTTTTGCTTTCAGATATCTTTCAGTATTGAAAAAATGAAAAATATGTCACATTTTTATATTTATCTATTTCCTATTTATTCCATTTTCCATTGTTTTTTAATTGGAATTTATTTTAATTTTCGTCAAGAGAATGAAAAGTTTGAGATATTTTGAGTTTTCCCATTTTTCATATTTAGGTTTATTAAGATTTTCAGCATTTATTCTCTCTCTAATTTCAGAATGTTCTAAATTTTTCAGATTCCGAATTTGTATTCATGCTAGAAACTGTCCTGAAGTTTGTCACTTTTCTTCTCTCAAATTCATTAAGGTTTTTCAGTTTTTTTATTTCAGGTAACTAATTACAAAAACGTTAAAATCACAAACGACTAGTTTTTATAATAAAACTTGTTTCATGTAAAAAACTGAAAGTTGTTTCAGATCAAATATTTGGGTTTTGATATGAAATCTCTTATTCAGCTTTTGTGAGCTTTGCAATTTTTCGGTATAAAATATCCTATTTCCATTGTTTTTTAATTGGAATTCATTTTAATTTTCGATTCTGAAATTATTTTTATTTTTTACTAGCAAACTATTTTTAGTACCTTTTAGGTTTTCTCTTTAGATTAAGCCAAATTTTACGAGTTTTTATGTTTTTTCGCCTTTTTTTTAGATTGCAGTTTTTTGCTTTCAGATATTTTTCAGTATTGAAAAAATAAAAAATAAGTCCTATTTTCCACTGTTTTTAAATTGGAATTTATTTTAATTTTTGATTCTGAAAATATTTGTAACTATTTTTTAGTTACTTTTAGATTTTCTCTTTAGGTTAAGTCCAATTTTACAAGTTTGTAAGTTTTTTCGTGTTTTTTTTCAGATTGCAGTTTTTTGCTTTCAGATATCTTTCAGTATTAAAAAAATAAAAAACAAGTCCTATTTTCCCATTTACCCTATTTCCTATTGTTTTTTAATTGGAATGTATTTTAATTTTTGATTTTGAAATTATTTGTATTTTTCGCTAGAGCCAACAATTTTTAGTAACTTTTAGGTTTTCTATTTAGATTAAACCCAATTTTACAAGTTTTTAAGTT
>NW_025400983.1:1300191-1304111 GCF_015345945.1 Tribolium madens
TATCTATTTTCTATTCATTCTATTATCCATTGTTTTTTAATTGGAATTTATTTTAATTTTCGTCTAAAGAATGAAAAGTTCGAGATATTTTCAGTTTTTCTATTTTTCATATTTAGGTTTATTCAGCATTTATTCTCTCTCTAATTTCAGAATGTTCTAAATTTTTTTTCCAAATTTGTATTCATTCTTGAAACTGTCCTGAAGTTTGTCACTTTTCTTCTTTCAATTTCAATCAGGTTTTTCAGTTTTTTGATTTCAGGTGACTAATTACAAAAACGTTAAAGTCGTTGTACACAAATGACTAGTATTTATAATAAAACTTCATTTATGTAAAAAACTGAAAGTTGTTTCAGATCAAATATTTGGGTTTTAGTTTAAGTTTTGGGTTCTTAGCTTTCGTGAATTTTGCAATTTTTCGGTTTGAAATATTTTATTTTCCATTGTTTTTGAAATTGTTTTATTTTTCTCTAGAACATACTATTTTTTAATCACTTTCAGGTTTTCTCTTTAGATTAAACCCAATTTTACAGGTTTTTAAGTTTTTTCCTGTTTCTTTTAGATTGTAGTTTTTTGCTTTCAGATATCTTTCAGTATTGAAAAAATAAAAAATAAGTCCTATTTTCCTATTTATCCTATTTTTCATTGTTTTTTTTATTGGAATTTTTGACTCTGAAAATATTTGTATTTTTCACTAGAGCAGACTATTTTTTAGTAACTTTTACAAGTTTACAAAAGTTTTCTCGTATTTTTTTTTCATATTGCAGTTCTATTTAACTTATTTTCCTATTTATCTATTTTCCTATTTATCCTATTTTCCATTGTATTTTAATTGGAATTTATTTTAATTTTTGATTCTGAAAATATTTGTATTTTTCACCAGAGCAAACTATTTTTTAGTTACTTTCAGATTTTGCTCTCTTAAGTGCAGCTTTTTGCTCTCTTAAGTATTGAAAAAATAAAAAATAAGTCCTATTTTCTTATTTATCTATTTCCTATTTATCCTATTTTCTATTGTTTTTTTATTTTAATTTATTTTCGATTTTGAAATTATTTGTATTTTTCACTGGAGCAAACTATTTTTTAGTCACTTTTAGGTTTTCTCTTTAGATTAAACCCAATTTTACAAGTTTTTAATTTTTTTCGTGTTTTTTTTAGAATGCAGTTTTTTGCTTTCAGTATTAAAAAAATGAAAAATAAGTCCTGTTTATCCTATTTTCCTATTTAACCTATTTTTTATTGTTTTTTAATTTGAATTTATTTTAGTTTTCGTCTAGAGAATGAAAAGTTCGAGATATTTTCAGTTTTCCCATTTTTCATATTTAGGTTTACTCAGATTTTTAGCATTTATTCTCTCTCTAATTTCAGTCAAATATTTGGGTTTTGATATGAATCTCTTATTCAGCTTTTGTGAGCTTTGCAATTTTTCGGTATAAAATAACCTATTTTCCATTGTATTTTAATTGGAATTTATTTTAATTTCCTATTCTGAAAATATTTGTATTTTTCAAACTATTTTTTAATTACTTTCAGGTTTTCTCTTTAGATTAAACCCAAATTTACAAGTTTACAAGAGTTTTCTCGTGTTTTTTTTTCAGATTGCAGTTTTTTGCTTTCAGTATAAATAAAAAATAAGTCTAGATGCCCTAGTTTAGGGTCAAATGGGGCACTATGTCAAAATTCGCTCTCGATGGCAGATTTATGTCCGAAAATTTCTCCAAGAGTGATGCTAAAATTCTACACTAGCACTTCATTACATAAAGGTTGATCCGACTGGTATGTCGTGAAATTTAATGGCAGGACGTAACGGTCAATTAACCTTTTTGGGAGAACAGCAGGAATTTTCATTACGAATCGTAAGTTAATTCTCTTTGTCAAGACCCGAGAGATTTTTTTTTATTTACAAAAGTGTCAACACGTAATTATGCATTAGGATTGATTATTATGCATTGTTGTAATTAAATAAACCATGATAATTTAAATTCTGTTTAGAGGGAGTGTTCAAATTGATTACATTATCGCTGGAATCATGTTGCTGGCAAATTTTCATGATGATTTATTCAGTAAACAATGAACATTGTCAACAGTGTATACAGGAGTGACGGTTTAATACAAGCTTATAATTAATTTGTAAGATAATTTGAAAAAAAAAATATTTTAAGATTTTTTGGAAAATATTTAAAGCAGATTATTCGACTGATTTGATTTTTTTGCAAGCAGCGATTTTATATCACTGCGCTACCACGCCCCCGGCCAGTGTCTCTGTTTTAATCCAATATTCTTATTTAAACACACAATTTGGCGTTTTTACAACGTTTCACGCTTTTTTGCACCTCCAGAAGTCCAATTTTCGATTTTTGGAACTATTATTAATATCTCTTCGTGTTTGTAATCGTTGGAAAGCAAATTAAATTTCCTTTCTTATAAAAAAAACTTCATAGTTCTGCGTTAAGTAGTTATTGAGCAAATCGCTTATAAAGACAAAAATATTAAAAATATTACTTCTTAAATTTATTACTCAATATCTCAAAAACTATGCATCTTAGAGTATTTTAACTTCTTGCGTCGTGTTCAGCGCGTAATTTTACGTCTAGAAAACCATATTTCAACCGTTTTTACGATTTTTAGTAAATTGACTATTTTTACGATTTTACTACCGCTCACCTTCAAAAACTCAAAAAATTCAAAATTTTTGAAACTTGACCCAATGTCGTTTTATGCATTTATTTGAGTACTTAAGACCTCTAGAAATGTAAAAAACGTAAAATAGATCAATTTTAAAGATAATTTTTTTTTTGATTTTTGTCGAGATTTTGGTCGATTTTTGGCACCCGGAGCGGTCTAATGGCAATAACTCCGGACTTATTAGAGATAWCCTCTTATATTTGGTACCGTTGGATAGAAAATTGAATTTTCTATCATATATTAAAAATCTCAGTGCTCTATGATGAATAGTTATCGAGAAAATTTCTGATAAAGTCAAAAATATCGAGAATTTAAATCCGACTATAACTTCAAAACTACTACGCATTTTGCAGTTTAATTGACGCCAATCGATTCCCCGGAACATTTTACATAGGTATAGGTCAAAATATTATGTCATTGTGACACAGTTTTGCCCCAATTTACAAAATAAATAAAAGTAAAAATTTGTCAACACCCCCCCCTTAAAATCTAGTGTTTTTAAACATGTCTCAGATTCAATTTAAACCTATCTTATCCGATAGATTTTGAGGCGCTAAACTCTCAATTTGGGTATCGTTGGAAAGAAAAATTAATTTTCTATCATATACAATAAATAGTTATCGAGAAAATTTGTGATAAAGTCAAAAATATCAAAAATTTAAATACGTCTATAACTTTAAAACTATTACGAATTTTGCAGTTTTCTTGACGCCAATCGATTCCCCGGAACATTTTACATATGTTTAGGTCAAAATATTGTATCTTTGAAATACAGTTTTTTGCGATTTACTGTTTTTTTTTTCAATTTTATTGCAATTCTATTCTTACTTTCAATAGTTTCATTCAAATTTTCCATTTTTTGAAATTGAACTATTAACAAGTTCTTCAATTTTACAAGTCAGAATCAATTTTGTTTTTTTTTTTTGATTTTTTGTGTTCAAAAAAAAGTTTGTTCTAATTTTTTATAAACTTCTCAATTTCTGATTCTAAGTTTGAGTTTTTCGAGTCTCAAAATTTGTGTTCTGTAATTCACTCAAATTTTTTAAACATTTATCTTTAAATTATTAAGAGATTTGTAAATTTCGTTACTCTATTTTACATTTTTTGTTGGACAAGGGCTTTAAAATTTGAATTTATTAAAAATTTATAGTTACTTTTCTTTCTTTCAGTTAAGTTTTTTTACTCGTTTAATTTTCTAGACTTTCTTCTCTCTCAACTTGAAATCTAAAGTAATTTTT
>NW_025400983.1:1304246-1306466 GCF_015345945.1 Tribolium madens
AATTTTGATTAAATTTAGTTCGAAAACTAGGCAAAACCTACTAATAAAAAATTTCTATAATTGTGTTTTTAGTTTAGTTTAGTTTGGATTGTGTATCTTTTAAACTTGTATTTATTGTTTTTTTCTAGTTTTTTGAATTTGAGATTGCTTTAATTCTAAGCATTTTTTTTTATTTCACGGTGTTTTTATCCACATTTTCTGCTTTTTTAAGCTTAGATTTAGCGAGTTTTTCACTGCTACAGATGTGAGTTTATTTTGCATTTTTCAGTTTTAAAGTCTAAGAATTTATTCGCTTTTTCAGTCCTTTGTATTCAATTTTAATTCAAGTAAAATTAATCTCAATTTCCCTTATTAACAATTTCTTATTTTTTGAGTTTTTTTTTTTTGTAAAGTTTGACTTTATTTTAAGTTCAGAAAGTGTGTCTACGTCTATAACTTCAAAAGTATTAAGAATTTTGCAGATTTTTTTTGAGTCTAAAACTTTTCAAAGTGCATTGGGATCAATTTTCTCTTCCGGATTTGTATTTTTTTTATAGTTTTTAGTTTATTTGTTAAGTTTTCTGTTCCAGATTGTGTTCGATTGTGGGTTAATTATAAATTGTAATTAATCTCGGGTTTACTTAGGCCCTGAAAATACCTCTCCTCATTACCCGATCGCAATTATTTTGAATCTGCCCTAAACGCTCGTGACCGCTTGTAAATTATCGATGGTATTGTTCTATAAAGGGCCATAATAAGGGCTCTAATCGAGATGTATTAAACAACTTACTCCAATAATAATTGTAAGCTGGAGGGCAGCCGACAGGGCGATAAATCCCCTCACCGTTGAATATTTTCAGGAATTTATCGACTTGTTTTCAGCAAACACATTTCAGTTAAATTTCGAAGTGGGAAATATTTATCTTTTCAGGACATAATAACCAGATCATTACAGCTTTTTAGTATTCGGAAATGGTCGTCGGATGAGGGCGAAAGCGTAAACCGATCGGTGAAACCGAAGCTCTCACAAACTCTATTAAATTTTTTTTTTTCGGTGAAAAGTCCATTGCGAAAAACTAATCCGGGCTTTAGACGTCGCCAACTTTCTAAATTAGGATTGATGAAGCGCAAATGGTTCATACTTTATTAGGGAAACAATATAACTCGTTAAGTTAAAATCCATCCATTAATAAGTGCTGTTTACCAAAAATGAATCGAATGAATAATGGAAACGTCATAAACAGGGGCTTTTATGGGTCGGATGCGCTCTAATTGAAGAAGACTCGGGTTTCAAGTGGGTAATTAATTAAGAAAGTAGTTAATTCAGTGTCATCATAAAACTGCTTAAAAAAACTGGTCCAAAAATTAAATTTTCAGGATAAAAGTGGTAAAACTCTGCATTTCACTTTTTTCAGTTTTTTAGTTTTGATTGAAGCCAGTTTTTTTTCAGGTTCTTGATTTTGTGTTTTGCAGTTTTCTGCTTTCAGATATTTTTACTTTTGTCATTTTTTATGTTTAGTTTTTTCAGATTTTCTATATTTCAATTCGTATTTCTCTTTGAATTCAATCAGATTTATCAGTTTTTTGATTTCAGACAGGTAATTACGAAAAACGTTAACATCGTTGTTCTCAAACCACTAGTTTTCATAATAAAACATTTTTCTGAAAGCTGTTTTAAGTTAAATTTTTGGGTTTTGATTTGACATTTTTCATGAAACCTGTTATTCAGTTTTTGGATCCTCATTTCATATTATTTTCTAATTTGAATTCATTTTAATATTTGTGTTTTTCCCAAAACTATATTTCAGTTTTTTCAGTTTTTCAGTTTCGATGAAATTGTTATTTTTCAAGCGTTTCAATTTGTTGGTTTTGTGTTTCTTCGTCTCTAATTTTCGATTTGTTTTCAGAATGCAGTTTGTTTTCAGATATTTTTATGTTATTCAGATTTCCAATATTTTTATTTTGCATTTTTTTAGTTCGCTTTTTTAATTACATCAAGTTTTGTTTTTGTGTTGATTCTTCTCTCGTTTCTAATTTCATATTATTCTAAATTTTTCAGCTTTCCGAGTTTGCGTTGATTTTGTTAAGTTCATGGTACTCTTCTAAAAACGAATTTTTCAGTTTTTCATACAAATTTCCTGAAGTTTTTCAATTTTCTTTTTTTGAATTCAATCAAGTTTTTTGGTTTTTTGATTTCAAATAGCTAATTTTGAAAAACTTTAAAAATGTTCACAAACGGGG
>NW_025400983.1:1306631-1308750 GCF_015345945.1 Tribolium madens
AATTTCAGGAAAAAATGATTTGCCGACGCGAGGAAATCTGAAATCTGAACACCTCGAGATAGAAAAAAGGCTTTCAGCTGAAATATATGTATTTTATTATCCCAGTTTTTAAATTTTCTTTTTTTGAATTCAATCAAGTTTTTTGGTTTTTTGATTTCAAGTAGCTAATTACGAAAAACTTTTAAAATGTTCACAAACGGGGAGTTTTCATAATAATTTTTTTTTCATGTAAAAAACTGAAAGCTGTTTCAAGTCAAATATTAGGGCTTTGATTTCCAGTTTTCTAAAATCTGTTATTTAGTATTTAGAACCTTATTCCCGATTTTCTAATTTGAATTAATTTGAATTTTTAATTCTGAAAATTTTTGTATTTTTCGTAAAATTATATTTTAGTTGTTTTCAGTTTATAAGTTTCAATGAAACTGAAATTTTTTCAAGCGTTTCATGTTCTTGGTTTTGTGTTTCTTCGTTTCCAATTTTCGTTTTTTTTTCAGAATGCAGTTTTTTGTTTTCAGTTATTTTTGTGTTTAGGTTATTCAGATTTTTAATTTTTTTTTTGAAGTCCACTTTTTAATTACGTCAATTTTAATCAGTTTTTTTGTTGTTTTTGTGTTAATTTCTTTGTTTTTCTAATTTCAGATTGTGTAAAATTTTTTAGTTTTCTGAATTTGCGTTCATTTAGTTAAATTTGTGCCACTTTTCTGAAATTATTTTTTTTAGTTTTTCATGTCTTTGAATTCAATCAAGTTTTTCAGTTTTTTGATTTCAGGTAGCTAATTACAAAAACATTAAAATAGTTGTTCATAAATGATAAGTTTTCATAATAATTTTTTTTCATGTAAAAAACTGAAAGCTGTTTCAAATCAAATATTTGTGCTTTGATTTGGCATTTCCTCGAAATCTCTTATTCAATTTTTTTAAACTTTGCAATTTTTTGTTTTAAATTTATCGTATTTTTGATTGTTTTTCAATCTGAATTCATTTTAATTTTTAATTTTGAAAATATTTGCGTTTTCGCTACTTTTTTTTACTGTTTTAGTTTCGATGAAACTGAAATTGTTTTAAACATTTCAGGATTTTGATTTTGTGATTTTTTGTTTCCAATTTTTGTCTGGTTTTCAGCATGCAGTTTTTTGTTTTCAGATATTTTTATGTTTAGGTTATTCAGATTTTCAATACTTATATTTCACATTTTTCTTTGAAGTTTGCTTTTTTAATTTTTATAATTTTTTTTTCCAAGGTTAGTTTTTTTTTAGAATGCAGTTTTTTGTTTTCAGATATTTTTTGTTTTGACAATAATTTCATTTTTACTTTAAAATTATTCTATTTTCGATTGCATTTCTATTTTATTTTCAATTCTAAAAATATTTGTTTTTCATGCAAGAGAAAATAATTTTTCAGCTTTTTTGTTTTCAATCCAGTTTTGAAATTTCATCAAACTTCTCAGCTTCTTGCTTTTATGTTTTTTAATTTTCAATTTTAAACAATATTATGATATTTCCGAGTTTGTATTTGCTTCAGATTAATTCATGAGTTTAAATATACTATTTTTCAGTTTTTCATGCATCTAATTAAGAAATAGTTGCTCGCAATGCAACTGTTTCCATTAAAAAAGCTGAAACCCGGTTCAAGTCAATATTTGAACTCGGATATGAAATTTTTTCCAGATCCAAAAATACTAAATTAAATTTTCGAACAAAAACGTTTCGTTTCGTTCAAACTTGTGTTTTGTTAAATAATTAATAGTGAGCAGAAATTCGTGCATCCATTCTTTAATTAAACGAACTCGAGTCGTCTGCATTATTTACTTTCTTCCTTAAATCGTTACTCGGGAGTTTTTCACTCTTTGGAGTAAAGCATTTCAAGTAATTGCTCTAAGACGACGATTAAGCAAACAGACGGAATTTTTGTTGGTTTAATTTTATTAAAACGAAAATAGTTCGAATTGAAAAAAGAGGAGTTGGAATGATAAAGCGAAGTTGCTTAACTGAATAAAACACAAGAATTTTTGCAAATTTATTAAGAATTTCAGGAAAAAATGATTTGCCGACGCGAGGAAATCTGAAATCTGAACACCTCGAGATAGAAAAAAGGCTTTCAGCTGAAATATATGTATTTT
>NW_025400983.1:1309549-1310395 GCF_015345945.1 Tribolium madens
CACCTCGAGATAGAAAAAAGGCTTTCAGCTGAAATATATGTATTTTATTATCCCGCTGTCAAAATTTTCTTCTTTTGAATTCAATCAAGTTTTTCAGTTTTTTGATTTCAAGTAGCTAATTACGAAAAACTTTTAAATCGTTGTTCACAAATGAGAAGTTTTATAATAATTTTTTTTTATGTAAAAAACTGAAAMCTGTTTCAAATCAAATATTTCRGCTTTGATTTGACATTTCCTCGAAATCTCTTATTCTGTTTTTGGAAACTGCAATTTTTTGTTTTAAATTTATTGTATTTTTGATTGTTTTCTAATCTGAATTCATTTTAATATTCAATTCTGAAAACATTWGCGTTTTCGATAGTTTTTTTCAGTTTTTTAGTTTCGATTTGCATTAATTAGTTATTTTCATTCTTTSATTAGGTTTGTGCTACTTTCCTGAAATCGAAATTTTTAGTTTTTCAAAATAGTTTTTCACTTTTTCCATTTCAAATTCAATCAACTGTTTCATTAATCATTAATTTCATGTCTTTCAGTTTTTGCGGACTTTGCAASTTTTTACTTTAAAATTATTTTGTTTTCGATTGCTTTCCATTTTTATTTTCTATTCTAAAAATATTTGTTTTTCTTGCAAGAGAAAATAATTTTTCAGTTTTTTTCAGGTTGTTCTCCTGAAACTTGACAAAGTTATTCACTGGAATGATAAAGGGAAGTTGTTTAAGTGAATAAGAAGAATTTTTGCAAATTTATTAAAAATTTCAGGAAAAAATGATTTGCCGACGCGAGGAAATCTGAAATCTGAACACCTCGAGATAGAAAAAAGGCTTTCAGCTGAAATATATGTATTTT
>NW_025400983.1:1311542-1319705 GCF_015345945.1 Tribolium madens
CTGAAATCTGAACACCTCGAGATAGAAAAAAGGCTTTCAGCTGAAATATATGTATTTTATTATCCCGCTGTCAAAAGATTGCGACTGTTGGAAACTCAGTTTCCTAACGTAATGTTTTCTTCGCTCACAAATGCCCGATTATACATCAAAAATCTTCATTAACCGTAAAATATAACCAAGAATTGTGCGATTTATTTTGCCCTTTCGAGCGAATTTTGTTTACTTTCTATTAGTCCAGCTCTCCGGACAAATCCAATTCCAGAAACTTTAATTTATTTCACTTGGGCGAAATCGAAGGTAAATAACGGACAAGTTTCCTGTTTCAGCTTATTAAAATTCAATGACTCGCTTTAAAAGTCGTAATGGAAATTATTTCATTAATCGGACATTTTTCGGATGAAATAAGTCAATTAGGATCAAAATTGTTCATTTAAATTTCGCATAAATCTAATTTCCACCAAATAAGTTTTGAACACCTCCCTACAGGTGAAAAAATCGGGTTAAGTTTTCGTTTCAGGATCGTTTAATAAACTTAAGGGAGACGATGCTGTCGGAATAAATTAATAAAGCGCAACTGAAACTACTTTGCATGTGTCAAATCTGTTCGTGGCGGTTTTGGCTCTAATAAGACCGACTTAATTCGTTTAATAGAAGTTTGCTCGAGAGACAGCTCGCTTTTTGATGAATTACACAATTTCAAAGAAAAACTGAAAATATCCCACACAACAACTTGAAAAACTCATAGTTACATGACCAAACACCTGAAAAATGTTTAAGTAGAAAAAAATTAAAAAAACAGAGTTAAAAATTAAATTGATGAAAAGTTAGAAAATCATCGAAAATAGGACAATTTTAAATCGTAAAATTGTAAACTTTACAAAAACTGAAAATATGGAATATCAGTTTTCAGACTTGACTTTTTTTAATGAAAGCAACTATTTCGTAATTACATGCACAAAAAACTGAAAAACTAATAAATTTGAAATTCATGACCAGCATCATGAATCTGGAAAGCTTGATAAATTTCAGGAGAAAAAAGTAGATTGAAAACAACCTGAAACAAACTGGGAAATTATTTTTCTTCCAAGGAAAACAAATATTTTAGAATTGAAAATAAAAATGGAATGCAATCGAAAATAGAATAATTCTAAAGTGAAAAGTTGCAAAGTCTACAAAAACTGAAAAACATGAAATTATTGTCGTTTGTGAACAACGATTTTAACGTTTTGCTAATTAGCCACCTGAAATTAAAAGACTTAAACACTTAAATTTGAATGCAAATTCGGAAAACTGAAAAATTTTGAGCAAACTGAAATTTGAAAAGAGAGAGAAATCAACACATTCACGTAATTCAAAAAAAAAAAAACTGCATTCTGAAAAAAAAACAAAAATTGGAAAAAAACAATTTCAGTTTAACGCAGATATTTTTAGAATTGAAAATTAAAATGAATTCAGATTAAAAAATAATCAAAAATACGATAATTTTAAACCAAAAAATTGCAAAGTTTCCAAAAACTGAGTAATAGATTCTGAAAAAATGTTAAACCAAAGCACAAATATTTGATTTGAACAGCTTTTAGTTTTTACATGAAAAAAATTTTATTATGAAAACTTCTTATTTGAGAACAACGATTTAAAAGTTTTTGTAATTACCTACCTGAAATCAAAAATTGAAAAACTTGACTGAATTCTAAAGAAGAAAATTGAAAAACTTTAGGAAACTTCTATGAAAAACTAAAGAAAAGTAGCACACTTTTAACGCGAAATTTAGAACAATTTGAAATTAGAAAAGAGAGAGAAATTAACACAAAAATTTTCTCTACCGAGAAACACAAATATTCGGGAAAAGCCCATAAAAACTGAAAAACATAAATCAAGACATTTCAGAAATTTGTTTTGCTTTTAAATACATATTAATTATATCTCCTAAAACACAAAATTTAAAATAAACAAACCTTTTTATTACGAAAATTTAATTAAATATTTTTGTAATAAGAGCGAAATTTTTTATCAAAGCTGACTCGGGTTCAGTGTTTTTTAATGAGAAAAGTTAAACGATTTTACCTTTTTTTTACTAGCTGTCTGAAATGAAAAAGCTGATAAACAATGAAATTCAATGAAGAAAACTGCTTAATCTAGGAAACTAGTTTTAAAAAACTGAAAAAATCAATTTAAAAAATAACTAGAAATACCTGAAAACAAAAAAACTTCAGTGTTACGAGTATTTATTAGAAAAACTGAAACAAATAGAGACTCTAAAAACACAAAAGCTGAAAACTGAAATCCGAACCACACTAAAAAATGGTTTCACGTCAGAATCACAGGTTACTTTGATTAGAAGTTTAAATTTAAATAAATACACAGTTTACTTTTTCCTTTTTTAATTTATCTGTTAAAAATAAGCATTTTTTCAGGAAATACATGAAAACCGCTCTAATAAAACCCAAATATTTGAGTTGCCACAAAATTTGGTATTTCAATATGAATTTTTCGTTATTTTTTTACAAAAATGAATAATTAATTAAAAACCTACATTAAATTATTATGTTGTCAGAGCTAAAATATTTGGTCATTTCTAACTACATTTTCCGGATTATGTCTAAAAATGAAATTTTATCAAACACTTTTTAGTTAAAAGCTAAATGTAATATTCAGTTTTTAAAATTGAAAGAAGTTAAACGATTTTATTTTTTTACTAGCTGTCTGAAACTGAAAAGCTGAAAAATAATTAAATTTAATGAGGAAAATTGCACAACTTTAATCCAGGAAACTAGTTTCAAAAAACTGAAAAAATCAATTTCAGAAAATTCCAAAACTTGATAAAATCTATTTCAATAAAAAAAATGTAAAAATTTAAGACTGCATAAATAACTAGAAATACCTGAAAACAAAAAACTGCAATGTTATTTATTGAAAAAACTGAGAGACCTGAGAAACACAAAGCTGAAAGCTGAAATCTGAACCACACTAAAAAATGGTTTTCACGTCAGAATCACAGGTTACTTTGATTAGAAGTTTAAATTTAAATAAATACACAGTTTACTTTTTCCTTTTTTAACTTATCTGTTAAAAATAAGCATTTTTTCAGGAAATACATGAAAACCGCTCTACTAAAACCAAATATTTGAGTTGCCACAAAGTTTGGTATTTCAATATGAATTTTTCGTTATTTTTTACAAAAATGAATAATTAATTAAAAACCTACATTAAAATATGTTGTCAGAGTTAAATTTTTGGTCATTTCTAACTACATTTTCCGGATTATGTCTAAAAATGAAATTTTATCAAACACTTTTTAGTTAAAAGCTAAATGTAATATTCAGTTTTTAAAATTGAAAGAAGTTAAACGATTTTATTTTTTTTACTAGCTGTCTGAAATTGGATTGAATTGAATTGAAAATTGGACAACTTTAATCCAGAAAACTAGTTTCAAAAACTGAAAAAATCAATTTCAGAAAATTCCAAAACTTGATAAAATCTATTTCAATAAAAAAAATGTAAAAACTTAAGACTTAATAAATAACTAGAAATACCTGAAAACAAAAAACTGCAATGTTATTTATTGAAAAAACTGAGAGACCTTAAAACACAAAACTAAAAGCTGAAATCTGAACCACACTAAAAAATGGTTTTCACGTCAGAATCACAGGATACTTTTATTAGAAATTTAAATTTAAAGTTTACTTTTTCATTTTTAATTTATCTGTTAAAATACAAGCATTTTTTCAGGAAATACATGAAAACCGCTCTAATAAAAACCTAAATATTTGAGTTGCCACAAAGTTTGGTATTTCAACATGAATTTTCCGTTCTTTTTTACAAAAATGAATAATTAATTAAAAACCTACATTAAATTATTATGTTGTCAGAGCTAAAATATTTGTTCATTTCTAACTACATTTTCCGGATTATGTTCTAAAAATGGAATTTTATCAAATTAAATGTAATATTCAGTTATTAAAATTGAGGTTATGTTGGTTGTCACCTAGCAACCGCCATTTTAAGCACCTGACTTAACCTAAAATTGAGTTATTTGAATATTCCAGCAGCTTCTAGATTTTTGTTTAGACAAATAAAGCATTTTGTCGAATCGGTGATGCATCTGGAGTGGGTTTTTCCCCTGCAGTGTGTTACAAGTCAATCTCTAGGGATTTTCTTGGGTGCTCTTAAATTTTAAGCAGGGAACTAAACGAATATATATTTCGAGTCGCTCCCAGTTCCTGTTTTTTCTCCCGTTTCCGTATAAAATTATCAAGTAAATAGTCGACAATGTCCGTTGTAAAAATGCACACAGCGCGTGGGTTTAGAAGAATTAAATAATTCAATTGAAAATTTCTCTCGACTCTAGTAAACTTTTAATAGATGCAAGCGCGAGCAATCAGAATATAAATTCGACGCTGAAAATTTACGAACGTCTCGTTTCAGCAAATACCACAAGATGATAACGACTTGAAACGCGTTTTATTTTTGCGACTTGCATTTCCGGTATTCATAAATCGAAATTGAGTCGCTTCTTTGGGGAGAGAGATCACATATTGGAATCAGAGCTTTGAAGCCTAATGGACTTGCATATTCAACAATTTTGATGGTGCGTGGCATTTGATGCAAATTTTTTTATTATTGCAAATTTCTGGACGCTTTGAAGCCTTTGACCGCCAAAGGAATGCTGAAATTACCCCCAAAATGGCGTTTTTATTTAAACAATCTCTTTTGATGGGAAGATGAGGGACGACTTCTTTCACAATTCGACCGAAAACTATTCCTTTATCAAATGTATAAACTTTTTCAGGAATTGGAACAGACGCGCTTTGATGAATCGACTTGTTGAATCTATTTTTTTCAACTCCTGAAGACACTGAAATTTGTCATGAAACATCACTCAAAACAATTCCGTGTCCTGGTTGTCAAGTATTTTATGCATTATTTATTTATTGAAAAACAAAATTCAAGTTTATACAACTTTTATAAAAAAAAAATATGGTAAAATGTAACAAAAATTTTATTTCTCTCAACTTAATAATAAGAACAAAGGAAATGATGTCTAGAAGATAAAGAACAAGAAAGATACTAGAAGGAAATGAGGAACGACTTTTGAAACAAAAAAAGGAACAAAAAACATTTTAGAAGAAATTGAAAAACGTGAATTGGAAGAAAAGAAGAACCAAAGAAATTTCTAGAAGAATTCGAAAAGTGACAACATAATGAACACAAGAAAATGTTGCTGTTGTAGGCAAATGTGTTTCAAACTGTCATGATCACTAAATGCTGTTTAAAAAACTTGAATAAAAGAAAATTCTAGAACAAGGAAAACAAAAGTTAGAAGAAAATGAAAAAATATTCTAGAAAAAAAAACAAAAAAAAAGATTTTAGAAGAAATTGAAAAACGCTAATTGGAAAAAGACAATAACAAAAATGACATCTAAAAGAAAAAAAGATTGTACAAGAAATTGAGAAGAAATGGGAGCGAAAGAAGAATAAAAGGGGTTTCTAGAAGAAATTCAGAGAGAAGAAATGAAGAAACGCCGAGAAGAGAATTCCAGAAGAAAAACGAACGATAGAAGAAAAAGAAAAAATCTAGAAGGAATTGAGAAACGCCGATAAGAAGTGGAAGAAGAGGAATGAAAGACAATTTTAGATCAAGAAAAACAATAAAGGCTAGAAGAAAACGAACAAGTAAAACAGCATTTAAATGAAAAGAAAAATAAGTAAAATGACGTCCACAAAAAAGGAAAAATAAACAAAAATTCATGAAAAAATTGACAAAGGTCGGTTAGAAGAAAAAGAAGAACAAAGACGAAAAATGGCTAGAAGAAAAAAAACAAAAAAATAGAAGAAAGTGAAAATCGCCGATTAAAAGCGAAAAAAATAACAAAAATGACATCTAAAAAAAGATTTTACAAGAAATTGAGAAGAAATGGGAGAGAAAGAAGAATAAAAGGGGTTTCTAAAGGAAATTCAGAGACAAGAAATTAGGAAACGCCGATTAATAGAAAGAGAAGAACAGAAGAAAATTCTAGAATAAGAAAAACGAAGGATAGAAGAAAAAGAAAAAAAATATTCTAGAAGGAATTGAAAAACGTCAATTTGAAGAAAAAGAGGAATAAAAGACAATTTTAGATCAAGAAAAAGAATAAGGGTTACAAAAAAATGAACAAGCAAAACAACTTCTAAATGAAAAGAAAAATAAGTAAAATGTAGTCCAAAAAAAAATAAACAAAAATTTAAAAAAAAATTGAGAAAAGTCGGTGGGAAGAAAAAGAAGAACAAAGACGAAACGATGGCTTCTAAAATTTTGGGAAGAAAATGAAAAACGCCGATTGGAAGAAAAAAAAAGAACAAAAATGACGTCTTAAAGGAAAAAAATACTCTAGAAGAAATTGAGAAGAAATGAAAGAAGAATAAGATTCTAGAAGAAATTGAGAGAGAAGAAATTTAGAAACACCAATTAATAGAATGAGAAGAACAGAAAAGAATTCTAAAAAAAACAAGAAAAACGACGGCTAGAATAAAAAGAAAAACAAAAGAAACGACATCGAGAAGAAAAAAAAACGAGAAAAACGACGTCTAGAAGGAGTTGAGAAACGCTAAATGAAAGAAAAGAAGACCAAAAAAATGAACAGGACAAAATGTACGATAACAAAAATAAAAATACATGTTTGAAAATCGTTCAGTTTTTGGTTAACACCCTGTATAATAATACTCACGAAATTTGCATCAAACATTAGAGCGAAGCCTCCTTTACCAACGTACAAAATTTCACTTGTCTATTTTTAATAACAATGGCGAAGAATTTACGTGAAAACAAATTTTTGCGAAATTTTCAAAAAATGTCAATAACTTGGCAACGCCACAACCAAAATTTAAAAACCAAGCACAGAGCTTTACACATTTAGCAAGGAAAATAAGAATATAAAAAATAATATAGTTTGTCATTCGGGAAAAAAAAATTGGGTACGGTCCTGGAATAGTGAAAACCCTTTTAAATTTTGAAATAAGTTCAGTCGATGTAGATTTGGCAACTGTGCAAAATGCCAAAAAATTACTTTGTTACTTTTAATAATCAAGGCGGTGTCGGCTAACTTCACAAAAATGACTCACCCCGTATATACAGGGTGTTTTCTTATTATTGCAAATAGCTGCAACCACATATTCTATAACGAAAAATAACACTATTTTTTATATAAACAATAGTGGTATCAAGCTTCGTTACGGAAATACAGGGTGATAAAGTTAAGTTGTATGAGAAAAATTAAATTTTATTATTTCTCTGAAACGATTTTTTGTTTTATATTTCATATTAAGTGGTTGTATTTTTTCGCAAAATTAAGACAACACCCTGTATTTTCTAATAACGAAACGGTTCTAATTAATTCAGAAAATCGATATCAGAATACAGTAAACACGCATTACTTGTTGTTATTGTTGGGCAATTATCGTAATAGTGTTTTCAGCTTTCAGTATTGAATCTCCTGAAACACTCGAGCATGAATAATAGGACGTTTCAAAGTTTCCGGTTTTGCTGTTCTATATTACAAAACAAGCAACTTTGCTCTTCTAATATAGTTTTAATTTATTTCTGATGATGACTGAGCACCGTTTATTAAATCATAACCTCATGAACTACAAGTTTGTTGCTGAAATTCGTTAAATAATTCAATGTGTAACTGTTATCAAGTTGTGAAAATTAGTCAGGGAACGGTTTTATTACGTTAACGTTTGCTCAACTATTGCTCAACTTGGTCTCGTTTCGATATTTGGCAATCTGAGCTTGGGATAAGCTCAACGAATGAGAGATTTCATCCAGAATTATTAATATCTGCTTCGAAATGAACAGTCAAGGTGGAAAACTGAAGCTACAAAGGTGCTCGGCAAACAAACAAACCAATTCACGGCATTTTGAAACACATATTACTCAGTTTTGATTATTTACTAAATGAAAATGCTTATTAAATATGACAGTCTATGACAACTTTAAAACATTTTTTTCCTATTTGCAACGTTGTTTTTTTTTCTAGTACTTTTTTTAGTTCTTTTTCTTCTAGAATCTTTTTTCTTCTAGACATCATCTTTTTTTTTTGTTCCCTTTTTGGATGTCGTTGTCCGTTGTCGTTTTTTGTTCTTCTAGAATCTTTTCTGTTCTTTTTCTTCCAATTATCGTTTCTC
>NW_025400983.1:1325246-1328479 GCF_015345945.1 Tribolium madens
CTTTTAGACGTCATTTTTTCTTGTTCTTCTTTTTCTCTTAACTGGCGTTTTTTGATTTCTTTGATATTAATCTTTTTTTTTCTTCCACGCTTCGTTATTCTTGTCTTTCTACAATAATTATCTTTTGTTCTTCTTTATAATATTTTAAAAATTTCTTGACCAGCATTTTGGCATTACGACATTTTAAAACACATTTTACTTAATTTTACATTTCTTTTCTACAYCAGCAACATTTTCTCCTGTTCATTATATTGTCGCTTTTACGAATTTTTTTACAATTTTCTTTCAATCCTCGTTTTTCAATATCTTCAACATTGTTTTGTGATTTTTTTTTCTTCCAAAAGGCGTTTCTCATTTTTTTTCTAATTTTTTTCTTCTAGACGTGATTTTCTTTGATCTTCTTTTTCTTTCAATCGGCGTTCTTTAATTTCTCCTCTCTCAATTTTTTTTTTCCTTAAAGAATCATTTTTTTTGTTCATTTTCTTCTAGACCTCGTTTTTCGTTCTTTTTTTCTTTCAATCAACGTTTCTCAATTTCTTCTAAAATCTTTTTTGATTCTTTTTTTTCTTCTAAACGTTGTTTTTCTTCAAGCCTTCGTTTTTTTCGATCTTCTAAAATTTTATTTTGTTCTTAATTTTTTTTGCAATCGGCGTTTTTCAATTCCTTTTATACGTCGTTTTTCTTTCCTTTTTTTCTTCTGGATGTCGTTTTTTTTTTCTTTTCGTCGTTTTTCTTGTTCATCTAGAATTTTCTGTTGTTCTTTTTTTTCTAATCGGCGTTTCTTAATTTCTTTTCTCTCAATTTCTTCTAGAATCTTTTTTCTTTTAGACATTATTTTTGTTCTTCTTTTTGTTCCAATCTACATTTCATAATTTCTTCTAGAATTTTCGTTTATTTTTCTGTTTCTTTTAGACGTCATTTTTCTGTTTTTTTATATAGACGTCGTTTTCCAAATTCTTTTTTATCTAGCCTTTGTTTTTTATGATCTAAAATTATCTTCTGTTTTTTTTCTTCCAATTGATGTTTCTCAATTCCTTCTAGACGTCATATTTCTTGTTCTTTTTCTCTGGATGTCGTTTTTCTTGTTTTTCTTTTTATTCTAGACGTCGTTTCTTTTGTTATTTTAGGATTTAGTTCTAATCGGCGTTTCTTAACTTCTTCTCTCTCAATTTCTTCTAGAATCTTCTTTAATTCTTCTTTTTCTCTTGCATTTCTTCTCAATTTCTTCTAGAATCTTTTTTTAGACGTCATTTTCCTTATTTTTCTTTTTCTTTTAGCTTTTGTTTTTGATGATCTAAAATTATCTTCTTTTCTTTTTCCTTCAACCGATGTTTTTCAATTCTTTCTAGAATGTTTTTTTTTGTTCATTTTTTCTTCCAAAAAGCGTTTTTCATTTTCTTCTATAATCTTATTTTTTCCAGGTAGACGTCATTTCTCTTGTTCTTCAAATGTTTCAAAATATACAGTGTGTTCCCAGGTAGATGAAACATTCTTGTAAAAGACCAAAATTTTTGATTCTAATTTTTATTTTTTGGGGTTTAGCCCTGTTGGTTAGAGACTAATTTCTAACATAATTTTAGTTTTGAAAATTCAAGTATGCCTTAGAAATTAAAAAAAAATTCTTTTACTATAGGTAAACTGCCTTTTATGGGGAAAATACGACAAAGAGTTATTAAGATAAGTTGTTTAGAATTAACATCTAAGCCTTTATACCCAATTTCAAAATCATGGGCCAACTATGATTTATTTTCATATTTGGACTGATTTTTCATTTTATTTGTTTGTTTTACAAATTAAGGAATTTTATTTTTATTATGAATAAAAAATATTCACACTTAGATTCTTGCTACTAAACAGTTTTTTAAGGTCTTTGTTACTAAATAACAACTTGGCAAAAAAATCAAAAATCGTAGTTGGCCCATAATTTTGAAATTTGATATAGGGCCCTAGATGTTAATTCTAAACAACTTTTCTTAATAAATTTTTCTTGTATTTGCCACTTTGAAAATTTGAAACTAACCAAACAGGTTTAACCTCCAAAAAATGAAACTTTTTACCTATCTGGGACACTGTATATACTTGAATTGTATAAAATTTTGATGAAAAAGTGGGAAATGTGTTTTTGGTGAAATTGTTGCCAACTTAGGTTGTTTTGGGATCAATAGCGGTACGTGTCTGTCCTTTGGCGGCCACAGTCGTGATTTGCAGTATTGCCAACCTGATTAGACCCAGTGCCGCCACCCTTGCAGTTTACGGCTCCAGGAAATGGTCGTTACATTCAAACTGTCACATTCACTATCCCCTCGTAAACTAGCTTATCAGCGCTTCTGCATCTTACTTTATTATTGCGTTGAGGCCGCTTATTATACGCAGGATTCCAGTCTTAATCATCTTGTCACACTCAACAATAACGAAATAATTAAATTACTCGCGCGAATTTTAACCGAAATTTTTCCCTTCTTTCTTTTTTCTCATTAAACGAGGATTTATGCCGAGTTAAACGAGACGCCCGAATAAAAGACAAATAAGGGCAATGATGATGTTTCTGGCCGCAATTCTTTATTCATTGCATTCGCGCGACTCGAATTTTTCTTCTTGAGGAAAATCCTAGTCTCGAGTGCGAGTTTTGTAATTTTTTTTAAGTTGCGAAAAGGCACAATTTCAGGCGGATTAGTTTGAATTTATTTCAGGAACTGAAATTCCTGCCTCGTCTAGTGGAAATGACAAGCGTGTCTAATCTGATCTAGTGCTCCTATGGATTGATTAATCCCGATAATCCCGGAATCTAGCAGTCGATGGGCCGTTAACTTGAAAAAAACTAATTTTATTTACAAATTCCAGTAATTCCGATAAAATTACACCAAAATGTTATTGTTTTTAGAGTAATTCCTATAATTCCCAATTAATTCCAGTAATTCCAACTTAAAAATCGTAATTTCAAAATAATTCCTGTAATTTCAAATTAGTCTTAAGAAATTCAACGTAATTTCCAAAAAAAATCTTGTAGTTGAAAAGAAAAATTACAAATAATTCCGATAATTCAATTTTAATAATTCTATTATTCCATAGGCATTATATAATGTAATTTTAAATTATTTTGAATAATCACAACTTAATTCGAACTTAATTTCTGTTATTTCCTTTGATAATTCCAAAAAGAATTCCAGTAATTCCAAAAAAAATATACTAATTTCAAAAACTTCCAGTAATATACAAATAATTCCCATACTTAA
>NW_025400983.1:1331746-1333119 GCF_015345945.1 Tribolium madens
GTTTTAGCGTAATTTTCAAAAGAAATTATTTCCGATAATTCTAAAAAAAATCAATAATTCAAGAAAAATTCCATTAATTCACAAATAATAATTATAGTGATTCCAGACAATCCAAAAATAATTTTAATAATTCCAAGCAATTACGATTAAATTCAAAAAATTTGTGCAACTATTTCCGGAGTAGCATATTAGGGCCCCAATTAAATTCTTCGCATTTCTTCCAACGTCTTTATTTTGCCTCGAAACAGGCCCATAAATCACGCCTTGCTTCGGCTACTAATTCTTTGCAAAACTATGCGCATTTACCAACTTCCTCGTAAAAGAAAAACTCTCAAGATACTTAATTATCTAGCGATGCAATAAAATTTGACTTAAGTCACATAAATCGCCGACTGGTATCCGGTTTATATGGCGATCCGATTTCGAGATAAATTATACACAAAACCGTTCGAGAAACTTTGTTTGAATCATACTCATAAAACACGTTTATTTTCTCCCAGAGAGAGAATAAGGGAGAAATTCCGCTTTGGTCATAACCAGTAATGTTACACGATTACAAACATAAATCCACAAGTGATCTACTGCGAGCAATTTTGCTCGAATAAACTCACTCAATGACAAACGAGATAAATTTTCGAAATCGGAATTTGCTCATCGAGAATTTGCACAATTTTTTTACAGAGAAAAAAGGTCGAAACCGGATTAGAAAATGTTTTGTGGAAATTATTCTAAGTTTTCAAGATTTACTCTTTCAAAATTATTTGGAGCTTGTTTTTAGACAAAAATAGTGTTAGAATTTGAGATATTGATCAAAATTTATTTTATTGAGGTAAAATTTTAGGTGAACGATATTTTCGAACAAAAATACTGTAAAATGGTCCGCACCTTACGTATAATTTTCTGAAAAATGGTATGAGAAATAAAGATTATAATTTTTCAGCAGGTTTTCTCAAAATATTGTTCACCTCTCTCGGATTTTGAGCAAATATGCTTTAGGGTAAATAACTGCTAGCAAAACAGGAAACTAGTTTCAGTCTACTATTATGTAAAACTTTTAATGAAAATACCTCAGAAGTGTTTTAAACAACATGAAATTTCAGTCAAAATTCAGTTAAAACTTGTTGATGAGTGATCTCTTGAAGAATTTTTTCCATCAAAGTACGTAATCAAAGAACCTTAATTTATTAGTTTCCTAATGTGAAATTGTCTCAGAAATTTAAATTAGTTTTTATTTTTTATCTACGACTTGTAGTTTTTGAGATATGGATCAAAATTCAGGTCGTTGAGGTAAAAAAATTTGTGATATTTTCAAAAAAATTTTTCTTGAAAATGGAGATCTAGAAAAAATGCGTTTTTGCTTTTCTTATGTAAAA
>NW_025400983.1:1336754-1349252 GCF_015345945.1 Tribolium madens
TGGGTAAAATTTTGTGTGAACAAAATTTTCAAAAAATGTCCCCGAAATTTTGACTCACTTAATTTATAATCTGAAAATTCAAAATCTGTTTTTATTCTTCATCCCAAACAAATATTATCGAGGTGTTCGTCAAAAGTCGACTCAAAAAATTTGCTTAGTTTTTGAAACTCATTTGAATGAACTTTGAAAACTAATTTGTTTCTTTTGTTAAAAGGATTTAATATTTTTAGCACATTTCTGTGTTGATTTTTACGAAACTCTCAATTTTGTGTGTTTTTTTTTAACATTTGTGGTTTGAATTGAAGTAGAATCTCTCCCGAATTTACCCTAAACGAACTAAATTTTCAAAAAAAAATTGTAAAGTGTTTAACCAATTTAACACAAATTTGTTTGAAAAATATTCGTCAAAGGTCAACTCAAAAAAAATCAACGATGAAATTCGTCTTCTTTGAAATRAATAAACTTTGAAAAACTGATTTTTTTGGTCAAATGTGTTTTGAGTATTACAAAAAAAAACAATTTTTGCTTGTGTGCAAATCCGTTTCCGGTGGTTTTTCCAGTGAGACTACAATTTGGGCAATCGTCGGAATCCGTCGTTTAAAAAGTCAATAAAGCCGTCACGAAAACAAAAAGCTCGTCGCATTGACAGAAACATTTCATTCGTTGAAATTTTGTCAAATTAGATAGTGCCAGCTGACGTGAAATCGCCTATCAGTTACGAATAAAAGTGTCGAGATGTCCTTACGTCGAGCGCGAAAAATTCAATCAATGAAGCTTTCGTTAAAATGGATTCGAAGCATTCTCCTATAAACGCACTTTCACATAGAAATTCAAGAGTTTATTATCGCCCCGTCACCACTACAGCGCTTCAACTTGATTCACTCCCTCTGCAACTGACTGCGAATTTTTATCACCAAACACACGATTTTTACACTAATTTCCAAACCAAAAACATTAAAAGCGACATTTCCAATTTTGTAAGATTTTACCAAAACTATTTAATTTCAATTATTTTAATTAGTTTTGCTGGGAAACTTCATAGATTTTAGAGATTTTGACAAATTAAAGCAGAAAATTGCAGAATCAGGTAAAAAAGCCCTATTTGGATAAGTTTTAAACTTAGGAGAATTTTTCTTCTAGAAAAAATGCAAAATTGGCTTCAAAACGCTAAATTTTCTATAAACAATACATAATAATAATGTTTATTGCCAAAAAAAGTTATAAAAAACCCATAAGGGCAATATAAATAAAATAAACAAAAATGTTAACAATAATACAACGATTAAGATGAAATAAACTAAACTAAAGAAAATTTAGTAACGTTTTTCGCCGAGAAACTAACAAAAGTCAAAAAAAAAAGAAAAATTCCAAAACTGAAATGCATTATTTTCGGTTATTTTGATAAATTTGTGAGATTTTATTAAAAACAAAGCAGAAAATTGCAAAATTAAGTCTAAAACCCCTGATTTTTCCTTAAGTCAAGTCAAGTCAAGTTAATAAGTTTAAGACATTTATCAAGAAACAAAATATTTTTTGCCAAAACAGGACAAAAAATTGCAAAATTGACTCCAAAATTTGTTTGTTGTCAATTTAATAGCGTTTTTACCCAGAAAGTCACAAAATTTGTGAAATTTTGTTAAAGTGAAGTAAACAATGACAAAGTGAAGTATATATATCTTATTTTTGTTTATTTTCTAAGATTTGAAGCATTTTTTTCCTGCGAAATTAAATAAATTTGAAAAATTTGGTCTGAAATGCGATATTTTTTGGAAATTATAAAGCGATTTTCAAAATTCCTGAGATTTTACGAAAACTAAGTAGGGAATTCCACAATTACTTTTGAAATTCACCATTTTTGATTATTTTGATGAATTTAAACAGTTTTACTGAGACACTTAATAAATTCTAATAAATTCTAGATTTTCCAAGAATAAAGCAGTAAATTGCAAAATTTGGTCTAAAAGGTCTTATTTTCACTTATTTCAATAAGTTTTAAACGTTGTTTTAATAAAGAAATTAAATAAATTTAAAAAGATTTTGCAAAACAAGACAAAAATTGTAAAATTAGCTCTGAAATACGTTATTTTTTCATGATATTAGAAGCATTTTGTACCTAAAAACTTACCGAGTTCCTGAAATTTTACGACAAGGCAAGAAATTAATATTTTTAAAAATTAATAATTTCATATTTTTATTAAATTTTGATAAATTTAAAGTGTTTTATCGAAAAATGCACTAAACTTGAAAATGTTGTTAAAGCAGTACCAAAAATTGCAAAATTGGCCCCAAAGTGCGATATTTTCTATAAATTTAATAACTTTTTTCCCGAGAAATAAACAAAATTTGAGAGATTTCGTTAAAAAGAAAAACTACCAAAGCAAGTTTTCCATGTTTTATTCTCATTTATTTCGATAAGTTTAGTGCCACACAAGAGTAGAAAATTACAAAATTACTTCTGAAATGCTTTTTTTGCTTGTTTTAATGGTTTTTATAAAAAAAATTGGGAGAAACAAAAAGAAGTTTGCAAAATTTAATAAATGCTTGATTTTCGCTCTGTTTTTGATAAATTTCAACAAGTTTTGAGCATTTTCTAATGAAAAACTAATTAAATTTAAATGAAGACAACAAATTACTTATTAAGATTTATTAATTAAGAAAATTTTCTTAAAACAAGGTGATCATTAACAACATTAAGTCTAAAATGTCTTATTTTTGTTGATTTTCTAAAATTTAGCGCATTCTTTTATGAAAAATTAAATAAATTTGAAAAAATTTCAAAACGATGAGGCAAAAAACTGCAAAGTGCTATATTTTTTGTTAATTATGAAGCGTTTTTACCAAAAGAAACTTCCAAAATTCGTAAGATTTTACCTAAACTTAAGTAGGAAATTCCAAAAATTACTTTTAAAATTCACTATTTTTGATAATATTGTTGAATTTTAACAGTTTTACTGAGAAACTTAATAAATAAATAAATAAATAAATAAATAAACAAACAAACAAACAAACAAACAAACAAACAAACAAACAAACAAACAAACAAACAAACAAAGAAACAAATAAATAAATAAATAAATAAATAAATAAATAAATAAATGTTTTATTTTCATGCACTTCGACACGTTTAGAGCATTTTTCACAGCAAAACTAAATAAATTTGAAAAACAAAACTCACTAAATTAAACAAAAATTGCCACACAAGAGTTGAAAATTACAAAATTAGTTCTGATATGCTTTTTTTGCTTATTTTGATAGTTTTAGATAGTGTTTTACTGAAAAAGTCTCTAAATTCGAGAGAAAGAAAATTAAATTTGCAAAATTTGATAAATGCTTTATTCTCGCTCTGTTTTTAATAAATTTCAACAAGTTTTGAGCATTTTCCAACAAAAAAACAATTAAATTTGAATGAAGACAACAAATAATTGGAAAAAAATCAGTATTTTATGAATCTGAAATATTTATTACAATTTATTTATTATTTTTTCATCAAAGCACTTTTTCTTGGAATCAAAGTGATAACAAGCAATTAAACTAAAACAATTTTCGTCGAGCTTTGTAGAGCTTTATTTTATAAATCGTAAAGTAGTTGCGGGCTTTTGCTCTCGACTTTTAATACCAGGCCAGCTTTTAATCATCAATAAACCCGACATACAAGATTTTATAAATTCGTGAGATTTTATCAAAATGAAGCAGAAAATTGCAAAATTAAGGCTAATAAATTTAAGAAACAAAATATTTGTGTCAAAACAGGACAAATGATAGCAAAATTGACTCCAAAATGTGTCTAAAATAACCTATTTTTGTTTATTTTTTTACTTTATTTGTTTATCACACATCAAATTCAGTTTCTAGGCAACGACCATCTTTATTTTGTTGTTACTTAGCAACGACCAACACTATCGTTTCTTATTTCAATAATTTAGCTCTGTTACTTAGCAACTGACTTATAAATCAAATAGTTGCTAGGTAACAACCAATGCCTAGCGACTGAAAATGGCGGTAAATTTAAAACAAGTGTGGTTATTTTTCGCCTCAATAAAGCTTTCATTTTGAAAACCAAACGTTTGAGTGTCGTTGTGCCGTCCCAAGTGTCCCATTTCGTGTATCCCATTTCGCGTCTTGTCTCAAAACGTAATAATCTATCTTAATATTCGGCTTTGTCGTGTAACTAAGGTCGTAGTTTCAGTTTCAGCTTCAGCAATCAGCGCTGAAAATAGGCGAAATTGCAATGCAGGTAGATCCGAGCGTGTTTTCAGGAGATCTAAATGTTCTCGCTCTGAGGTGAGCTAATTAAGTGCTCTGTTGTGGGAAAATGGCAGTATTTTTGAGGAAAAGTCGATTTAATGACACAAAAATATAGTCGCAAGCTCCCGTTTAAGGTTAATTAAAATGAAATTGTTGTGAAATGAATTTAACGAGGAAAATATTTATGCAGAGACGAGTCGAGTTTTTTGCAGACGAATTCAATTATCTCAGTTAATATTAACGTAGCAAATGTTCGTCTATTTTTCGTTATTTTCCTCCTAGCAGTGATCCTTCTGCTTTCGCTATAAAAACCTTTTCATGTAACACCGGCGTTCTTTAATATTTAAACGAGGAAATGGTGGCGAAACGAACAACTTGAAGGAGAACGAAAGCTGCATACGTCGAAGATATCAATGCCGTTTTACTACAATGCGGATATAAAGAAATAGTCGAGCGTCTTTGTGCCAAAAAGGGAAGAGAGAAACCGACAACTCCCTTAAGGATTCGCTTCAAACGTCGACGATCGTCACGTTTCATTATTTTGCCGTGTGGTCGAAATTCCAACCGATTTTTAAACTGAAATTCCCTCACATTGAACAGATTTCAATTATTTTGTTGCAATTTCAAAGTAAAAAAACAAATAATCAATAAAAAAATTAAATTCTGTTTAGTAGCTTTCAAAAAAATGGAAAATTTTTGTTTGAAGTTTGAAAAATTAAGCAAATTTGATCGTTGATTTTTTTTTTGAGTTAATTTGTGACTAATATTTCGTTAATTATTTGTAGAAGATAAAAAAATAAGAACAGATTTGGAATTTTCATACAATTATGCGTTAGATGAGTCAAAATTTGAGTCATTTCACGAATTTTTTATGAAAATATTGTTCACCTAAAATTTTAGTGAATTTTGATCGATATCTCAAAAACTACAAAGCGTAGATTAAAAATGAAAACAGAATTCAATTTCTGAGACAATTTTACATTATAAAACTACAAAATTGAGGTTTTTTGATTACGTACTTTGTGACTAATATTTCGTTAATTATTTGTAGAAGATAAAAAATTAGAACAGATTTGGAATTTTCATATAATTATGCGTTAGATGAGTTCAAATTTAAGTCAATTTATGAAAATATATTAATTTTTCTTTTGTTACTTTTATAAGTTGTTTTGAGTGAAAGATTACAATTTTACAGGAGATTTTTCAAAATGTCCACTTTTCCCGGACTTACCCTTAAAAAAATTCCAAAACAATTATCAAAAGTTTGGTCTTTGATCCCGGGTCCCAATTTTTCTTTCTGTATCTTCTCTCTTCTTCAAAAACTATTTTTTTCTTTTAATTTTTTTCACAGAAATTGCATTACAAATCATATATTTAAAAAATTTGCTTCACAAAACAATCTTATTGCAATAATTTTGCTTGCTTTATATCTCCACTTCCTATTTCCTTCAATTTTTTTGTTCTTATCTGTTTTCTCTTATCTGTTCTTCTTTAAATTTGTTTTTTCTTTAGTTTCTATATTTTTTGATTTAATTATCAAAAGTTCGATTTTTGGTCTTGCACATTTTTTCTCTATATCTTTCTTTTTTCATTATTAAAAATTTGATAGATTTAATTTGGCCGACTTTAAAAATTGCGTTTTTTCTTTAACTTTTTCAGAAAAATGCTTTAAAACTTTTATATTATTTAAAAATTTACTTACAAAATGAGATTGCATAGAATTCAAATTTTTTTGCTTTCTCTACTTTCTATTATTCCTCTCTTCACTCGCTGTTTTTTTCTTCTTTCTTTTCTTTTGTTTTTGGTGCTTAGTATCTTTAAAAAAAATTTTTTCTTTAAATACCACAATTTTTCGAACAAGATTCTCAAAAGTTTTAAGTTCGAATCCAAGATCCGATCATTTTTTTTCTCTGTATCTTTCTTTTTTTTTACTTTTTCTCTCTTCTTCAAAAATTGTTTTTTTTTTAATTTGCTTCACAAAACTTATTGCAATAACTTTTGTTCTCTTTATATCCTTTACTCTGTTTTCCGCTTAATATTTCCTTGTATTTTTTGTTTTTATCTGTTTTCTCTTATTTTTAGTTTTTTTTTCAAATTTCTTTTTTCTTTAAAAGGGAAGAGAGAAACCGACGACTCCTTTAAAGATTCGCTTCAAACGTCGACGATCGTCACGTTTCATTATTTTGCCGTGTGGTCGAAATTCCAACCGATTTTTAAACTGAAATTCCCTCACATTGAACAGATTTCGATTATTTTGTTACAATTTCAGAGTGAAAAATAAACAAAAATAAGTTATTTTGGACACATTTTGGAGTCAATTTTGCTATTATTTGTCCTGTTTTGGCAAAAATATTTTGACTTAAGCAAAAATAAGGTGTTTTAGACTTAATTTTATAAAATCTCACAAATTTATAAAATCTTGTATGTCGGGTTTATTGATGATTAAAAGCTCGCCTGGTATTAAAAGTCGAGCAAAAGCCCGCAACTACTTTACGATTTATAAAATAAAGCTCTAAGAAGTTCGACGAAAATTGTTTTAATTCAATTGCTTGTCATGACTTTGGTTCCAAGAAAAAGTGTTTTTGATGAAAAAATAATAAATAAATTGTAATAAATATTTCAGATTCATAAAATACTGATTTTTTTCTAATTATTTGTTGTCTTCATTCAAATTTAATAGTTTTTTTGTTGGAAAATGCTCAAAACTTGTTGAAATTTATTAAAAACAGACCGAAAATAAAGCATTTATCAAATTTTGCAAACTTCTTTTTCTTTCTCTCGTATTTAGTGACTTTTTCAGTACAACACTATCTAAAACCATCGAAATAAGCAAAAAAGCATTTCAGAAATAATTTTGTAATATTCTACCCTTGTGTGGCATTTTTTTTTAATTTAGTGAGTTTGTTTTTCAAATTTATTTAGTTTTACAGTGAAAAATGCATTAAACTTATCGAAATAAATGATAATAAAACTTTGCAAACTTACTTTTGTAGTTTTTTAACTTTTTTTAACGAAATCTTTCAAATGTTGTTTATTTCTCGGGAAAAAGTTACTAAATTTATAGAAAATATCCCATTTTGGAGCCAATTTTGCAATTTTTGGTTCTGCTCTAACACCATTTTTTAGTTTAATGCATTTCTTGATAAAACACTCTAAATTTATCAAAATGAGTAAAAATATTGCATTTCAGAACTAATCTTGTAATTTATTTGTCTTGTCGTAAATTTTCAGGAATTTAGTAAATTTCTAGGTAAAAACGCTCTTAATATGATGGAAAAAGGACGTATTTTCGAACCAATTTTACAGTTTTTGGCTCGTTTTGCAAAATATTTTAAATTTATTTTGCCGTGTGGTCGAAATTCCAACCGATTTTTAAACTACAACGATGAAAGTTCCTTACATTAAACAGATTTCAATTATTTTGTTGCAATTTCAAAGTAAAATAACAAATAATCAAAAAAAAAATTAAATTCAGTTTAGTAGCTTTCAAAAAAATTGAAAATTTTTAAATCAAGTTTGAAAAATTAAGCAAATTTGATCGTTGATTTTTTTTTTAGTTGACTTTTGACTAATATTTCGTTAATTATTTGTAGAAGATAAAAAATAAGAACAGATTTGAAATTTTCATACAATTATGCGTTAGATGAGTTAAAATTTGAGTCACTTCATGAATTTTTTATGAAAATATGGTTCACCTAAAATTTTAGTGAATTTTGATCGATATCTCAAAAACTACAAGTCGTAGATAAAAAATGAAAACAGATTTGAATTTCTGACACAATTTCACATTAGGAAACGAAAAATTGAGGTTTTTTGATTATGTACTTTGATGGAAAAAATTCTTCAATAGATCCCTCATCAACAGTTTTTGATTAAATCAATGTTGTTTAAAACACTTCTGGGATATTTTCATTAAAAGTTTTACAGAATAGTGAACTGAAATTAGTTTCAGGCCTTGCTAATAGTTATTTACACTGAAGCAAATTTGCTCAAATAGGGTAAGTCCGAAAAGAAAAACTACATTTTAAAATTAGCGAAAAAATGTACTGAAAAATAATATCACAAAACAATTTTATTGCAGTAATTTTTGTTCTCTTTATATTCCATACTCTGTTTCTCCACTTTCTTCTTCTTTCTATTTTCTTTTTGTTTTTATGTTTTCTCTTATTTTTTGTTTTTCTTTTGGTCAACTTCGAAGAATGTGTTTTTTTTTTCCTTTTCATAAAAATGCTTTAAAAACTTATTATTTAAAACTCTACTTTACAAAACAAGATTACTTAATTTTCTAATTTTTTTATTTCCTTTACTTTCTATTTTTCCTCTCCACTCACTATTTTTTCCTTCTTTCTTTTTTTTTTCTCTTATTTTTTTCTTTTTATTTTTGGTGTTTAGTATTATTTTAAACAATTTTTTTCTTTAAATACCACAATTTTTCGAACAAGATTCTTAAAAGTTTGGAGTTCGAATCCAAGATCCGATCTTTTTTTTCTCTGTATCTTTCTTTTTTTTTACTTTTTCTCTCTTCTTCAAAAATTGTTTTTTTTCTTTTAAAATTTGCTTCACAAAACAATCTTATTGCAATAACTTTTGTTCTCTTTATATACTTTACTCTGTTTTTCCGCTTAATATTTCCTTGTATTTTTTGTTTTTATCTGTTTTCTCTTATTTTTATTTTTTTTCAAATTTCTTTTTTCTTCAAAAGGGAAGAGAGAAACCGACGACTCCCTTAAAGATTCGCTTGAAACGTCGACGATCGTCACGTTTCATTATTTTGCCGTGTGGTCGAAATTCCAACCGATTTTTAAACTGCAAGGATGAAATTCCCTTACATTAAACAGATTTCAAATATTTTGTTGCAATTTCAAAGTAAAAAAACAAATAATCAAAAAAAATTAAATTCTGTTTATTAGCTTTCAAAAAAATGGAGAATTTTTAAATTAAGTTTGAAAAATTAAGCAAATTTGATCCTTGATTTTTTTTTTGAGTTGACTTTTGACTAATATTTCGTTAATTATTTGTAGAAGATAAAAAAATAAGAACAGATTTGGAATTTTCATACAATTATGCGTTAGATGAGTCAAAATTTGAGTCACTTCACGAATTTTTTATGAAAATATTGTTCACCTAAAATTTTAGTGAATTTTAATCGATATCTCAAAAACAACAAAGCGTAGATTAAAAATGAAAACAGATTTCAATTTCTGAGACAATTTTACATTAGAAAACTACAAAATTGAGGTTTTCTGATTACGTACTTTGATGAGAAAAGTTCTTCAATAGATCACTCATCAACAATTTTTGATTGAATTTTGACCGAAACTTCCTGTAGTTTAAAACACTTCTGAAATATTTTCATTAAAAGTTTTACAGGATAGTAAACTGAAACAAGTTTCCTGCTTTGCTAGCATTTATTTACTTACACTGAAGCATATTTACTCAAATTGGTTCAGTCCGAAAAGAAAAACTACATTTTAAAATTAGCGAAAAAATGTACTGAAAAATAATGTCACAAAACAATGTTATTGCAATAATTTTTGTTCTCTTTATATCTCATACTTTGTTTCTCCACTTTCTTCTTTTTCTCTATTTTCTTTTTTTTTCTCTTCTTGTTTTCTCTTATTTTTAGTTGTTCTTCAAATTTGTTTTTCTTGGTTTTGGAACAAGTGTTCAAGACCAAAAATCGAACATTTTATAATTAAATTTAAAAATATAGAATAACACAAATTTCAAGAAAAACTAAAAATAAGAGTAAACAGAAAAAAAACAAAAAAAGAAGTAAAAAAGTAGAAGGATATAGGAAGTGGAGAAACAGAGTAAAGGATATAAAGAAAACAAAAATTATTGCAATAATATTGTTTTGTGAAGCAAATTTTTTAAATATATGATTTTTAATGCAATTTCTGTGAACAAAATTAAAAGAAAAAAAAAACTATTTTTGAAGAAGAGAGAGAAGATACACACACGAAACAAACTTTGAATGCAAATAGGGCGGTGTGTAAGTGGATGAACGGTAAGAACAAGATAAGAAAAAACAGGAAAAAAACAAAAAAAGAATAGAAGCGTGGAAATGTTTGGAAACAGAAACCAAACCTCAAACTTGAAAATAATATTCGAAATAATTTCAAAATTATAGAAAAAATACTAAATTAAGAGAAAACAGTTAAAAAAGGGGGAAAACCACTATGTTTTACGTAAAAAAATGTCCCCTAGC
The DNA here is from genome assembly GCF_015345945.1 of Tribolium madens. Lineage (NCBI taxonomy): Eukaryota > Metazoa > Arthropoda > Insecta > Coleoptera > Tenebrionidae > Tribolium > Tribolium madens. The sequence continues at coordinate 1,347,211 of NW_025400983.1, forward strand.
CTGACCTGAACGTCAAATTTTTGAGAATATGTTTAAAAATTTTGAAAATCAAAACAAAAACATGTATAAAAAATACTAGACACCACAAATATGAATAATAAGATAAGAAAAAAAAGAGAGAATAGAGGCGTGAAAATGTTATAACCAGAAATCAAACCTCAAACTAAAAAATTATGGTACAGTTCGAATCTCAATCTTTTAAAAATCGTGGCAAAAAATTATGGAAATTACAAAAAATAATAAAAGGAAAGAAAAAAAAGAAAAAAAAAGTGTGAAGTAAGGAAAATGAAGAATGGAGAAAATAAAAAATATTGCAATATCATCGTTTTGTAAAGTAGTTTTTCTAAATATGTATATGATTTTTAAGCATTTCAATTAAAGAAAACAGTTTATAAATAAGAGAGATAATGAACCAACCCCAACATTTTAATAAGAAAACACTTTACAAAAAAGCAAACTGAAAAAAGTTTTAATTACTCACATTTTTGATGTTTTATTTTAAGTTTATGCGATAACTAGAAAAAAAATTTTGGGTCCCGGATTTGATCTTCAAACTTTTGAGAATCTTGTCCGAAAAGTTGTGGTATTTAAAAAAAAATGTTTTAAAAAATAGTAAACACCCAAAACAAGAGAGAAAAAAGAAGAAAGAAGAGAAAAACAGCGAGTTACAAGAGGAAAAATAAAGGGTAGAGGAAGTAAAAAAATTAGAAAATTATGCAATTATTTTATTTATTTATGTAATAAAAGTTTTAAATGATTTTTGTGGAAAAGCTAAAGAAAAAAAACGAATTTAAAGAAAAACTAAAAATAAGAGAAAACAAAAACAAAAAGAAAAAACAAAAAGAAAAAAAAAAAAGAGGTAATATAGGAAGTAGAGAAACAGAGTAGTATTGTGGTATTTAGAGAGAAAAAATGTTTAAAAAACACTAAGCACCAAAAATAAATAGAAAGAAAAAAGAGAAAAAACACCAAGTGAAGAGAGGAAAAATAGAGAGTAGACAAAGCAAAAGATTATAATATTATTCAATTTTATTGTCAGTAAATTTTTAAACAATATAAAAGTTTTAAAGCATGTTTGTAAAAAAGCTAAAAAAGCAAATTCAAATTTTTGAAGTTGACCAAATTTAATATGTCAAATTTTTAATAACGAGAAAAAAAGGAGTAAGAAATAAAAAGAAAGATATAGAGAAAAAATGTCCAAGACCAAAAATAGAACTTTTTATAAGTTAATAAAAAAATGTAGAAATTAAAGAAAAAATTATATTTGAAGAAAAAGAGATAAGAGAAAACAGATAAAAACAAAAAAAGAAGAAAAAAAATAGAAGGAAATATAAAGCAAACAAAATTATTGCAATAAGATTGTTTTGTGAAGCAAATTTTTTAAATGTATGATTTTTAAAGCAGTTTCTGTGAACAAAATTGAAAAAAAAGAATAATTTTTGAAGAAGAAGGAAAAGATACAGATAAAAAAAGTTAGGACCCGGGATCGAACCCCAAACTTTTGATAATTATTTTGGAACTTTTTAAAAAAAAAAGCAGTGTTTATGTTTCATCAACAGTGAAGAACATTAGCAATGCTAAGCCCGTTTAGGGAAGTACTAAAAGTAAGAGWAATTAGACAAAACAGAAGAAAGAAAATAACGAAAACAGAGAAGGAAATGTAGAGAAAAACAATGATCGGATACCAGATTCGAACTTCAAACTTTTGAGAATCTTATTCGAAAAAATGTGGTATTTAATGAAAAAAATTGTCTGAAAAAATACTAAACCAAAAAAGAGACATAAAAAAAAGAAGGAAAAAGAAAGAAAACAGAGTGTAGTTCAGAAAATAGAGAGAATAGAAAATATTGCATTTATGTTGTTTTATAAAGCAAATTTTCAAAAATATATGATTTTTAAAGCATTTCTGTGAATTAAGGTAAAGAAAAAAGAACAATTTTTGAAAASAACCAAATTTTATCTGTAAAATTTTTAATAAAGAGAAAAAAATGAGAAGAAAAAAGTGAAAATAAAGATATATTGAGAAAAAAATATTCGAAACC
>NW_025400983.1:1352298-1353591 GCF_015345945.1 Tribolium madens
AATAAAGGGAAAAAAAGAGAAGAGAAAAGTGAAAAGAACAATATTTAGAGAAAAAAATATTTGAAACCAAAGATTAAACTTTTGATAACTAAACTAAAAACTAAAAAAAATAAGGAAAACAGAGAAGCAAATAAGGAGAAATGCAGAGTAGGGGAAATAAAAAGAATAAAAAAATACTGCAATAAAATATTGTTTCGTGAAATAAATATTCTAAATATGTTTTTTAACACATTTTGGGAGCAAAACTAAAAGACTTAAGACGAGAGAATTGAAACGAGAATAGAAAAAACTTCGAAATTTTTATTGATAGATTTTTTTTTTTAATTTTCCCATATTCTTGGTATTTTACTCTACATTTTTCTCTGTTCCTCTATCAGAATTTCAGCGGCGTGAAACCGAATTATTTGGCCAAATATTATTTTTCTTCGTTTTGTGTAAGATTTCCGTTTGGGGTTGTTTTTCGTGTCAGCCTCGGGCTTCCCAATGCAAATCAGCTAAAACCTCCCCGATTTTCGTTGTACTTACAATTGGAGGGGTAAAAGGGCAGTGTTTATGTTTCATCAACAGTGAAAAACATTAGCAATGCCAAGTCCGTGGCACAGATTTATCATTTAAGGCGCGATAAAATTGTAAAAGTTTGTACTTCACACAAAACAGACTTTGAATGCAAATAGGGGTGTGTAAGTGGATGAACGGTATGCAAATCGGGGGCGGTTTCCATATTTCGGGCCATTTGTTATACTTGAAGGTTTTAAATGCAAAGTTTGCTCAAATGTCACGTTTTTCGCAAAGTTCTTAATTTTGAAACGACTCGAGTGAAATAAACCACAATAACAGGGAGAAACCTCGACGAGGTAACAAAAGACTCGACGAGGGTAATTTGATTTTTCGGACGAAAGCTCCTTGAATGTACACAGTCCAGGTATTTTTCACAAAAAAAAACACGAATTTTAAATCGATTTTGGACCAAGTTGGGGTTTTTCAGGCAAAGCTTATTTAGTCTATAACAAGTATTTAGTTGCGAAACTTGTCGCTGGGAAAGTTTTACAAAAATTGTTCAAACTTATATTAAGTTGAATCCCGTATGTGTGAGTCTCTCAAAAGATGTGTTAACTTATTCGAAACGAGACAACTTGACGGATTTTACCTCATTAAAGAAACTTCTTATCTGCGCCAGCCAGTAATTCACTAAAAAAATCGAAAATAATAATTTCAAAAATTTTCTTTTTCTCAATATCACGAAAATGAAAGCAAAATAAAATTCACAAAAAATGTATATACCTAATTAAATAT
>NW_025400983.1:1353851-1357178 GCF_015345945.1 Tribolium madens
GTCTCAAAATTAAGTAATAATAATAATAATGTTTTTTTTGGTTTTTAATTTAATTATTAAAAGTTTGAATGGTCTCAAATATTTTTCTCTTTTTTTGTCGCTTCTCTTTTTTCTATATTTTACTTTCTATTAAAAATTACTTTACTAAACAATATTATTTTAATGTTTTTCTCTGCTCTCTTTTTTCCTCTCTCCACTTATATTCTCTTTTTTTTCTTTTTTCTCTATTTTATTCTACATTTTTCTTTTTTTTTAATCATCATAATTTTACAGCAGGTTTTCACAACTTCTTATCTGCGCCAGCCACCTATTCAACTGTTTCGTAGTTTACAAAAAAAAATAGAAAATAATTATCAAAAGTTTCAGGTTCAATCCCGGTGCCAAACATTTTTTTTTGTCTAAATTAAATAAAATTAATCAAAAAATGTGAATATTAAAGGTTTTCTAATTTGCTTTTTTAATTTATTAAATGTTTTACTTTAGGAAATATCCAAAAAAAAATTTTCTACTCTTGTTTCATTCTCTCTGCTTTAAAATGATTTTTTAGTTTTGTTCCCAAAACATATTCAAAATATTTATTTCACAAAACAATATATTATTGTAGTATTTTTTACCTCTTTGTTTCCTCTACTCTGCCTTTTTCTATCTCCATTTGTTATTTCCTTCTTTCTTTTTTTATTTTCTATTTTCTGTTTCGTTTGTTTTCTCTTACTTTTAGTATTTTCTCAGACTTGTTTTTTTTTCTTCTTAATTTTTGAAAATGTAGTTGTCAAAAGTTTAATTGTTGGTCTCGAACATTTTTTTCGTTATATATCTTTCCTTTCACTTCCCTCTTCTCTCTTTTTTTTTATTAAAAATTTTACAAATAAAAATCTTCGAAAATTGTTCTTCTTTCTTTACCTTAATTTACGAAAATGTTTTAAAAATAATATATTTTGGAAAATTTACTTTATAAAACAATATAATAGCAATATTTTTTCTTCCTTTTTCTCTCTTGTATCTCTTTCTTTTTATTTTTAGTGCTTTGTACATTTGAAGACATTTTTTAAGTTTGATGTTCGAATCCGGTATCCGATCATTTTTTTTCTCTAGATATCGATAGTTAAGTAAATAAACTAATAAAAAATGTGAATAATTAAAACTTTTTCCAATTTCGTTACATCTTTGCGTTTTCTTATTGAAACTTTGGGGTCTGATCATAAGTCCATTTTCTCTCTATATCTCTTTTTTCTCTCTTATTCAAAAAACAGTTTATTCAAATTCACACACAAAAATCATATATTTAGAAAAAAATTTTTTGTATTTTTTGTGTATTTTTTTCCCTTTTAAATATTTTTAGTGTTAAAATTTTTTTATTTCTAAAATTTCTTTGCCTTGATTCTCAAAAGATTGAGCTTCGAACCCGAGTTTTTAACATTTTTTTATCTTTCTATCACGTAAACGAAAAAAATTCAAGCAAAAAATGTGGATAATTAAAATTTTGTAGAATATTTTTAAATATCCAAAATGTGGGTTTACACCTTGGGCCAAAACATTTTTCCATATTATCCCTTTTTTCCACTTCCTTCTCTTCTCTCTTCTTCAAAAATTGTTTTTATCTTTAGTTTTATATACATTATTACAATATTTTTTCTCTCCTCTCCACTTTCTCTTCTCGTTACTCTTTTGTTTTTGTGTTTTTTTCCTTTCGTTTTTTAACTGATTTCTTTTATTTTTAGGGTAAATCCGGGAGAGATGAACCACATATTAAATACTCAAATAAAAATTATTATAATTTATGGTTCCACACATGTTGTAAGTTTTATAATAAACAAAATGTCAAGTACATAATTATTTTCAAATTTTGTCATAGCTGCCTGTGCACAATAATTTCAATCAGTGAAGTAATTGACTATTATTGCCCTGCTTTTAGATACACTAATGAGCTAATTACTCCACTATCAAGCACAAACATTGAAATAATAACAACAACACTGATCAAATTTCACCCTAAAATAACAAAATTCGGTAAATCGATAATTCATTTTCTTGCGCCACAAACAGTGAGACAAGATGTTTACAAGTTGCAAACTTTAACCACAACGTTGATTCCCTAACACCTGTAAGAAGTTTGTGTAATAATTTATCAGTTCGAGTTGGCAATTTGCAGTTTTCTCAAACAAAAAGATTAAGTTAATAATAATAAAAGTAAATTCCGCATCCGACTACAAATTCTCCTCTATTATTGTGTTGCTAAAGACGGGAGTTAATTGAAAACAATTATTTGCCTTAGTAATTAACGCGCATTTATTAATTATAATTAAATTCGGCGAAATTGGGTTTTCTGGAGTTGATCAGGAGAGTGGCCGTTTTTTGCCAATTCTTTTGATTAGATTGTTGGTGGTTTTCACTCTTACATTTCTGACCTCTGTAGAATTTTTCCAACTGGAAGCGACCCTTGAAATTAGACTTGCAAAACGATGACACACCAAATTAAAGACAGAATTAGAGAGGATAAAAATTATTACAATAATATTGTTTGTGAAGTGAATTTTTGAATTATATGATTTGTAAAACAATTTCTGTGAACAAAACTAAAAGAGAAAGAACAATTTTTGAAGAAGAGAGAAAAAAACAGAGAAACAAAAGAAAGGAGAAGTAAAAAGAGAAAAGCAAGCGCTTTAATAAGGTAAAATCCGTTGAGTTGTCTCATTTAGACTAAATATACATTTTTGAAGATTCATAGGGTAAGTCCGGGTTATGTGGACACTTTGAAAACTCTGCTATAAAATTGGGATCTTTTACTTAAAACAACTCATAGTCTGTAGCAAAAGAAATTATTTTTCCATTAGAAATAAATAGAGTAAAAGTGCAAAATTTAAAGTCTCATAGCTTTGAAATTTTTATAGATAGAATTTTTTTAACATTTTTTTCCATATTCCCGGTTTCTTACTTTACATGAAGCGCAAGTTCTGGCGCACCTGTATCTGATTTTTGTGTAAAAATTTAAAAAAACAGTTTTTTTGAATAAGAGAGAAAGAAAGATATAAAGGGAAAATGGACCAATGATCACATCCCAAAATTTTAATAAGAAACACAAAGATGTAACCAAATTGTTCACATGTTTTTATTAGTTTATTTACTTTACTATCGATATGTAGAGAAAAACAATGATGAGAATCTTATCCGAAAAATGTTGGTATTTAAGAAAAAAAATTGTCTGAAAAAACACTAAAAATACCAAGAAAGAGACATAAAAAAAAGGAAGGAAAAATGAGAAAACAGAGTATAGTACAAAAAATAGAGAGAATAGAAAATATTGCAATTATGTTGATTTATAAAGTAAAT
>NW_025400983.1:1358399-1366133 GCF_015345945.1 Tribolium madens
AAAATAACGAAAACAGAGAAGGAAATGTAGAGAAAAACAATGATCGGATACCAGATTCTTGAAAATCTTATTTGAAAAATTGTGGTATTTAAAGAAAAAAATTGTCTGAAAAAATACTGAACACTAAAAATACCAAAAAAGAGACATAAAAAAAGAAGCAAAAAGAAAGAAACCAGAGTGTAGTTCAGAAAATAGAGAAAATAGAAAATATTGCAATTATGTTGTTTTATAAAGCAAATTATCAGAAATATATGATTTTTAAAGCATTTCTTAAGGTAAAGAAAAAAGCACAATTTTTGAAAATAACCAAATTTTATCTGTAAAATTTTTAATAACGAAAAGAAAAGAGAAGAGAAAAGTAAAAAGAAAATTATTTAGAGAAAAAAAATATTCGAAACCAAAGATTAAACTTTTGATAACTAAATTTGAAATAAATAAAAAAATAAAAAACATGTTTATTATTTGCCTTAGTAATTAACGCGCAATTATTAATTATAATTAAATTCGGCGAAATTGGGTTTTCTGGAGTTGATCAGCAGAGTGGTCGTTTTTTGCCAATTCCTTTGATTAGATTGTTGGTGGTTTTCACAACACACACATTTCTGACCTCTGTAGAATTTTTCCAACTGGAAGCGACCCTTGAAATTGGACTTGCAAAACGATGACACGCCAAATTAAAGACAGAAGGCAGAAAAAACAGTGATCAATGTGTCGGCTCTCCTCAAAGATTGAGTATTCAATTGAGGAAAAGTGAAGTGAATCCTTCATCTCAATACATTGTCATAATGTATTCTTATGGATATTGGAAATCAGTGTGGAAGGTAGTGGCTCCGATTCAATTGGCATCCAATTTATTGGAAATATGCCTGTGGGAGAGCTACCGAAGCTTTTATTCCAACCTTCCGTTTCGAATAAATTCACCGAATTTCTGCGAGAGACGCTGAAAAAAAATCAAACGAGCTAATTGGAAAAATCACTTTTTACTTGAAAAAAATGGCCGAAACCCGGGCTTGAACGTCAAACTTTTGAGAATTATGTCCAAAAATTCTGATAATTAAAGAATACTAAACACCACTAATTTAAAGAAAAAGATAAGAAAGCGAAGGAAAAAAGAAAAACAAAGAGGAAACAGAAGCCTGAAAATGTTGGAAGCAGAATTCAAACCTCAAACTTGAAAATTACAGTTGAAATAGTTTCAAAAAAGAAAAAGTACTAAAAATTAAAAAAAAAACAGTTAAAAGAAGAGTAAAAAAGCAAAAAAGAGAATAAATAAAAAAGAAAAAAGAGTGAAGAGAATAGAAAGTGGAGAGTTGAGAAAAAAATTAGACTATATTTTGGATATTTAAAAACAATCTACAAAACTTAATGTTAGTTTACTATTCTGTAAAACCTTTAATGAAAAAAATTTGTTACAAAATGTACAACTGTAGATTTTTTCCATCAAAGTTCAAAATAAAAGAACCCCAATTTTTTAGTTTTCTGATGTAGAATTGTCTCAGAAATTTAAATCTGTTTTAATTTTTGATCTACGACTTGTAGTTTCTGAGATAATAGATCAAAATTCGGGTCGTTAAGGTAAAAAAAAATTTTTCATGAAAATGGAGAACTAGAAAAAAATGCGTTTTTGCTTTTCTTACGTAAAATCATCTCAAGAGTCAAAATCAGTTTTATTTTCCATCAACAAACAATATTTTTTGAAACATCGGTCAAAATTCTCTTCGTTAACACAAAAACTTTTGATGAGTAGTCTATTCAGGAATTTTTTCCATCAAGGTACATGATTTTTAATTTTTTGTTTTTCTAATGTAAATTGGCCTCAAAATTTCAAATCTAATATTATTTTCCACAACCAACAATTTTAGAGATATCGTTCAAAGTTCAATTCTCAGACAAAATTTTACGTAAACAAAATTACAAAAAAAATTTGAAGCAAATCTGTTTATATTCTTTATCTGTGATAAAATTTGCTCAATGTTTGCAACTCAATTTAATAAACTTTGAAAAACTGAATTTTGGAAAGGTGTTTTTTTATTATTAAAAGGATTTTCATTAAAATATGTATTATCTGCATCTTACAGGCGCAGGCCTCGTAAAATTATGCGCAACACCCTGTATATTTAACAAATTTACTTCACAAAACAATATTGCAATATTTTTTATTTTCTATATTTCCTTTACTTTGTGCTCTTCTTCTTGTTTTCTCTTTCTGTTTTTATCTGTTTTCTCATATTTTTAGTTTGTTGTCAAATATGCTTTTTTTATCTTCTATTTTTTCTTAATTTAATTATCAAAAGCTTAAACTTTTGTCTGAAATATTTTTTTCTTCATATTATTTTTTTTCGCTTTTCTTTTTTCTATAGAAAGAAAACTTTCTATTAAAACTTACTTTACAAAACAATTTTATTTTAATGTTTTTTTTTGCTTTCTTTTCTCCTATCTTCACTTTGTATTTTCTTCTCTTTTTTATTTTCCACGTTTCTTAATTCTTCTTTTTAATCAGAGTTTTTTCCATCAAAAAACCTCAACTTTTCAGTTTTCTGATGTAAAATTGTCTCAGACATTCAAATCAGTTCTCATTTTTTATCTACGACTTGTAGTTTTTGAGATATGAGCCAAAATTCGGGTCGTTGAGGTACAAAATGTGTGATATTTCTGAAATTTGCTTCTATTTTCCATCAACAAACGACATTTTTGAAACATCGGTTAAAATCCTCTTCATTAACACAAAAACTTTAGATGAGTAGTCTGTTCAAGAATGTTTTCCATCATGATATAGAATAATCAAATTGCCTTAATTTTTTGTTTTTCTAATGTAAAATGATCTCAGAATTTGGAATCTAATATAATTTTTTCTTCACAATCAACAGTTTTCGAGAAATGGTTCAAAGTTCAGTTCCTTGAGATAAAATTTTAGGTAAACGAAATTTAAAAAAAAATTGCGAAGTGTCTCAAATTTTGACTTACTTCACGCATAATTGTCTGAAAATTCCAAATCTGTTTATATTTCTTATCTGTGAATATCTCGAAAATTAAACTCAAAAAAAATCAAGAATAAAATTTTGGGAACTCAATGTTATAAACTCTGAAAAACTGAATTTCTGAAAGCTGTTTATTTATTATCAAAAGAATTTCAATTAAAATGTCATTTTTCAGGACATTATTTCGTTAAATTTCAAAATGTAATTTTTCTTTCCCCCTATTTAAGCAAATATGTTTCAGTGTAAACTGCTAGCAAAGCATAAAACTAGTTTCAATTCACTATTCTGTAAAACTTTTAATGAAAATATATTTCAGAAGTGCTTTAAACAATATGAAATTTCGGTCGAAACTCAAAAACTGTTGATGAGTGATCTTTTTTCTATCAAAGTATATAATCAAAAAAACACAATTTTTCGTGAAATGGTCACACAATTTCCAATCTAATTTTATTTTTTTCCCACAACCAACAATTTTTAAGATATCGAACAAAATTCAGTTCATCTAGGTAAAAATTTTAATTCGGCGAGTATTTATTTCCGTGGCACGCTGTATAGTACCAAATGCACCGCAGCTAATATTCCTGAAATATGCCTAATTCCGTTGTTGAAAAATGGCGCATTCGCCCCTGAAACGCTGAAACGGTGTCTGCAGCCATTAATAAATTGGCTAATGTGCCTTGAGCAAGACGTACGAGTGTCTGGCGTCCTCGTTTTCGCTGCTGTAATTCCGAGTATGGGGGTGATAAGTCGTCATTTCAGCGGAGCGATCGGTTAACCGAGAACACTGAAACGGTTTCAGGCGCACATGCATGAAGTAAAATAAATTAGGCGTCTGTCTTGGTGCATTAGCTGCCATTCGACGCACTTTGACATCTGTTCGACTAAATCCCGCAAAGCTACGAACACGTTTCGACCAATTTCTCAATACGTCACAAAACGAATTCCTGCTTATGACATTGCTACAATAACACTGTCATGTTTCAGCAAACTGAAACTATCGGTTTCAGGATATGCTAATGGGGAAAAGCAAGTTTTGGAATTGGAAATTCCAGCTGCTACACACTCTCACTACTACCACTCCAACAACAGGAAAAAGTTTAATTTTTTTTTTAAATAACTTTGGCCGAGATTCGTTTGTAATAAGCCTGTTTGGCACAAAGCTGTATCAATTTTGCAACAGATGTTGAACTGTTTCTTTGTTTTCCGCACATATTTTACAAAGAAACTTATTTCGACTTGTGTTTTAAAAGTTTGAGCTTTGTGCAGGAAAAAAACAATACAAAATTTCCTGAAATGTTGCAAATAAGCCTTTTTCAGACATTACTGACCGCTTTTGAGCTTCTAGAACAATTAATTAATCATTTAAAATAATACTTTTTTAATAATAAGCAATTTTTGTTTTATAATAAATTTTATTTTTATTGTTTTTTTTTTTATTATTTTTACTGAATTAATTATGTAAACAACAGGACTGAACTGTAGGCCAAAAACTACAGATTTTGTATTTAATTTTTGATTCTGAATAAATGTTTAATTAAAATTTTAACTTTTGTATTATTATAAACAAAATTTTAATTTTAATTTCCCCTTTTAGAAGTTTAATTTAATGCGAATTCCTGTCAGTTTTTGCCAAATTTATTGCATAAACAAAAGGACCGGACTGTGGAGGGCAAAACTAGAAATTATTTTGTTATTTTTGTTATTTCTGATTCTGAAGAAATATTTTATTAAAACTTGTTTTTTTTTTTTATAATTAATCAAAATTATTATAACTCAAATCTAAATTTCAAAAACACTATTTTGGGATAATTTTCTCCAAATTTTCGCTTATAAGATAAAAAAAAGTTTTCAGCTTGTTTTGTGATAAATGTTTGCTGAAAAGTATCGATTTTCGGATTTATTTAACAATTTTATAATTTTATGAGCAGTTTTTGACATTTTGCACTTGATATAAATTGATTTCAGAGATAATTTATCGTTTCATTTTGACGACGGACGATTTGTTACTTTTTTATTCTAAAATTGTAAAATTTTTAGTTTAAAAGCTTTAAATATTAAGATAGTAAAATTGTAAGGTCGTAAAACACAAAACCGTAAACTTTAATTTAAAATTTTGAATGCAAACCGTTCCTAGAGGTCAAATAATATCAGGAGAACAAGAAAATTTCAAGTTTATAATTTGTAAATTTTTAAGACAAAAAAAATTGAAAGAGTAAACTGCCAAATTTAAAAATCGAGAAAACACAGCAAACCTAAAACTTTGAAATTTGCAAATGCGAGAAACTGAACTAGAAATTCAAATTAAAATCGACTTGAACTTAAAAGACCAAAAAAAGTAATAAACATGAACTGAAAAAAATCAAAAATGAAATGTAATAAATCCGAATTTACAAAATCCCAACATTCAAAAACTGAATTCAAATCAGTGGCACAGAAAATGAAAAATCAAAAAACTGAAACGTAAAACCGAAACTTTTAAATTAGATAACTCAAGTTGAAACGCAAAAATTAAATTATTATAATAATAAAAATGTATGTGATAAAAACTGAAAAAATTCTAGTGGATAATAAAAAAATTACTTATTCAAATGCTGAAACAAAATCTTGTTTTGTTATTTATTATTAGTAATTATTACACAATAATTTAGTAGATTCCACAAAATTCGTAAACTGTTACCAAAAATAAGTANTTTAAATTATAAAACGCAAAAATTAAATTATTATAATAAAAATGTAATAAAAACTGAAAAAATTCTACGATATTATAAAAAAAATTACTTATTCAATTTCTAAAACAAAATCCTATTTCGTTACCGCATTTTATTGTTATTAGTAATTATCACACAATAATTTTGTGAATTCCACAAAATTCGTGAAAAATAAGTAGAAAATTCCAAAATTATTTCTTAAATTTACTATTCTCAATTATTTTGAGTAATTTAAAACAGTTTACCTAAAAAAATTAATAAACTCCAGAGGTTTTGCCAAAATAAGATAGAAAATTACAAAAGTAAGTCTAAAATGCTTTATTTTCACTTATTATAAGTATTTTTTTTACCAAGAAACTAAATAAGTTACAAAGATTTTGCGAAAACAAAACAAAAAATTACAAAATCAGTAGTACAACGCAATATTTTTGCTTATTTTGATAAATTTTTTATCAAGAAATACACTAATTTTGAGAATTTTTGCTAAAGCAATACAAAAATTGCAAAATTGGTTTCAAAATGCAATATTTTCTATAAATTTAGTAAATTCAAAAATAAAATGAAATAAATCCGAATTTACAAAATCCCAACATTCGAATTTAGTCGCACAAAAAAGCAAATATAAAAAAATTGAAAAATGAAAACAAAATTTTAAAATTAAATAACTCAAGCTGAAACGCAAAAAATATTCAAAAATAATTCAGCTGAGCCACATAAACTCACTTTTACTCCGAATAGCATATACTATTTTCTCCGCAAACATATTCAAAAAGCAACACTATAATTGCAAGTAAATAAACAAACATCACGCCTCTGTATCGGAATTTGAGATTTGCGAAAGTGTTTATTAATTAACTAGTGCAGTTGGTAGGGCTGATGATCTCCAATTTTCGCGTCAATTTTCGATTAATTTTTCTAATGGCATTTTTGAAAACTCTAGAATTTACAATGAATTGAGGTTTTATTTATAAAAATGGAATAAAAGCGTATTTTTTGGTAAAATCTCTTTTTTCAGCAACTCTGTCTAAAAATAGCGCATTTGTTTCGGCCTCAGATAGCTGAAAAGGTCGTCTCGCCTGAAACTAATTGGAATTTTCTTTTCGTTCGGAATTCGCTTCAAAGTTGGATTAAAATCGTTTGTGATTAATTTTTGCCATTATTTTGATAGTAAACTTTGCGGTTCGTCCAACTTAAACAAAACTAATTCGCAACTTATTAGAATTTAAAGGGAAAACATTGTGAGGGAGAAAGGGAAAATGTGCGTTAAATATTAAATTAGGACGAATAACACAGAAAGCGGGATGTTATCTCGGGCCAGGTCGTTCGATTTAAAAAATAAAACTCTAATAAATAAATAATTGATTATTCATTGGTGATAAATCAGGGCTGAAACTGAATTTACTTACACTAGAGCACTTTTCCGGGCTGAATTATGCATCCCGGAAGTGGTTTCAGCGCCCTTTATTTCCCCACAAAGTTTTTTAATAATCACTGAAATTAGAATTTAATAAAAGTGGACAAAAACAATTCTTTATCGACGATAGCTCGCCCGAGGCGAATCGAGATTTTCTCCCGAATTCTAAATTGTTTTTAACGGTGTTTCGATGTAATCGCCTTTGAAAATCGATTTTTCGATAAAATTGAGTTTGGCCCGACTTGAACAATGTTATTTAGGGCTTTGCATAACTTTCTTTTGACTGAAAAAAAACACTACAAAATCCTCTTATTATTTTATAAATAAATAAGTAAAATTTTATAAATAAGAGGAAAATTCGTCTGTAAAAACAAAGTGAGAAAAAAAACTGAAAATTTTGGTTGGCTACTCTCAAAAGTAGAATTCTTTAAAGTTTGTTAATGATTATTGGAAAATTTATTTAACAAAGCGTCACAAAACCTCAAATTTTGAAACGCAAAAGCTGGATATTTCTCTCTTCTTTTAAAACAAGCAATTGATGTTGTCAAAAATTGAATTTTAATCAAAAAATTAAATTTGTTAACAATTTTATTTACTTTTTTTGAGTTTTAGGGACAAATATTATTTTGACCAG
>NW_025400983.1:1366948-1372323 GCF_015345945.1 Tribolium madens
ATTCTCTACTTATATTTGGTAAAATTTCACGATTTTTGTAGAATTCACTAAATTATTGTGTAATAATTACGTAATAGTAATAAATTGCGGTAACGAAATAGGATTTTATTTTAGAATTTGAATAAGTAATTTTTTTATTATCCACTAGAATTTTTTCAGTTTCTATTACATTTTTATTATTATAATAATTTAATTTTTGCGTTTCAGCTTGAGTTGTTTGATTCAAAATTTCGTTTTCATTTTTCAGTTTTTTGATTTTTCATTTTCAGTGCCAATGAATTTGAATTCAGTTTTTGAATGTTGGGATTTTGTAAATTCGGATTTATTTTATTCCATTTTTGAATTTTTTCAGTTCCTGTTTATTACTTTTTTTGGTCTTTTAGTCGATTTTAATTTGAATTTCTAGTTTAGTTTCTCGTATTTGTAAATTTTAAAGTTTAGATTTGCTATGTTATCATTTTACAATTTCGCCTTCTTTCGTTTTTTAAATTTTACGTTTTTACCACTTTACAATTTTCTAACTTTTGAATTTACAAATTTTGACTTTTGCATTTTTATGATGATACTTTACACAACTTTTAGTTTACACTCTTTCAATTTTTTTTGTCTTAAGAATTTCCAAATTATAAAATTGAATTTTTTGTTCTCCTGACATTGTTTGACCTCTAGGAACGGTTCGCATTAAAAATTTTAAATTAATATTTACAATTTAGTGTTTTACAACCTTACAATTTTACTATCTTAATATTTATAGCTTTTAAACTAAAAATTTTACAATTTCAGAATAAAAAAATAGCAAATCCTCCGTCGTCAAAATGAAACGATAAATTATCTCTGAAATCAATTTATATCAAGTGCAAATGTCAAAAACTGCTCATAAAATTACTAAATTGTTAAATAAACCAAACATCACGGTAGGCATCCCAAAATCGATACGTTTCAGCAAACATTTATCACAAAACAAGCTGAAAACTTTTTTATCTTAAAAGCGAAAATTTGAAGAGAAATTATCCCAAAATCGTGTTTTTGAAATTTAGATTTGATTCATAATAATTATAAATAATTATAATAACAAAAAACGAGTTTTAATAAAATATTTATTCAGAATCAGAAATAACAAAAATAACAAAAAAATTTCAAGTTTTTCCCCCCACAGTCCGGTCCTGTTGTTTATGCCATGAATTTGGCAAAAACTGACAGTAATTTGCGTCAAATTTAATTTCTAAAAGGAGAAAATCAAATTTAAATCATGTCAATAATAATAAAAAAATCAAATTTGGACCATACAAATTTTAATTAAACATTTATTCAAAATCAAAAATACAACAAAAACCCGTAATTTTTGGCCCACAGTCCGGTCCTGTTGTTCATGTAATAAATTTAGCAAAAATTGGCAAAAAATATTAATTAAACTTCATTAAACTGATCAATCTGTTAATCGGAATTAATTAATTAATTTTCATATTTTTTATAGCGTGTCAAATATTTTTTTTAATTCAAATTTTTAAATTAAAATTTACAGTTTAGTGTTTTACGACCTTACAATTTTACTATCTTAATATTTATAGCTTTTACACTAAAAATTTTACAATTTCAGAATGAAAAAATTACAATTATTCTAAATAAAAAATTTAAAAACCAGAAAAACTAAATGAAAAACCTGTAGTTTTTGGCCCACAGTCCGTTTATGGCAAAAACACTAAAAATTAAGCAAATATAAGTTTATTATAAAAATAAATTTTTTATAAAGAAAATATGCTTGTCATTATTTTAATCGGACTTGCCAAATATTTTTCTGACATTTTAGTTTTTAGGAGAGTTTTAAGGGTTTTATTATTTCTTAGTCCAATTTATTGAAAATTTGAAATTTTAACTACTCAAAAATGTCATTATTTAAACTGAGTTTCAAAAATTTTTTGCCATGAAGTAGAACTTCCAAAAACTTGTCTATCAAAAAGCCTTATAGATTGTCAAAAATTAAGCTATTCAAAAAATAAATAAGACAAAAATGTTGTTTATTTTTCGTTAAATCCTCTTGTGATTTTCCAACAAATAAGCCGTTTTTCGCAATCGGAAAAGCTCTGTTTTCCTCCCTGTGTGTCGTGAGAGCAAACATAATTTAACGAAGCGACGTGTTTATCACGGGAAGTCTGTTTACCTGAATACTTGGGATGGATTATGATGATTTTTTTAATAGCGGTATTTATCAGAAATTCGGGACGTGGAACATCTCCGCATTATGAAAATCGTGATTTACATAATGGTAACGCCCGAATTTAAAATTGAGATTCTGACTGATTTAATTTGCTCGACCTTTTCTTCCCCACAAAGTGAAAAAAAATGAGTTTTTTGATATGTTTTGTCTTTAAGCACAACAGATTGCCCAATCAGGAATCGGTTATTTTATGATGAGCAGTTTTCTTGCGTTTTTGCTCAATTTCGAGGTGTGAAAAGTGAGGGCACATCCATCGTCATAAACCCGTCAAATGTGCGCTGAAAGCTGCAACATGGAGTGAACTCTGGCGGATAAATATTTGCCAAGCTTGAAATACGGAAGTTATAAAAATCACATGTTAGCATAATACGGCGTGTAACGTTGTGCAAACAATTAGCTTTTAATTTTATCTCTGCGAGAATGGCAGTTTGCACTTTAATAAATACAACATAGCGAAAAGCTGGCGATTTTTGACGAGGATTTTAATTTTTTCAGGAATTTCAGGATTATTGTTTATTTTTTTGATTTTTGAAAAACTGAACTAACTGAAAAGTGACGGTAAAAACTGTTTTTGTTGTGTTGTGTTCTGGAGCACAATTTAAGTAAAAAAATCAAGTCTTTGAGGATTTTTAGTTTAACTTAAATTTCTACAAAAAAATTAATTTCTAATTTTAGACTTATCCAAATTTAGAGATTTTGCAATTCTCTTGGCGGTTTTCACTTTAATAAATACAAAATAGCGAAAAGGTGGCGATTTTTGAAGAGGATTTTAATTTTTTCAGCAATTTCAGAATTATTGTTTAGTTTTTTGACTTTGAAAAACTAAACTAACTGAAAAGTAACTGTAAAAACTGTTTTTGTAGGTAAATTCAATTCTGGAGCACAATTTCTCGGAAACTAAAAATTGTAGAGCATTTTGACCCATTATATCGTTTTCAGTTTCGATTTTAAGTAAAAAAAAATCAAGTCATTGAGGATTTTTAGTTTAACTTAAATTTTGAAAAAAATTTTGATTTCTAATTTTAGACTTATTCAAATTTAGAGATTTTGCAATTCTTTTGGCAGTTTGCACTTTAATAATTACAACATACCGAAAAGGTGGCGATTTTTGACGACGTTTTAATTTTTTCAGGAATTTCAGAATTATTGTTTAATTTTTTGACTTTTAAAAATATGAACTAACTGAAAAATAACAGTAAAAACTGTTTTTGTTGAGCACAATTTCTCGGAAACTAAAAATTGTAGAGCATTTTAACCAATTATGTCGTTTTCAGTTTCGATTTTAAGTAAAAAAGTCTATGAGGTCTTTCAGTTTGACCTAAATTTTGAAAAAAATTTTTATTTCTAATTTTAGACTTATCCAAATTTAGAAATTTTGCAATTCTCTTGGCAGTTTGCACTTTAATAAATATAAAATAGCAAAAAGGTGGCGATTTTTGACGAAGATTTTAATTATTTCAGGAATTTCAGAAATATTGTTTTGGTTTTTCACTTTTATTGAAAAACTGAACTAACTGATAAGTAACGGTAAAAACTGTTTTTGTTGTGTTGTGTTCTGGAGCACAGTTTAAGTAAAAAAATCAAGTCTTTGAGGTTTTTCAGTTTGACCTAAATTTTGAAAAAATTTTTGATTTCTAACTTTAGACTTATCCAAATTTAGAGATTTTGCAATTCTCTTGGCAGTTTGCACTTTAATAAATACAAAATAGCAAAAAGGTGGCGATTTTTGACGAGGATTTTAATTTTTTCAGAAATTTCAGAAGTATGGTTTTGCTTTCTGACTTTTGAAAAACTGAACTAACTGAAAAATAACGGTAAAAACTGTTTTTGTAGGTAAATTCTTTGAGCACAATTTCTCGGAAACTAAAAATTGTAGAGCATTTTGACCTATTACATCGTTTTCAGCTTCGATTTTAAGTAAAAAAATCAAGTCTTTGGGGTTTTTCAGTTTGACATAAATTTTGAACAAAATTTTGATTTCTAACTTTAGACTTATCCAAATTTAGAGATTTTGCAATTCTCTTGGCGGTTTTCACTCTAATAATTACAACATACCGAAAAGTGGCGATTTTTGATGAGGTTTTAATTTTTTCATGAATTTCAGAATTATTGTTTAGTTTTTTGACTTTTAAAAAACTGAACTAACTGAAAAATAACAGTAAAAACTGTTTTTGTAGGTAAATTCTCTGTGCACAATTTCTCCGAAACTAAAAATTATGGAGCATTTTGTCCTATTATATCGTTTTCAGTTTCGATTTTAAATAAAAAAAAAATCAAGTCATGAGATTTTTCAGTTTGACTTAAATTTTGAAAAAAATTTGAATTTCTAATTTTAGACTTATCCAAATTTAGAAATTTTGCGATTTTCTATTATTATCGATTTTAGTTTGATGAACTTTATCATTTTTTTCTGTTTTATATTTTCGGTTTATTAGATTTCGTTTTGCCCATGTTTTAGCTTTTCTGGTTGGGTTTAGTAAAGTTTCGAGGATTTATATGCTTTTTCAATCCAAAACATTTTATTTTTGAGTTTGCTCTGTTTTTTTTTTTGCTTATTTGAATTTTTTCAATTTGCAGATTTTTGAATCAAATTTAATTTGGACTTTCTAGTTTTCAGAGTTTGTATTCATTGCATTAAAAACTAACCATGTTTACTTAAAATTTCAGTTTTTTTATCTTACTTTTATTTGAAATCATACTTTTTTTGAATTTTTTATATTTTGATATTTGTCTGAAATTTAGAAATTTTGCGATTTTTCTATATATTATTAACGATTTTAGTTTGATGAACTTATGCTTTATATTTTCAGTTTTTTAGATTTCGTTTTGTTTCAGTTATTAAGGTTGGGTTTAGTGAAGTTTTGAGGGGTTTTTTCAATACAAAACATTTTGTTTTTGAGTTTGCTATACTTTTATGCTTATTTGAATTTTTTCAATTTGCTGATTTTTCAGTCGAATTTAATTTGGATTTTCTAGTTTCCATCAGAGTTTGTATTAATTACATTAAAAAATAAACATGCTATCTCAAAATTTCAATTTTTTGATCTCACTTTTTTTTTGAAGGTTTTATACTTTTCTTTGAATTCGTTATATTCTGATATTTGACTAAATTTTTTTACAATTTTAACCAATTTTTTTCACTTGTTTTATATTAGTTTGA
>NW_025400983.1:1373368-1375402 GCF_015345945.1 Tribolium madens
ATTTTTTGTTTATTAGTTCAATTTTTTCAGTTTTATAATTCAATGTCCTATTTTATTTTTATGACGTTTTTGAAGTTTTTCTTGAATATTTTTTTATTTGGAGAAAAAATTTTACGATTAAAATATTTATGAATTTTGTTTCTAGTTTAAACATTTACTTTTCAAACATATAAAACCTCAGAAGCAGTCAAACGGCAATTTTCTACAATAATTGTTAATTAAGGTAAAGATCTGTTCTTTATTTAGTCCCAAAAAGTAAAAAACTAGCACAATTAAACGGTTTTTAATTTTTAGCAACAAAATCGACAAAAACCAAATTTTTTATTGAATTTTAAAAATTTGCTCTATTATTGGAACTTAAGACACAAAATAAAATAAAATCTGATATTTGTATTTCTTTTGACATCTGCTATGTTTTCAGTTTGAGTTTTAATTGCTTTCAAATTTTTTGATTTCAGTTTTCTGCTTCTTTTCTTAATTTTTACGTTTTCAATTTTTATACTTATGATGTAAATTGTAATTTTTTCAGCTTGATCAGACAAGCCCATTTTTCGCATTTCTGTTATTATTTTCAATCGACATTTTTGTAGCACAAACAAGTTTTCTCATATTGAACAAAAATTAAATTTTGGTAAGAAAAATTGGGAAAAATCTAGAAAAATATTGAGAATTCAAAAAACTGGAAATTTACAAAAAAAAATAAGATATTGAGATAAAAAAGGAATTTTAGAGTTCAATACTTTGAGAAACGATATTCTTGTAGTAAAAAAAATGGATTTTAAACACAAACTTGAACTTGAAGACAGTCAAAAAAAATCACACAAAACATTTCAGATGTTTTTTCCAAAAGTTTTTAATTGAATTTTTCGTTTTTTCAGCTTGATCAGACAAGATAATTTTTTGACCCGTTTTTCGCATTTCTGTTATTATTTTCAATCGACATTTTGTAGCACGTTTTTTCTTGTTTCTCGCTGAAAAATTTACTAAATCCTGAAAAGTCAGCTTGTATTACTTGCTCTCCATTTAAAGTTGCATTCTCTTTGTGCTCTACACAAATTATACCTAGTTTAGCACTTTTAGCTTCTAGTCTGAATTTTTCCCGTGATAAATTAACTCCCGCTAGTACATTAGCGTTGTTTGCAACTTCCTAGGCATTAGTGCATTTGCGCTACCTCCACCTTGATAACAAATCGATGAACTTGACAAAATATGCCACTTAATCAACTCGTCTCAGACTTGATTAAAATTTAAATGACATGCCTGAAATTTATGAAACTTGAGTAATCTTCAAAATATTGTAATACAATCAAAACTAATACGATTTGACCGGTCAAAAAGCTCTACGAGTAGTAAACCAGAAATTTACCACAGAAACTAATTTTACTAATTTTAGAGTTAGTTATTGTATAAGTTTTAATTTTTTTCACTTTGAAAACGAAATTGTAAATAAAATTTTAAGCTTCATAATATTGAAAAATCCTTGTTTTAAAATCTCTATTCTTTCCTTCTCTATTTCTCAAGATATACATTAAACTAATTTCCATTTCAACAAGGAGTTTGCCTGATTCGCAAAAAAATTATTGAATTTATGATAAAAATGCCAAAATTTAGTTCAGGCCCTGTCATTTTGGCTTATTCTCTTTTAATAAAGATATTTTTTAAGAAAATTTTTGTTAATTTTAAGAATTTATGATAAATCGACGAAAAAGATTGCACAATAAGGCCAGATTTCTCTTTTTCAATTTTATCAAGATTTTAAAACACCTCTTCTCAAAATCTTTTCAAATTTCGTCTGAGTTTGTGTTTAAAATCCTAACTTTTTATGCTTTTCTTAAAATTACAAGACTTTAACCCCGTTTCTTAAAGTATTGAACTCTAAAATTCGGTTTTTATCTCAATATCTTAAATCTTTTTTTACAAAATTTTCAGTTTTTATTAGGTCTTTTAAGATCTAACAATTTCTTATTCAGAATCCTCAATATTTTTCCAGATTTTTCCCAAAGTTTTTTTACTAAAACTTTATTTTTGTTTAAT
>NW_025400983.1:1376292-1378469 GCF_015345945.1 Tribolium madens
ACAAAAGTTTACCAGAAAAATTTTTAAAGAACAAAATAATAATGTCAAACTAACATAAATCCAGTGAAAAAACTGCTTAAGATGCTAAAAAAATTTGAGTTAAATATCAAAATATGTATAAAGAATTCAAAGAAAAGTATAAAAAAGTATGTTTATTTTTTAATGCAATGAAAGCTAAAAAATTCAAATTAAATTTGAAATGAACGAAGACTGAATTGGAAAATTTTAAATGAGTAAAAAACGAAGCAAATTCAAAAAAAATGTTTCGATATTTAAAAAAAAAAATTGTTAATATCACAAAATAAAGTTAGATTCTCCTTTTTGTCTTTCAATTTCTACCATATTTTGAGTAAAAATTTTATTTGTTTTAAATATTTTTCTAAGATTTATTTTTCAGATATTTTTTTTAATTCAAATTTTTTAGCAAAAGTGCTTGTTTTTTATGTTTTAAAGATTCCAAACGATTGGTGAAATTATAGTTTGTCGATTTTGTGTAATTTTGTTAAGATTATTCGAAATTAGGTCAAAATTGTGTAAATTGATTTCCTTTTCTTTAGATGATTTTTTACAAATATGGAAGGAAAAATTAAACTCTAACTTTCCAATACCTAGTGTTTTTTATTGTTATTATTATTATTATTTGCGTTGTATCGTTTTCTTTTGTTTAGCTATTTTTTTATGATTTCTTAAATTCTTCAAATTTTTAAGCAAAAAATTGTATTGTATTATCTCCTGAAAAAAATTAAAAATGCCAAAATGTCGCTCAAATTTTGTAGAAATTGGAAAATTTCTGTTAAAATAGAAAAATTCTCGAGTTTTCTCCCGGCGCCACCATTTTTCTGTTCATAATTTATTTAAAAAAAAAAACAGAAATTGTATTAATTTTATTTTTATTAATAAACAAACGAATTTCTGCATGTTTGATTTTATTCTCACCCAAAATCGCATATTCCAAACTAGATAAGAATAGAAAACTCAAAGCGAGTCTCAAGCTCTCTCCTATGGTAATAAAACAGCTGTTCTTTCTCAAGAGTTTGCAAATTTTTCCTGCAATACAATCCCGACTTTGCTCAATCCAACAACTGTTAATTTAATATTGCAGGAAACATCTGCACTTTGAAGTAATCAAACGGTTTCAATAATCAATTGATTTAACTCGGATGTTTCAAGTTATATTCATCATGATTGCATTGAACAAGTTTCCTAACTTCGTTTCATTCGACACGCGGTGCCAAAAAGACCAATCCCGAAGCTAATCCGGAAACTAAATGATATGAAATATTTCATCTCGAAGTTAAATGAAGCTCTGAGCTTTCATTCCAACCTAAAGCTCGCGAAATGATTTGTTTATTACTTTAATTTAATTTTTTTTACTTATTGATCACCACTTTTTGTAACTAATTTTTAACTCAAGTTGAGTCGATTCAATCGCAAAAGTGGGTCTTTAACACGAGTCAAAAGTTATCTTTGGAACTTCCTAATAACTTAATACCCCTGTGTGTAACGGAAATCATCCGGTATCTCGCAGGAAATTGCGATTAAAGCAAGCTTCACTAAAAGTTGAGGTTTCTAATTCGAAACCGTTGAAATATTTATTGTTTTGAGCGATTTTGCGAGCCATAAAGTAGCTTTTTGCGATTGGGGAGGAGTTCATTCCAGTGAGCTTTCCTAGATATTATAGGGTAAATCCGGGAGGGAGGCATATTTATTGATTTATTAATTTTCTTATGTATGATTCTTTGAGAATTTTTTCCGTCAAAGTACATGATCAAAGAAGTTCAATTTTTTAGTTTTCGAATGTGAAATTGTCTCAGAAATTTAAATCTGTTTTTATTTTTTATCTACGACTTGTAGTTTTTGAGATATTGATCAAAATTCGGGTCGTTGAGGTAAAAAAATGTGTGATATTTCCAAACATTTTTTTCATGAAAATGGATAACTAGAAAAAATGCGTTTTTGCTTTTCTTATGTAAAATCGTCTCAAAAGTCAAAATTTGCTTTTATTTTTTATCAACAAACAATATATTTTGAAATAGTTCTTTTGTTTTTAAGAAAATTGTTAAAATTATGCAGCAGTAAAATCAGGATTGTTTTTTCGTCAAAATTTAGATCCGTATTTTATTATTTCATTTTTATTAAAAAAAAGACGTTTAAATCTCATTTAACTTAAATCACAA
>NW_025400983.1:1380123-1383906 GCF_015345945.1 Tribolium madens
TTTAAATTTTATTATTTCATTTTATTTCCTTTGATTTAGATCATTTTTTATAAAAATATCGTTTAAATTTCATTCAACTTAAATCCAGAAATACCTAAATTTGGCTCAAGTTTTGTTATTTTTGTTAATATTTATTTTAAAAAAATTTAATAAAAGTTGAAATTTTGTTCTTTAAATTCCTCCAACTTTTAAGCAAAAAATTGTTTCATTATAATTTTGAATTTTTTGAGCAAAAATATAAATTTTATAAGATATTTTCTCAAAAAGGGACAAAATGGAAGTTTTCAATATTTTTTTTTTAATTTCAATAAAATACTACAAATTGTGAGATTTTGTTATTTTAGTTTATTTGCTAGTTTTTGGATATTTTTTTTATAAATATGCCAAAATTGGGCTTTAGTGTTCCCAGTTTTCTAATTTTGGTTTATCTTGTTTGACTTTGATTATTTTTTTAATAAAAATATTTGTTCCAAAAACAAATTACAGAATTAGGTCAAGTCTGCTTTTCTATATCTTGTTTTCATTTTTTTTCTTTATTTTAATTTTGAATTTTTTTAACAAAAATATAAATTTTATTAAGTCATTTTCTCAAAAAAAGGACAAAATGGGAGTTTTTAATAATTTGTTTTAATTTCAATAAATTTTTTGAGATTTCGTTAAAGAATATTTAAATTTTTTTAGTTTTCGAATGTGAAACTGTCTGAGAAATTCAAATCTGTTTTCATTTTTTATCTAATGGATAACTAGAAAAAATGCGTCTTTCGTGTTTTATGTAAAATCATCTCAAAAATAAAAATTTGCTTTTATTTTTCACCAACAAACAATTTTTTTTTAAAAGATCGGTCACAATTTTGCTCGTTAACAGAAAAACTTTAGATTTTTTTCCATCAAGATATTTACTATCAGACTATAATTCTTTGTTCTTGTTTAACGTAAAATGGTCTCAGAATTTTTTGAAACTCAATTTAATAAACGGAATTTTTGGGTTAAATTTTGAAATTTTAGCCCACCTCTCCCGGTCTTCCCCTAGGTAATCGCGATTGAGGATTACTGAATCCAGCCCTGGAACCCGGCGATAAGAACCTCCATATTGTGTTGTAAACTTTTACTCTTGTTTATAAGTTCTCAAAGCGTTTCCGTTAAACTGCCAAGATTCCTGCAACTTTTCCCTTCCATTATGAAAAAATGGGTTAAAATTTAAAACGCCCGGAATCGGATCGATACATTTGCGACATTTTTCCCGGAAATAAATTCCGGTTTGAATAATTGTCTTTTCTGGCTTTCCATGGAGAGAAAAGTGGACGTGCTCCTACTGCTAAATACTCCTGATATGATAATATACGTCGCTGCCTTGCTTCACGCTACATTAAATTCTATGCTTGTCAACTTTACTGGTCGGTATTTATCGCGGGGATAAAATCGGTTTGACGGAGTTTTCCGCAAGGAAATGAAAACTCGATGTGGCTATTTTTTGGGGATGTTTAACGATTCAAGGTAAACAAAAAAGTCGCATTATTCGGGTCAAAGCCATCACAAAACAAACAGAATAAAACCGATTTCACAGTTTGTTTACCAGCGTTTAAGATAATTGTGGAAGCTGCTAAATGCGCGTTTACACTGTTTTGCAGAATTTATTTCAGTCATTAAATGCGAATTTTTCATGAAGGCAATTGGAAAAACTCTAATTTTGGTATATCTCGCATTTTTCAGCGGTTTTTTGACAAGGATATTAATTTTTTCAGGAATTTCAGAAATATTGTTTAGGTTTTTGACTTTATTTTAATTTTGAATTTTTTTAACAAAAATTTTCTCAAAAAAGAACAATGGAAATTTATAATAATTTTAAATAAAGTACATGCAAATTTTTTGAGGTTTCCTTAAAGAATATTCAAAATTTTTAGCTTTCGAATGTGAAATTGTCTGACAAATTCAAATCTGTTTTAATTTTTCATCTACGACTTGTAGTTTTTGAGATATAGATCAAAATTCGGGTCGTTGAAGTAAAAAAATGTGTGATATTGCCAAACATTTTTTTTATGAAAATGGATAACTAGAAATAATGCGTTTTTTCGTTTTTAAGAAACGCAAATTTAACTTTGAATTTTATTATTTCCTTTAATTTAGATCATTTTTAGATGTTTTCTCAAAATGGGACAAAATGGTAATTTAAAAAAAATATATTTTCAATAAAATACTACAAATTGTTTTTTTCTTTCTTTATTTATTTTTATTTCAGTCATTAAATGCGAATTTTTCATTAAAGCAATTGAAAAAAACACTAATTTTGGTATATCTCGTTCGATTCTGATCATTTTTCAGTGGTTTCTTGACAAGGATATTATTTTTTTCAGAAATTTCAGAAATATTGTTTAGCTTTTTGACTTCATTTTAATTTTGAATTTTTTTAACAAAAATATAAATTTTATAAGTCATTTTCTCAAAAAAGGACAAAATGGAAATTTATAATAATTTTATAATAAAATACTTGCAAATTTTTTGAGATTTCCTTAAAGAATATTCAAAATTTTTAGCTTTCGAATGTGAAATTGCCTGACAAATTCAAATCTGTTTTAATTTTTTATCTACGACTTGTAGTTTTTGAGATATAGATCAAAATTCGGGTCGTTGAGGTAAAAAAATGTGTGATATTTCCTAACATTTTTTTTATGAAAATGGATAACTTGAAATAATACGTTTTTGTTTTTAAGAAAATTCTTAAAATTATGCAACATAAGAATCAGGATTGTTTTTTTTTGTCAAAATTTAACTTTGAATTTTAATATTTCCTTTGATTTAGATAATTTTTTATAAAAATAATTTCATTCAACTTAAATCCAAAAATGCCAAAATTTGGCTCAAGTCTTGCTATTTTTGTTAATTTATATTTTTAAAAATTTTAATCTGAGTTCAAATTTTGTTCTTTAAATTCTTCCACCTTTTAAGCAAAATTTTTTTTTATTTTAATTTTAAATATCTTGAGTAAAAATAAATTTTACAAGTTATTTTCTCAAAAAGGGACAAAATGGAAATATTTAATAATTTTTTTAATTTCAATAAAATACTACAAATAGTTTTTTTCTTTATTTATTTTTTTTATTTCAGTCAATAAATTTGAATTTTTCATGAGAGCAGTTGGAAAAAGCCCTAATTTTGGTATATCTCGTTCGAATTCTGATCATTTATCAGCAAATAAATATATTTGCGATTTTTTGACGAGGATTTTAATTTTTTCAGGAATTTCAGAAATATTGTTTAGCTTATTGACTTTTCAAAACGAAAAATAGATCGTTTTCAGCTTCTATTTTAAGTAAAAAAATTCAAGTCTTTGAGGTTTTTTAGTTTAAGACATGAATTTGTTAATTTTTATTTAAAAAGAAATGTAGTAAAAGTTGAAATTTTTTTCTTTAAATTCTAGGCAAAAAAATTCTTTATTTTTTAACAAAAATATAAATTTAAATCATTTTCTCAAAAAAGGACAAAATTGAAATTTTTAATATTTTTTTAATTTCAATAAAATACTTGCATTTTTTTGAGGTTTTGTTAAAGAATATTCAATTTTTTTAGTTTTCGAATATGAAATTGTCTGAGAAATTCAAATCTGTTTTCATTTTTTATCTACGACTTGTAGTTTTTGAGATATAGATCAAAATTCGGGTCGCTGAGGTAAGAAAATGTGACATTTCCAAACATTTTTTTTTTCATAATAATGGATAACTAGAATAAATGCGTTTGTCTTTTTTTATGTAAAATTTTTTGGTTTTATTATGCAACATAAAAATCAAG
>NW_025400983.1:1384931-1387453 GCF_015345945.1 Tribolium madens
ATACATCAAATTGGATCAAATTGGACTTTAGTGTTTATAGTTTTCTAATTTTGGTTTATCTTGTTTGACTTTGATTATTTTTTTAACAAAAATATTTCTTCCAAAAACATATTACAAAATTAGGTCAAGTCTGCTATTTTATATCTCGTTTTCTTATATTTTTAAGCAGATTTTTATAATTTTAACAAAATTGATCAAATTTGTTACAATTTTTTAGGTACTTTTGAAAATTTTATTGAATTTGACTCAAAAATAGTTCCAGTTCCGTTATTTTTGTTTTTTTCTTCATGAAAATATTTTTTTTAATAAAATACCGTTTATTTTGAGAAATGTTAGATTGAATCAAAAAAAATATAAAAATCAGGCTATATTTTGATTTTATCTCTTCAAATTTCAAAATCTACGTTATTTCATTAATTTCAAATTTGTTTTTAATAAAGTTGTCGATTTTGTTAAAATTAAACTTCAATTGTCTAAATTTGTTTCAATTTAAAAAAAATAAATTTTATAAGTTATCTTCTCAAAAAGAGACAAACTGGACACTTTTAATATTTTTAATTTCAATAAAATACTTGCAAATTTTTTGAGATTTCGTTAAAGAAGTTTCAAAAGGCGTTAAAAGTGTTATTTTAGTTTATTTGCTTGTTTTTGCATATTGTTTTATAAATATGCAAAAATTGGGCTTTAGTGTTCCTAGTTTTCCAATTTTGGTTTATCATGTTTGACTTTGATTATTTTTTTAAACAAAAATATTTCTTCTAAAAAATTACAGAATTAGGTCAAGTCTGCTGTTTTACATCTTGATTTCTTTTTTTTAAAGCAAATTTCTTTAATTTTAACAAAATTGATTAAATTTATTTTATTGAATTTGGCTCAAAAGGGGTTATAGTTCCGTTATTTTGTTTCTTTCTCAATGAAAATATTTTTTTAATAAGAATATTGTTTATTTTAAGAAATGTTGCTAAACTGATTCAAAAAAATATTAATAAAAATCATAAAAATCAGGCTATATTTTGATTGTCTGTTCAAATTTAAAAATCTACGTTATTTTATGAATTTAAAAGTTTTTTTTAACAAACAATAATTTTGTTAAAAATATGCTCTAATTGCCTAAATGTCTTTTTTATAAAATCGAATATAAATACAGTATAATCGGGTAAAATGCTCTACGACGTGTAGTTTTAGATTAAATTTTTTTATTTTGTTAAATTCCTGAAATTCCGGAAAACACATAAACTTAAATAACTTTAGCAATATGTTTTTTCTCTCAATTATTTATTAATAGTACGATTTGACTGGTTAAAATGCTCGACGACAAGTAGTGTAATTCTTGTCTTGGAGTTCGATAAATAAACCAAAACAACTTACGAGACTTTGTGGAATACCGAAATTGGATTAGAAAAAAGCCCGTTTAAATTTGTGAAATCGCGTCGAGTCGAAATTAAATTTATTCAAATCGTTGTAATCGACAAGAGACTCCTAAATCCCAACCAGTGTTTCTATTATTGTCCCCGCTATATATTGCATCGACTCGATTGAAGTTTAACTTGTTAGAGTGCTCCCTAAATGCAATGAATCAGCTTTAAAGCCGTGGTTAGTTTGTGAATATTCCACTCACTACAAGTCATAAAATATGCATAAATTTTAGTCAAATCAGATGGCATTTTAGCCCTGACTCCACTTTGATAGTTGTTAATTAAAAAATTAATTAAAAGAAAACGTTTCCTGATGGAATGCTGCGCCCTCCTCAACTTCACCAAAACGCTAATTAAATTTTATAATCAAATCCTTCCAAACAATCTCGAATACACATTTGCTCAATTTCGGTTGGATTATGGTTGGTTTGGTGCAAAAGGGCGCAATTTGCATCAAAAACTAAGAGCTTTTTGGATGAACTTATCAGTTGTTTGGAAGTTTGTCTCGAGAGATATAAAAACAAAATTATAACTATTTTCCAAGGAAGATTAGCAGGATTGGGGCTAATTGCAGGACCGGATTATAATTTATCGGAAAGTTTGACCTTGTTTGGTGGATAAATAAGACTCGAGTTTGTTTAGGACATAGTTTTATTATCTTTGCCAGAGCCGGGCTAACCATGGAGTAACTTACAATTTTGTTAAAAAAAAAATTCTGGTCAAAATACTTCAATTTTTTATTTTTCTAATGTGAAATTGTCTCAGAAATTCAAATCTGTTTTAATTTTTTATCCATGAGTTGTAGTTTTTGAGATATGGGTCAAAAATCGGTCGATGAGGTAAAAAAATGTGTGATTTTTCCAAACATTCCAAAACTAGAAAAAATGAGTTTTTGCTTTTCTTATGTAAAATTGTCTCTAAAGTCAAAGTTTGCTTATACTTTTCATCAACCAACAATATTTTTTAAAACAGTTGAAATAAATCTCCTTAAGAAAATTATGCAGCAATAAAATCAGGATTGTTTTTTTGTCAAAATTTAATTTTGCATTTTATTATTTAAGTTTATTTCTTTTAATTTAGATGATTTTTTAAATACATTTGAATTTC
>NW_025400983.1:1387853-1391346 GCF_015345945.1 Tribolium madens
AAACATTTTGTTTTCATGAAAACGGAAAACTAGAAAAAATGCTTTTTTGCTTTTCTTATGTAAAATCATTTCAAAAGTCAAAATTCGCTTTTATTTTCCATCAACAAACAAGATTTTTTGAATAATCAGTAGAAATTCTGTTTGTTAACAGAAAAACTTTAGGAGAGGAGTTTATTCAGTATTTTTTTCATCAAGGTATACAATCAAAATACCTCAATTTTTGATTTTTTTAGTGTAAAATAATCTCAGAATTTCCATTTTTTTTTCACAAGCAACAGTTTTTGAGATATCGTTCAAAGTTCAGTTCCTTCAGACAAAATTTAAAAAAAAATCGTGAAATGTCTCAACTTTTGAATTATTTAACTCATAATTGTCTGAAAATTCCAAATCTGTTTATATTTTTTATTTGTGACAAATAATTTTTGAGATTTTCAAAAAAAATCAACGATGAAATTTGCTTAATTTTTAAAAAACTTTTTCCAATAATTTTGAAAAACTGAATTTTTAAAAGCTGTTTTTTTCTTATTAAAAAGATTTAAGTCAAAATATTATTTTTCAGCACATTCTTTGGTTAAATTTTGAAATGTAGTTTTTTTTTCCGGACACCCTATTTGAGCAAATTTGTTTCAGGTCTAAATAAAACATAAAACTAGTTTTAATTCACTATTCTGCAAAACTTTTAATAAAAATATCTCAAAAGTGTTCTAAACAACATGAAATTTCAGTCAAAATTCAGTCAAAAACTGTTGATCTGTTGCAGAATTTTTTTCATCAAAGTACATAATCAAAAAATAACAATTTTTTAGTTTTCTAATGTGAAATTGTCTCAGAAATTCAAATCCGTTTTCATTTTTTATCTAGACTTGTAGTTTTGGAGATATCGATCAAAATTCGGTCGTTGAGCTGAAAAAATATTTCCAAACATTTTTGTTTCTTAAAAATGGATAACTAGAAAAAATGTGTTTTGCTTTTTTATGTAAAATCATCCCCAAAATCAAAATTTGCTTTTATTTTCCATCAAGAAACAAGGTTTTTTTGAAATATCGGTCAAAATTCTGTTTGTTAACACAAAAATTTTAAATGTATAGTTTATTTAAGAATTTTTTCCAACAAGGCATATAATCAGAGAATCTAAATTTTTTCTTTTCTTTATGTAAAATGGTCTCAGAATTTCAAATCTGATTTTATTTTTTCTCCACAACCAAAAGTCTTTGTGATATCAATCAATCAAAATTCACTTCGTTCATGTAAAATTTTAATAAAACTTGAAAAAAGTCCTTTCTCAAACTTTCTCTACTGTATTCCCAATGTTGAGTTTAATTTAAATAAAACATTCACTAGATCTTTAAAACTACTCGTTATGGAACATTTTAACTGGTTATATTTGGTTTTTGACTTCTATTTTATGTCAAAAAATCGTTTTTTTTTATTTATTACTTAAGCAACTCCGGGCAATTTCAAAAATTTCGTAGTAAAAAATTTTGTCACAGAGCAGTTTACTCGTTTTCTAGAAATTTTAGGAATGTAGGAAAATAAAAAATTCACTAGATCTCTAAAACTGCTCGTCGTGAAGCATTTTAACTGGTTATATTTAGTTTTTGACTTCTATTTCATCTCAATTCCGGGCAGTTTCCAAAAATTTCTGAGTAAAAAATTTTGTAACAGAGCATTTTACTCGTTCTTTTAGGAATTTCAGGAATGTCACAAAATAAAACATTCCAAAACTATTTTTCCAACAAGGCATATAATCAGAGAATCTAAATTTTTTCTTTTCCTAATGTAAAATGGTCTCAGAATTTCAAATCTGATTTTATTTTGTCTCCACAACCAAAAGTCTTTGAGATATCAATCAAAATTCATTTCATTCATGTAAAATTTTAATAAAACTTAAAAAAAAAAGTCCTTTCTCAAACTTTCTCCACTATATTCCCAATGTTGAGTTTAATTTATTGCATAAATTGTTCGGTTTCGCCTAGGTATTCCATTTCGAATTCTCGGAGTGGTTTACTAATGAGGACTATCTGTTACGAACACACCTTTAAATGCGATGATTTATTTTCAGTTTCTTGTTTATATTGCAGATTGGGACTTGGGCGACTTTGTTGTGGAGAAGTTGGAGTGATTAAAGCATGCGGGTCTAGCTTTTCAAATGGACTAATTGTAACTGAAAGTAAATGAGATGTTGTTTTTTGAAAAGTTGAGACGACTATTGAAAATCTACTCTCGCTTAATACATTTAAGTGAATCTGCGATTTAGAACGAGGACGAATTGCAAACTAAATTTTCTTAAGATGTGGTCTATTGGATTATCTTTTTGCTAGCTTTTCATTTTATAAATGAAATTGGAAAAGTTATTTTTATTTTGCAAGAGTCGAAAGCCAAACATATGCTCGCGGATTTGCTCATAAATCTGATCCAAAAGACTGCTTCTTAAAAAAAAATAAAAAACATTTGCAAAAATCGATATTTTTAATTTTCGTCAAAAACTGAGATCTTATGTAAATGATTTGGGAAACTCCTTTTAATCTAGAACCGATAGTTTTTGAGTTATAGATTTTTCAAGAGTAAAACTGCTAAAAAAATGTTTTTTGTTTAAATTTTGGCTAAACTATATACTAAAATTTGATAGGCATTGAGAAAATGGGAAAATTCTTGACCCCAAGTTGAGTTTTGTCAATTCTTCTTGGCTTTACTAACAATTTTTTTTAAAACTATTTGTCCCAAGACAGTGACCTATTTTTTGAAAGATAGAAAATTTAAAGTGCTTTTTAATGGTATCAAACACTTGAAGCTACGATCAATAGTTCTAGATTATTGGCAGTTATTCGTTCTGGTAGTGATAAAATAACTAAATTTTTTAAAAAACTGTAAATACTATGAAATATCAATATTTCATGTAAAATAATTCAGGAAATTCATCTGCGAAAACCGCTTTGACCCACAATTGATAGGTTTTGAGATATTAATTGTTTTAGGAGAAAAACTCTTCAAAAATTTTTACTTTTATTCGTATTTTTTGAAGTTCAGCAAAATTATATGCTAAAATTAAAATATTCTAAACCAATCGTATGTAAAATGCTCCGGAGAGTCAATTGACGTCGAAAAAACGATATTCTTGATGGTTTATCCCTATATTATAAGGTCAATTCCGGGAGTTCCAAGCAATTTCAGGATTTATGAATCTCGAAAACCCCTCGTCACAGAGCATTTTACTTGTTTTATCAAAAATTTCAGGAATGTAACAAAATAAAACACTCACTAGATCTCCAAAACTGTTTGTCGTGGAGCATTTTAACTGGTTATACATGGTTTTTGTCTTCTATTTTATGTCAAAAAAATCGTATTTTTAAGATTTGTTACTTAAGATAACGTCAATTTCGGGCAATTTCAAAAATTTCCGAGTAAAAAAATGTCTCAGAGCATTTTACTCATTTTTTTAGGAATTTCAAGAATGTAACAAAATAAAAAATTTACTAGATCTCAAAAACTACTC
>NW_025400983.1:1391446-1394753 GCF_015345945.1 Tribolium madens
GAGTAAAAAAATGTCTCAGAGCATTTTACTCATTTTTTTAGGAATTTCAAGAATGTAACAAAATAAAAAATTTACTAGATCTCAAAAACTACTCGTCGCGTCGTGGAGCATTTTAATTGGTTAAAATTGGTTTTTGACTTCTATTTTATGTCAAAAAAATCGTTTTTTTTTTAGAATTACATACTTAAAATAACGTCAATACGTCRATTTGGAAAATTTCTGAGTAAAAAATTTTGCCACAGAGCATTTTACTTGTTTTTTTTAGGAMTTTCAGGAATGTAACAAAATAAAACATTCACTAGATCTTCAAAACTGTTTGTCGTGGAGTATTTTAACTGGTTATACATGGTTTTTGTATTCTATTATATGACAAAAGATTTGTTACTTAAGATAACGTCAATTTCGGGCAATTTCAAAAATTTCTGGGTAAAAAATTGGTCTCAGAGCAATTTACTCGTTTTTTTAGGAATTTCAAAAATGTAACAAAATAAAACGTTCACTAGATCTCCAAAACTGCTTGTCGTGAAGCATTTTAACTGGTTATACATGGTTTTTGTCTTCTATTTTATGTCAAAAAAATCGTTTTTTTAAGATTTGTTACTTAAGATTACGTCAATTCCGAGCAATTTCCAAGAATTTCTGAGTAAAAAATTGTCTCAGAGCATTTTACTCGTTTTTTTAAGAATTTCAAGAATGTAACAAAATAAAAAATTCACTATATCTCAAAAACTACTCTTCGCGTCGTGGAGCATTTTAACTGGTTATAATTGGTTTTTGACTTCTATTTTATGTCAAAAAATATTTTTTTTAGAATTACATACTTAAAATTACGTCAATACGTCAATTTCGAAAATATCTGAGTAAAAAAATTTGTCACAAAACATTTTATTCGATTTTTAGAAATTTCAGAAATGTAACGAAATAAAAAAAATACTAACTGCTCGTCGTGGAGTATTTTAACAAGGTATATTTGGTTTTTGACTTCAATTTTATGTCAAAAAATGTTTTTTTAGAATGTCTTACTTAAGGTGTCGTCAACTCCTGGCAATTTCAAAAATTTCTGAGTAATTTTTTTTGTCACAGACCATTTTACTCGTTTTTTAGAAATTTCACAAATGTAACAAAATAAAAAATTTACTAGATCTCCAAAACTGCTCGTCTTAGAGCATTTTAACTAGTTATATTTGGTTTTTGATTTCTATTTTATGCCAAAAAAATGTTTTTTTAGAATTTCCTACTTAAGGTAACGTCAATTTTTTTAGGAATTTCAGGAATGTAACAAAATAAAAATTCACTAGGTCTCTAAAACTGCTCGTCGTGGAGCATTTTAACTGGTTATATTTAGTTTTTGACTTCTATTTTATGTCAAAAAATCGCTTTTTAAGAATGTCTTACTTAAGATAACGTCAATTCCGGGCAATTTCGGGAATTTCTGAGTAACAAATTTTGTCACAGAGCATTTTACTCGTTTTTTAAGAATCTCAGTAATGTAACAAAATAAAACATTCACTAGATCTTCAAAACTACACGTCGTGGAACATTTCAGCTGGTTATGTTTGGTTTTTGACTTCTATTTCATGTCAAAAAATCGTTTTTTTTTTAATTTGTTACTTAAGATAACGTCAACTCCTGGCAATTTCAAAATTTTCTTAGTAAAAAATTTTGTCCCAGAGCAGTTTACTCGTTTTTTTTTTAATTTTAGGAATGCAACAAAATAAAAAATTCCCTAGATCTCTAAAACTGCTCGTCGTGGAGCATTTTGACTGGTTATATTTAGTTTTTGACTTCTATTTCATCTCAAAAAATTGCTTTATTTTTAGAATCTCCTAAGATAACGTCAATTCCGGGCAATTTCCAAAAATTTCTGAGTAAATTTTTTTGTCTCAGAGCATTTTACTCGTTCTTTTAAGAATTTCAGGAATGTAACAAAATAAAACATCCACTAGATTTTCAAAACCACTCGTTGTGGAGCATTTTAACTAGTTATAATTGGTTTTTGACTTCTATTTTATGTCAAAAAAATCGCTTTTAGAGATTGTCTTACTTAAGATAACGTCAATTCCGGGCAATTTCGGGAATTTCTGAGTGAAAAATTGTGTCACAGAGCATTTTACTCGTTTTTGAGGAATTTCAAGAATGTAACAAAATAAAACATTTACTAGATCTCCAAAATTGCTCGTCTTAGAGCATTTTAACTGGTTATATTTGGTTTTTGACTTCTATTTTATGCCAAAAAAGTGTTTTTTTAGAATTTCCTACTTCATGTAACGTCAAGTTTTTTAAGAATTTCAGGAATGTAACAAAATAAAAATTCACTAGGTCTCTAAAACTGCCCGTCGTGGAGCATTTTAACAGGTATATTTAGTTTTTGACTTCTATTTTATATCAAAATTTAAGATTACGTCAATTCCGGGCAATTTCGAAAACTTTTGAGTAAAAATTTTTGTCAGAGAGCATTTTACTCGTTTTTGAGGAATTTCAAATTTGTTGCAGCTTTGATGCACTAGCCCAGAATGCTCCTCCTCTTCCTGCTCCTCCTCACCGTATCAGCCGGCGGCCGCCCCCGCTGTGGGGGCCTCCTCACCGCCGCCCGTGGCATCCTCCAAACCCCCTCCTTCCCCTCGGAATTCCCCGTCCCCATCCACTGCGAATGGATCATCGACGCTCAAAACTTCGCCTCCCCCAACACCTCCATCGTGGTCTACCTCACCCAACTCTACGTCCATGAAGGCCTCATCTTCACCGAGTACCAAGTCTACGACCGCACCTACCAGCTCGATGGGCGGGAGATCCACCGCGTGAACGAGACCAACGTGGTCCAAGTGCGATGGGTGCAGTCGTTCCAGAATTTCCTGGTGGTGACTTTGCAGCTTGACAGTGTGGATAGTGCCCATTTGAGGGTGCTTGATGGGTTTCTGGACGTCTATGGGTTTAATATCACGTATGAAATAGCGAGAGGGCCCGCCAGGATGGACTCGTGCACTATTATGGATTGCGGTTTTACGGGGATTTGCTACGACCATTACACGTGAGTAATAGCAGAGTTGATATTAAAATTGCGATCGGATGCAAATGGGCTATAATCGGGATTGGGTTTTATTCATTTTTAAGCSCGGTTTCGAACGGAATTTGCTACAATTGAAATCAAAATTCAACTTTTAAAATATTGCAAAATGGAAATTTGTTTCAACTGTCGGTTTCACAACGATGCCTTATTTATTTCTTTAGTTTTATTATACACTGAGCCACCACGCCCCCGACCAGTATCCCTGCTTTAATCCAATGTACTTATTATTACGTTTTTACA
>NW_025400983.1:1396530-1398450 GCF_015345945.1 Tribolium madens
TCAATTCCGAGCAATTTCGAGAATTTCTGAATAACAAATTTTGTCACAGAGCATTTAACTCTTTTTTTAAGAATTTCAAGAATGTAACAAAATAAAAAAATTCACTAAATGAAAAATTACCAAAAAATTAGAGAATGTACCTTACTAATGCCCAGGTAAGTGTGAAAAAATTCAACAATTTTATTTAATTACAAGTGTGGATTTTTTTCTGCTCGTAACCGATGCCCCACCCTATACACTGAGCTACCACGCCCCCGTCCAGTATCCCTGCTTTAATCCAATGTACTTATTTTTATGTTTTTACAACGTTTCACGCTTTTTTGCATTTGAGTTTTGCATTTTTTGAATTGAGTCTTTAAGACCTCTAGAAATGTAAAAACCGTTAAATGGATCAATATTACAGTTGAAAATTTTTTTGATTTTTATCGAGATTTTGATCGATTTTTGGCACCCGGAGCGGTCTAATGGCAATAACTCCGGACTTATTAGAGATAACGTCTTATATTTGGTACCGTTGGTAAGAAAATTTAATTTTCTATCATATATAAAAAAGATCAGTGCTCTACGATAAATTGTTTTCGAGAAAATTTCTGATAAAGTTAATATTATTACTGTTATTACTTTTATTACTATTATTATTATTACTTACCTTTTGTTTACTTATATTATTACTATTAACTTTTACACTATTTTCACTTTTGTAGATACTTGTTTTAAAGTTCGCGCTCTTATACGCCCGCCATCTATTGGTGCTTATTTTGTTAGTATTGTGCGCTTTCTCTCTTATACTTATTAGAACATGTGCACATGTTTTAAAGATCGCGCTCTTATGCGCCCGCCCTCTTTTGACATTTATTTGAATTATATTTAAATTTGAATTTGAGAAAAATTGCCGACTTGACCGGGGCTCGAACTCGGGACCTACCTGCCGGAAAGTGGGACCTTATGCCGCTGAGCCACCACGGTCGCCGACAATTTCAATGTTTTTATTCAATATATTTTACATAATTTTTCAAAAAATTATATTTTGCATTTTTACAACGTTTTTGTGCTTTTGGAAGTTTTTTGAACCCCCAAGAGTGCAAATGGACAATTTTGAAGTTTTTAATTTTATCGATTTTTGTCAAAATTTTGGGCGATTTTCGGTAGAGGGGTTTATGGTTAATAACTTAGGAATTATTGGTGATAAACTCTCGAGTTGGGTATCGTTGGAAAGAAAATTAAATTTTCTATGATATACAAAAAAGATCAGTGCTCTTCGATAAATAGTTATTGAGAAAATTTCTAAATATCAAAAATATAAATTCAACTTACAAATTTTAAAAGTAAAAAAAAATTTAAGAATTAATCCAAGAACGTTTTATACATATTTCTATATCTCCATTAGAAACGCAAAAACATGCAATAATATTTCTAGTAACATTGTAGAATTTTTTGGTATTAAAAGACTCTCCAGGACGTCTTTTTTTTCAGTCTCTCTACAATAATACTTTGAAACCCGGAAAGCGGAAGTATTGGAGTAGCAGATTTTATATTGAAAAATACATAAACTTATAAATTTAGTAAGTTTTTCCCGAGAAATAAACAACAATTGAGAGATTTTGTTAAAAAAAAAATTTAAAAACTACAAAAGTAGATTTACAATGTTTCATTCTCATTTATTTCGACAAGTTTAGAGCATTTTTCACTGTAAAACTAAGTAAATTTAAAAAAACAACTCACTAAATTTAAAAAAAATGCCGCACAAAAGCAGAAAAATGCAAAATTATTTCTGAAATGCTTTTTTTGCTTATTTTCATGATTTTAGATAGTGTTTTACTGAAAAATCACTAAATTCGAAAAAAAGGAAAAAAGTGCAAAATTTGATAAATGTCTTAGTTTCGCTGTTTTTGTTAAATTTCAACAAGTTTTGACCATTTT
>NW_025400983.1:1399456-1407988 GCF_015345945.1 Tribolium madens
TTGATAAATGTCTTAGTTTCGCTGTTTTTGTTAAATTTCAACAAGTTTTGACCATTTTCCAACGAAATAACAATTAAATTTGATTGAAGACAACAAATTAATGAAAAAAAAATCAGAATTATATGAATCTGAAAAATTTATTACAATTTATTTATTATTTTTTATCAAAAAAGCACGTGACGACATGCAATTAATTAAAAAATTTAAATTTAGTAACGTTTTTAACACGAAACTCACAAATTTTGGGAAATTTTATTAAAATAAGGTAAATATTAACCAAATTAAGTCTAAAATGTTTAATTATTGTTTATTTTTCAATATTTAGAGCATTTTTCTTACAAAATTATCTTACAAAACGGTGAGGCAAGAAATTGCAAAAGTTGCTCTGAAATGCGATATTTTTTGTAAATTTTAAGCGTTTTTATGAAAAGACTCCCGAAATTTGTGAGATTCTAAAAACTAGATATGGAATTCCAAAATTACTTCTGAAATTCACTATTTACAATAATACCTTGAAACCCGGAAAGCGGAAGTATTGCACTAGCGGATTTTATGTTGAAAAATACATAAACTGATGTATTATATTAGAAGCGCAGGTGTATATGCCGCTTATTTCATCTCAAGGAGCAATACATATGAAATATTCCATTGTGTAAAGCATCTTTTTACAATCTCTAACAATACTATCACCGAAGCTGTAACATGAGATAACTACTAACTATTACACGTGAATAATGAGTTATTAACTGGTTTTAATATATGCACATGAGACTCGAGTAATGAAATTGTTACAAAGAAACATTAAATGTTTCTGAGGGTCGAAAATACGTCGTAAAAAGTTACGACAAGTAATTTAGACATTACAAACACTAAACGTAAAATATTTGGATTGATAAATACCAACAGGGACGTAACAATTGGCACGTATTCGAATAATTCTTGATTTATTTCAGTGTTACCGTAAAAAGAACATTTCCGTAATTGTTTTCAGCGAAATGACCGATATTAAAACAGCATTCATGAAATAACACAAAATTTCATTGTTGTTCATTTAATTTGCATTGTGAGTTTTTTGCAATTGTAGAAATTTCAGTTTAGCTTTTATTAAAAAATGTCTCTAATTGCACTTTGTAAATTAAAAAAAATAGAAATATTATATTAAAACTAATTATTTTACATCATCTTTGTCGGTATTTTTTGTAATATATGTTTCGAATTGTCGTGGACTCTCAAGGACGTTTATAATATATTTGTTTTTATATTGGAGTATTTTTTTGATAATTTAAATAAAAATAAATATTAATTATTTAATTTTAATTGACATTCAAAAAAATAATACACCTTCTTGTATAAAAATAGTATCTGGTTCAAGTTGCTGTGGATAATCAAAGTCACTTAATTAATTTCCCAAAGTATATTTACGCTTTTCGTAATTCTTTATTTATTTTACATAATTAAGATCTGTATTTTTATGAACTTTATAATTCAAATTGCCGTTAATTGTAATTAAATGTGGATTTTGTCAATAGGGTTTTACATTGTTTACAATTTTTTACTTTTTACTTAAAATACGTCTCGAATTGCCGTGGACACTCAAAATCACTAAATTTGAAATGTATTTATTAAAATAAAAAATAATTATTTTAGAATTTTTTATTTCAGAAGATTTTTATCTGTATTTTTATATAAAATATGTTTCGAATTGCCGTGGCCTCTCATAATGACTAAATAATTACATTAATTAGTCTATTCTAATTGAATAAACGAAGTTTTGTTATGTTACACTCATTGTTTATTATCTTTAATTTTTTACTTAAAATATGTCTCAAATTGCCGTGGATACTTAGACATTTAATTAACTTCGTAAATTTAAAAAATTGGAAATGTTTTATTAAAAAATTAATTATTTTTTTAGTTTTTTATTTATTTTACATTATCTTTATCGAAATTTTTATGTAATATATGTTTTAAATTGCCGAGGATTGTCAAAAGCATTTATATTGGAGTATTTTTCTGATAAAAAATGATTAAAAAAAAAAAATAATAATTATTTAATTTAATTGATAAAATAATACTTCTTGTATAAAAATCGTATCTGGTTCAAGTTGCTTTAGATAATCAAAGTCACTTAATTAATTTGAAATTAAGTATTTGGTTCCCTAATTATTTAATTAAAACGAGTTTTGTTAAATTGCATAGGTTTCAAATATTAATTTTGTTTTTCAGATACTTTTAATACTATTATGTGTCTCAAATTGCAAGTGTGCAATTATTTTGAAACTAAAGTATTAATTTTAGACTAATTAATTAGATTAAATCATATTTTATCATTTCCACTTAATATCTGTTTCAAGTTGACGTAAATAATCAAGCTCAGTTAACTAAAAAAATTAAATTAAGAGAAATAAATTAACATTTTTGATGTCAATTTTTCGTGACATTTACTAAAAATGAGTAATACCTTTTGAAACTTATTCGAGCCTTAAAAAAATAAGAAAATACTAAATTATCTTTTATTATTGTAGTTAGTATCTGTTTTCAGATGCTGTGAATAATTACGCTCACTTAATATACAGAGTGGTTTTAAAAAAATAGTAGGCACTGTAGAATTAATTTTTAATTCTCATTTTCACAGTTTGACCATAAATAAAAATTCTACGACACCTAAAGTTCTTTAAAAATTACCCTGTATATTGATGTAGATATTAGTAATATGTGTTCCGAATTGCCGTGTGAATTTTTGAAAAAATAAATAACTGATTTAAAAACTACTTTTTGGTTTCTTTTTTGAAATATTTAGATTGTATTGTCATTTTGGGCAATTTTTTCTTGTTTTATGTTGGTGCGACACATTTTTTTTTAGTTTGGGTTTTTTTTAGTTTTTTAGTTCGATTTAGATATTAGTAAACATGAAATAAAACACAATTTTATTGTTCATTATGATTTTTTTCTCAATTGTAGAAAATTCAGTTGTGAGTGTTTATTATCTTTTAGTTTTTATTTAAAATATGTCTCAAATTGCAGTGGACACTTGAACCCTAAAAATAGCATCTGGTACAAGTTGCTGTAGATAATCAGTCACTTAATTAATTTGCAAAATAATTAAACTTATTTTACATATTTAGTATTTTTATGTACTTTATAATTCAAACTGCCTTGGACTTTTAATTACGTTAATTAGTTAATTCTAATTAAATGTGGATTTTGTTAACAGGATTTTTTCGATTTAGATATTAGTAAACATGAAATAAAACAGAATTTTATTGTTCTTTGTGATTTTTTTTGTAGAAAATTCAGTTGCGAGTGTTTTCCGGGGTACAGCGGCCCTCAGTGCTCCTCCGGCCCCAACTCGTTCTGCAGCACCTCGCCCCCGACTTGCAAAAACGGAGGCACTTGCATGTAAGTATGATAATTATTTATTTAAATTTTTCCCGAGAAATAAACAACAATTGAGAGATTTTGTAAAAAAAAAAATTTGAAAAACCACAAAAGTAAGTTTACAATGTTTCATTCTCATTTATTTCGACAAGTTTAGAGCATTTTTCACTGAAAAACTAAATAAATTTTAAAAACAACTCACTAAATTAAAAAAAAAAAATGCCGCACAAAAGTAGAAAAATGCAAAATTATTTCTGAAATGCTTTTTTGGTTATTTCCATGGTTTTAGATAGTGTTTTACTGAAAAATCACTAAATTCGAAAAAAAGAAAAAAAGTGCAAAAGTTGATAAATGTCTTAGTTTCGCTGTTTTTGTTAAATTTCAACAAGTTTTGACCATTTTCCAAAGAAATAACAATTAAATTTGATTGAAGACAACATTTTTTTTAAAACAAAGTAATCATTAACAAAAGTAAATCTAAAATGTTTTATTTTTGTGTATTTTTTAAAATTTCGAGCATTTTGTCCTTCGAGATTAAATAAATTTGAAAAATTTTCTCGCAACAATGAGGCAGAAAATTGCAAAATTTGGTCTGAAGTACAGTTTCCACTAAAAAACCTCACAAAATTCGTAAGATTTTACCAAAACTAAGTAGGGAATTTCGAAATTACTTCTGAAATTCACTATTTTCGCTTACAKACTTTGTTGAATTTAAACAGTTTAACTGAGAAGCATAATACATTATAGATTTTGCTAGAATAAAGTAGAAAATTGCAAAATCAGGTCTAAAAGGTCTTATTTTCACTTATTTTGATCACTWTTAAACATTTTTTTAATCAAGAAACTAAATAAATTTAAAAGATTTAGCAAAACAAGCCGAAAATTGTAAAATTGGCTTTGAAATACGTTCTTTCTTCATGATAATAAGAGCATTTTTGCCTAGAAATTTACTAAATTCCTGAAAATTTACGACAACAAGACAAGAAATTACAAGATTAGCTCTGAAATGCAATATTTTTACTCATTTTGATAAATTTAGTGTTTTATCAAGAAATGCACTAAACTTGAAAATGTTGTTAAAGCAGTAACAAAAATTGCAAAATTGTCTCCAAAATGCGATGTTTTCTATAAATTTAGTAACCTTTCTTCCCGAGAAATAAATAAAATTTGAGAGATTTTGTTAAAAAAAAATTAAAAAACTACAAAAGTAAGTTTACAATGTTTCATACTCATTTATTTCGACAAGTTTAGAGCATTTTTCACTGAAAAACTAAATAAATTTAAAAAAAATGCCGCACAAAAGTAGAAAATTGCAAAATTATTTCTGAAATGCTTTTTTGCTTATTTCGATGGTTTTAGATAGTGTTTTACTGAAAAATCACTAAATTCGAAAAAAAGAAAAAAAGTGCAAAATTTGATAAATGTCTTAGTTTCGATGTTTTTGTTAAATTTCAACAAGTTTTGACCATTTTCCAACGAAATAACAATTAAATTTGATTGAAGACAAGAAATTAATGAGGAAAAAAATCAAAATTTTATGAATCTGAAAAATTTATTACAATTTATTTATTATTTTTTATCAAAAAAGCACTTTTTGTTGGAATCAAAGTGACATTAATTAAAAAGATAAAATTCAGTAACGTTTTTAATGTGAAACTCATAAATTTTGGGAAATTTTGTTAAAATAAGGTAAATATTAAAATTTTATTTTCCCAAAAAAGTTAAAATTCAAACAATTTGATTCAAAAATATTCAGAAAAACAAAAACATTATTTTGGATAATTTGTTTTGAAAGTTTTATTTTGTTTTTGCAAAGGAAGATTTCAAAAAAGATAACTTTACATAAAATAAAAAATTAAGAATTGTTTAAATAAAATAAAACTAAGTGGAAAATTGAAAAATTGTGTTGTAAATGCTTTATTTTTATAGCTAAAAATTTTTTTGATATATTTTGTTTTAATATTTTATTTTATCAAAAAATCTGATAATTATTAATTTCCTTGTTAAAAAAAGGAGTACTAGAGTGGCATTTTACCCCACCACTGCTAGCAAGTAGTGGGGATTTTGTGATGATTGGTCCTTGTTGGTGATGGGAGGAGACTAAATAAAGTGGTGTGTAATTAATTAATGAAAATAAAAATTTTAAGTAGAAATCAATTTTGTTTAATTAATAATTTATTGAAAGGAAATGTTATGTAATTTGTATAAATTGCATTTAGTTGGAACAATCTGTTTAAATTAAATAAACATCGGTTATCCAAATATT
The DNA here is from genome assembly GCF_015345945.1 of Tribolium madens. Lineage (NCBI taxonomy): Eukaryota > Metazoa > Arthropoda > Insecta > Coleoptera > Tenebrionidae > Tribolium > Tribolium madens. The sequence goes on from NW_025400983.1 coordinate 1,405,101, forward strand.
TCCATAATAAAATGGTGGAGTATAAATTATTCATCTTTAATTTTCCTGTTGAATTAATTAAATTAAATTATTCCGATGCATTTTGATTTGTGAAATAATTTGTGCGCTTTTACGGTAAATCCTAGAAATATGAAATTTTAAAATTTATCAAAAAAGACTAAAAAATACTCTTTTCTAAATCATAGTTAATTCTTGTAAAAAAAACTGATGTCTTATAAGTAGGGTGTGAAAAAACACTGTATTCTTGATATATAGGATGATTAAGTTAAAACTGTCCTTTTTACGTAACAGTCTTTCTTGTTCAATCATTCTCTAAGTAAATTAAAAAAAATACAGATTGTTTTAAATAACACTTTTTATGTAAAGATCATTCAATTGATTTGTATTGAAAAAAAGATAATTTTACAACTCAAAATCTCAGAAATATCTCTGAAATTTCGGTTAAAATTCAGTNCTTATTTCGATGGTTTTAGATAGTGTTTTACTGAAAAATCACTAAATTCGAAAAAAAGAAAAAAAGTGCAAAATTTGATAAATGTCTTAGTTTCGCTGTTTTTGTTAAATTTCAACAAGTTTTGACCATTTACCAACGAAATAACAATTAAATTTGATTGAAGACAACAAATTAATGAGGATAAAAATCAAAATTTTATGAATCTGAAAAATTTATTACAATTTATTTATTATTTTTTATCAAAAAAGCACTTTTTCTTAGAGTTTTTAACGTGAAACTCATAAATTTTGGGAAATTCTGTTAAAATAAGGTAAATATTAAGCAAATTAAGTTTAAAATGTTTTATTATTGTTTATTTTTCAAGATTTAGAGAATTTTTCTTACAAAAAGAAATTGCAAAAGTTGCTCCAAAATGCGGTATTTTTTGTAAATTTTAAGCGTTTTAAGCAAAAACGGAGGCACTTGCATGTAAGTATGATAATTATTTATATTTGCCCCAAGTTTACGGTCCCTTTACCATATAACAGACGAATTGCTTATTATTTCGCCCGTCTCTGTGAGAGCTTAATGTCGGCAGGAGGTCTATTACAAAGTTTTATTGCACCATTACATGGAAAATAATTAATTTCTTAAATATGGAACGACGTGGGAAGGGCGGAGAGGCGCTTACGTTTTTACTTTTCGCAACAGGAGGACAGTTTTGGGAAAATTAAAAAAGCGGTTTAGGGGAAAACTTTGACGGTGTGGAAATAGACTTTTTGTGCTATAAAAACAGTTATTTATTTGCTTATAGTCGCCAAATTTGAACCTGTGAGTGTTTTAACGAGAAACTGTGGGAAAATGAGGATAAAAACTGCCAAATTATATCTAAAATGTGGTATTTAATAAAGTTAAGAGCGTTTTTCAACGAAAATTTAAAATATTTTGCTAAAACAGTGTAGAAAATTGTTTATTTCGATAATTTTAAAGCATTTTTTGGCAAGAAGTGGGGCAAAAAATTGGAAAATTGAGTCTAAAATGTCTTATTTTATTTTTTTATTTTGGTGGATTTAGAGATTTTAATGCAAAACCAAGTAAATTTGAAATTTTTCTCTAAAACGAAAACAAATTGCAAAATGAGTTTTTGAATACGATTTTTTATGAGTTATGAGTGTTTTTGCCAAAGAGTTCCCAAAATTTGTAAGATTTTACCAAAACTATTTAGGAAATTGCAAAACTACTTGTGTTTTTTTTTATTTCAATTATTTTGATGTATTTAAAAATGGTTTTGCAGAGAAACTTAAAAAAAATTTCCGAAATAAAACAGAAAATTGCTGAATTTGGTAAAAGAAGTTTTAAACTTTTGCAAATACTTGTAAATTCATAATTTTAAGATGTTAGGAGAATATTTTATCTAGAAAAAAATGCAAAAATTGACTTCAAAACGTTGTATTTTCCATAAAAAATAAATACTATATTATATAAAACAAAGCTATAAAATGTTAACAATCATACAACAATTAAGATGAAATAAATTAAACTGAAAGAAATTTAGTAAAGTTTTTCGCCGAGAAACTAACAAAGGTCGAAAAAATGAAAAGAAAAATTCCAATTTTACTTTTGAACTGCATTATTTTCGATTATTTTGATGAATTTTGTTAAAGTTTTGGTGAACAATTTTATAAATTTGTGAGATTTTATCAAAATAAAGCAGAAAATTGCAAAATCAAGTCTAAAACATCTTATTTTTACTCAAGTCAGGTCAGGTCAAGTCAAGTTGATAAGTTCAAGACAAAATATTTTTGTCAAAACAGGACAAAAAATTGCAAAATTGACTTCAAAATGTGTTTGTTGTAAATTTAGTAGGTTTTTATACCAAGAAATTCAAAAAATTTGGGAAAATTTTGCTAAAACAAGGTAGATATTAACAAAATTAAGTCTAAAATGTCTTATTTTTGTTGATTTTCTAAGATTTAGAGCATCCTTTCCTGAGAAATTAAATAAATTTGAAAATTTTTCCAAAACGATGAGACAAGAAATTGCAAAATGCGATATTTTTTGTAAATTATGAAGTGTTTATGAAACTCCCAAAATTCCCAAAATTCGTGACATTTTACTAAGTAGGGAATTCTAAAATTACTTCTGAAATTCACTATTAAAGTCTAGATTTTGACAAAATAAAGTAAAAAATTACGCATTTAAGTTTAAAAAGTCTTATTTTCACTTTTCCATAGGTTTTAAACATTTTTTTAATCAAGAAACTAAATTAATTTAAAAATTTTTGCAAAACAAACAAAAAATTGTAAAAATGACTCTGAAATACGTTTTTTTTTCATGGTTTTAGGATCAATTGACACCTAAAAACTTACTGAATTCCTGAAATTTTTCGACAAGACAAAAAATTACAAGATTAATTCTAAAATTCAATATTTTTACTCATTTTGATAAATTTAGC
>NW_025400983.1:1410613-1411883 GCF_015345945.1 Tribolium madens
TTCGAGAGAATAAAAAAAAAGTTTGCAAAATTTAATAAATGCTTTATTTTCGCTCTGTTTCTGATAAATTTAACAAGTTTTGAGCATTTTCCAACAAAAAAAAACAATTAAATTTAAATGAAGACAACAAATAATTGAGGAAAAAATCAGAATTTTATGAATCTGAAACATTTATTACAATTTATTTATTATGTTTTCATCAAAAAAGCACTTTTTCTTGCAATCAAAGTGACAAGCAATTAAACAAAAACAATTTTTGTCGAGCTTTGTGGAGCTTTTTTTTCGTTAGGTTATTCAGAGTTTAAATCGCAACAAAAAATATAAAACAATTTTCTTTAAGTAGCAAATTTAAGATTCGATCAAAAATTGCAAAATTGAATTTAAATCGTGATTGAAAGATTTTGAGCGAATAAACGTAATTCTTCACGAAAACATCAATTTCTTGTTTGTTTTTTCTTCCTCTGAGTCTGAATTTCCGGCATTTAAGCTCTTTTCTGACCAGAGACTCGCTCATGCATAATTATTTGAAACCGTATCCAAAATAAATTGAAATTCGTTAGAAAATCAGTTGAAGCACGTCTGAGTGGATTACTCTCAAAAAGGTCTGAAGACGGTCCTAAACACACTTTTCCCAACTCGAAATAAATTAATTTCCCGCAGTGAAAATGAATTTATTATGAGTTTATGGTTTTTCAAGTTAAAATCCTCATTAAAGCCAAATAAAATTTCACCTCCTCTTTGTTTTTACGACATTTAGAGTTAATTCGAAAATGAGTGCTTTGGCTTTGTTAATTTAGGGAAATTAAAAATTTTTTCTCGACCAACGCAACGCCTGATTAGAATTGATTACAGTTTCATGAATAGTAACAAGTTTAAAAAATGCAAAAACGGAGGCACTTGCATGTAAGTATGATAATTATTTATTTAACTTTTTTCCCGAGAAATAAACAACAATTGAGAGATTTTGTAAAAAAAAAATTTGAAAAACTACAAAAGTAAGTTTACAATGTTTCATTCTCATTTATTTCGACAAGTTTACAGCATTTTTCACTGCAAAACTAAATAATTTAAAAAGAAAAACACTCACTAAATTTAAAAAAAATGCCGCACAAAAGTAGAAAATTGCAAAATTATTTCTGAAATGCTTTTTTGCTTATTTCCATGGTTTTAGATAGTGTTTTACTGAAAAATCACTAAATTCGAAGAAAAAAGTGCAAAATTTGATAAATGTCTTAGTTTCGCTGTTTTTGTTAAATTTCAACAAGTTTTG
>NW_025400983.1:1413543-1423394 GCF_015345945.1 Tribolium madens
AATGTTGTACCAAAAATTGCAAAATTGGCTCCAAAATGCGATGTTTTCTATAAATTTAGTAACTTTTCTTCCCGAGAAATAAATAAAATTTGAGAAATTTTGTTAAAAAAAAAATTAAAAAAACTACAAAAGTAAGCTTACAATGTTTCATACTCACTTATTACGACAAGTTTAGAGCATTTTTCACTGAAAAACTAAATAAATTTAAAAAAAAATGCCGCACAAAAGTAGAAAATTACAAAATTATTTCTGAAATGCTTTTTTGCTTATTTCAATGGTTTTAGATAGTGTTTTACTGAAAAATCACTAAATTCGAAAAAAAGAAAAAAAGTGCAAAATTTGATAAATGTCTTAGTTTGGCAGTTTTTGTTAAATTTCAACAAGTTTTGACCATTTACCAACAAAATAACAATTAAATTTGATTGAAGACAACAAATTAATGAGGAAAAAAATCAGAATTTTATGAATCTGAAAAATTTATTACAATTTATTTATTATTTTTTATCAAAAAAGCACTTTTTCTTGGAATCAAAGTGACATTAATTAAAAARATAAAATTCAGTAACGTTTTTAACGTGAAACTCATAAATTTTGGGAAATTTTGTTAAAATAAGGTAAATATTAAGCAAATTAAGTCTAAAATGTTTTATTATTGTTTATTTTTCAAGATTTAGAGAATTTTTCTTACACCTCCTCTTTGTTTTTACGACATTTAGAGTTAATTCGAAAATGAGTGCTTTGGCTTTGTTAATTTAGGGAAATTAAAAATTTTTCTCGACCAACGCAACGCCTGATTAGAATTGATTACAGTTTCATGAATAGTAACAAGTTTAAAAAATGACAAATCACCGACACGATTTTCCGATATGAAGAGTGATGGGGGACATCGTTTTTACGGCAGATTCGTTGCAAACGACACGAAAAAGACCAGTCTTGTAGATAAAAACAAATCATTTAACTTTGTTCATCATACGTGCTTCGACCCCAGAGCGGGTTTTTATCACTGCTGCGGAATTATTCCGTTTTATTGTCTCCTCAAATTAGATAAATGGCCCAAAAACACGAATTTTAAGGAAAGAAGAGCGGAATTGGTGGATGCGCCGGGTCTGTTTTTTATTTATTATTTCAAATTTAGTGATTTTTTAGTGCAAAACTCAATTCAAACATTTTTAAAATTACGTTTTTTGCTGGAAAATGCTCGAAATTTTATACTGTTTTGGCACAATTTCTTCTACAAACTAATTTTACAATTTCCAGTTTCGTTTTGGCAGAATCTCTCAAATTTTAGGTAAATCATAGCCATTTCAGCCTTAATTCATAATTAAAAATTATGAACTTTAAAGTTAGTTTTTGTTGTTTTAAAATAACACATTTCAGACTTAATTTTGCACTTTTTTATCTCATTTTGACAAAGTATCTTAAATTTTTTGTGTTAAAAGCTCTAAATTTATAGAAATGAGAGATTTCAGACTAAATTTTGCAATTTTGTCTTGTTTTTGGCAAAACCTCTATTACATTTATCAGTGGATGAGCAAAAACATTTTCTGCTTATTTTTAGATGTTTCAGGTAATTCAGAGTTTATGAAACATGTTGTAAATGTCATTACTTGCTACACAAATAAAAGTCCTTTTTTCTCAAAATTATTTATGTTTGTTATATTAAATTTAATAATTTTTTCAGTGAGAAAAATTTTTCAATCGCTGTAAATAAGTAGAAACTAATCTTACTGTACGGTTTTACATCTTTCTTGGTAAATTTTTTCACATTTCAGGCCTAATTTTGCAATTTTCAGTCTCGTTTTGCCAGAATTTTTCATACTTATAAAATTTTAGGTGAATAATGACCATTTCAGTCTTAATTTTCTACTATGATTTTATGTTACTTCGCAAATTTAGCTTGTTTTTCAATAAAATAGATTTTAAATCTATCGAGATAAGCAAAAATTATGAATTTTAAAGTTGGTTTTGCAGTTTTTTTTTTATTTTGTTTTAACCAAATCTCTGGAATTTTGGGAGTTTCTCGATGAAAAACGTTCCTAGATTTATAGAAGTAACAAATTTTAGACTTAATTTTCTAAGTTTTATGTCTTGTTCTTGGCAAACTTTTTTACATTTATTGAATTTATAAAAAAACATGAAAATTACATTACTAATTACTTATATAAAATTACTTAAATTTTTCTTAGTGAGAAATCCTAAACTTTTTGTAATAAACAAAAACAAATTTTGGTTTAGTGTTGGTGTTGTTTCTGAAATTTATTTTGCGTTTCTGAAATCACGTTTTTTGCTGAAAAACGCTCTAAATTTCATATGGTTACAAACTTTTTGGCACAATTTCTCACATTTTGTGAGAGTGAATCGCTTCTAGATTCATAGAAAATAGCACATTTTTTATAATAATTAATTTTGCAATTTTTAGTTTCGTTTTCAAAATGTTTCTTACTTATCAAATTTCAGGTAAAAAATGGGCATTTCAGCCTTACTTTTCTACTATGATTTTATGTACTCTCGCAAATTTAGTTTGTTTTTCAAAAAAAATTGATTTTCAATCTATCGAGATAAGCAAAAATTATGAACTTTAAAGTTGGTTTTGCAGTTTTTTTTATAATTTTTTTTTTAACCAAATCTCTCAAATTTTGTGTTTCTTGATAAAAAGCGATCTTAGATTTATAAAAGTAATAAATTGTAAACTTAATCTTCTAATTTTTATGTCTCGTTCTTGGCAAAAACAAATTTTGGTTTAAATATTTCTGAAATTTATTTTGAGTTTTTTGTGGCAAAATAAGCTCTTAATTTAGCGAAATGGGCAAAAATTTTGTCAAAATCTCTGAAATTAAAATTATTTTCTGACTAAAACATTTTCTAAATCCATCGACATAAGCAAAAATAATTTCAGGACACACAATGAAATATTATCTAGTTTCTTACTGAAAAATGCTGTAAGCTTAATGAAATAACCGAAGGTAAAGCATTTCAGGCGTAATTCTATAATTTTCTGTCTTGTTTTAACAAAATCGTTGAAAATCCGTAAGTTTTTCACTGAAAACCGCTTTTCTACCGCTTTTCTGATCCAATTTTGCAATTCTAAACTCTGATTTAGTAAAATCACAAATTTTAAAAATTTTCCGGTGGAAAAACTCTTACAAATTATAAATAACATAGATCTAATTTAACAATGTTTGCAAAATCTTTCATATTTAGTTAGTTTCACAAATACATTGAATGCTACAAGCCAAAAAGAGACACTTTCGTAATTTTTTCTTTTTTTAGTGAGTTTTTCTTTGAAAAACATAAATTAATACATTTCAGTTTCGATTTTGGAATTTTTTGTCTCGTTTGGGCACAATTTTTCAAAATTGCTACAATTTTCGGTAAAAATACCCCAAACTCACCCAAATTTAGCAATTCTTACTTGAATTTGGTGAATTTTTCAGTACAAAATGCAAAAATTTCTATGATAGTAACGGTGGATGCGCCGGGTCTGTTTATGACTTTTACATCTGGAAACTGTATTAAACTGTCATCTAAAGATGTTGTAATCTCAAGTTTTGAGGTGGAAATCGTATTTTAACTGAAAAATCCCTGCATTCCGCATCATGTTTATTCGAAAACGAGTGAAAACGCTGAAAAATTAAAAATTAATTAACCGAAAACGACACCGGGAGTAACCAATTAAGTTTCAGCGTTATTGTTTCAGGCCTGAAATTCAAGCGGTTGTATTTAACCTAAATGTTGGAAACTTGGATCCATATCTCAGGCCGAAATCCGGTCAAACTTGTGCATAAACTAGCCAATGGGTGACTGAGGCCGTTAACGACTCGACTAAGTGGTTTCGCGGAAAACGCTTTGACTTTTCATTGTGTTGAGACGCTTCAACATTCAATTTCCGAGATACTTTGCCAAAATGAGATAAAAAATTGCAAAATTAGGTCTGAAATGTGTTATTGGAAAATGTTTTTTACCAAGAAATTCATTAGATTTACTAAATTTAAGCGATTTTGTTATAACTTTTCATTGTGTTGAGATGCTTCAACATTCAATTTCCGACGTTGAATTTGCATCAAGACGCTGTTCACATATTGGTTAGGGTGGCAATACGGCGATTTTCAAGTTTTGCTTTTTCCACAACTAGAAAATAGTGTACAGTTGACGAAATTTACTAAAATTCTATTTTTGAACGAATTTCAACGAAAATTGTATTACGATTTTAAATTGAACTAAACGAAAAAATGTATGTCGTGTTTATTGATGATTAAAAGCTCGCTTGGTATTAAAAGTCGGGCAAAAGCCCGCAACTACTTTATGATTTATAAAATAAAGCTCTACAAAGCTCGACGAAAATTGTTTCGTTTAATTGCATGTCATCACTTTGATTCCAAGAAAAAGTGCTGTTTTCATGAAAAAATAATAAATAAATTGTAATAAATATTTAAGATTCATGAAATTCTGATTTTTTCCCAATTATTGTTATCTTCATTCTAATTTAATTGTTTTTTTGATTGAAAATGCTCAAAACTTGTTGAAATTTATCAAAAACAGAGCGAAAATAACGCATTTGTCAAAATTTTCTCGAATGTAATGACTTTTTTAGTAAAACACTATCTAATCCTATCGAAATATGCAACAATGCATTTCAGAACTAATTTTGTAATTTTCTACTCTTGTGTGGTAATATTTTTTTAATTTAGTGAGTTTTATTTTTCAAATTTATTTAGTTTTGCAGTGAAAAATGCTTTAAACTTATCGAAATAAATGGGAATAAAACATTGCAAACTTACTTTTGTAGTTTTTTTTAACTTTTTTTTAAAAAAAATTCTCACATGTTTATTTCTCGGGAAAAAAGTTACTAAATTTAGAGAAATGATCGCATTTTGGAGCCAATTTTGCAATTTTTGGTACTGCTTTAACAACATTTTCAAGTTTAGTGCATTTCTTAATAAAACACTCTAAATTTATCAAAATGAGTAAAAATATAGCATTTCAGAACTAATCTTGTAATTTCTTGTCTTGTCGTAAATTTTCAGAAATTTAGTAAATTTCTAGGCAAAAATGCTCTTAATATCATGAAGAAAGAACGTATTTCAAAGCCAATTTTACAATTTTTGGCTTGTTTTGCAAAATCTTTAAAATTTATTTAGTTTCTTGATTAAAAAATTTTTTCAAACTTATCGAAATAAGTAAAAATAAAACCTTTTAGGCCAAATTTTGTAATTTTCTGCTTTATTCCGGGAAAATCTAAAATGTGATAAACTGTTTAAATTCAACAAAATATGTAATCGAAAATAGTGAATTTCAGAAGTAATTTTGAAATTCCCTATTCCGTTTTTATAAAATCACACGAATTTTGTGAGTTTTATGATAAAAATTGCATTTCAGACCAAATTTTGCAATTTCTTGCCTCATCGTTTATTAAGTTTAAGCAAAACTATTTTTAAATTCATCAAAATTATTGAAATTGAAATTCACAAGTAGTTTTGGTAAAATCTTACAAATTTTGAGAACTCTTTATCAAAAACACCCAAATTCATATTAAAATCGTATTCAAAACCTAATTTTGCAAATTTTTTTTTTCGTTTTAGAAAAAGTTTTAAAATTTATTTGGTTTTGCATTGAAATCTCTAAATCCACCAAAATAAATAAATAAAATAAAACATTTTAGACTTAATTTTCCAAATTTTTGCTCCATTTCTTGCTGAAAAATGCTCTAAAATTATAGAAATATTTGGCAAAATATTTTAAATTTTCGTTGAAAAACGCACATTAGTTTATTAAATAACACATTTTAGATATAATTTGAGACTTTTTATCCTCATTTTTGCCAAGTTTCTCGTAAAAACACTCATAGGTTCAAATTTGGCGACTTTAAGAAAATAAATAACTGTTTTTATAGTGTATTTTCAGTAAATTTTCCCAAAACTGTTTCCCTGTTGCGAAAATTAAAAACGTAAACGCATTCCAGAAGAAATTTTGAAATTGTCATTTTTTAATTCATTTATTTCTTATTGAAATTAGCGTTGAACAAACTAATTTCGCAAATTTTTACAATTCCACAACTCTCGAACCTATTTTTGTCGAAAACTTAAATATTTGTGATAAGAAACTCGCCAAGAAAAAGCACCAAATCTTCTCCAGCTCTCCACCCATTACTATTTCACACTTTAATTCTCTCCTTTCGCCTCCCACCCTAGTTTGCCCTTTATTCCATTATAATCTTCGCATAATTTTTCTTTTTTCAGTCATGTCGGAGTTTCAGCCGTGAAATGCCACTGCCAGTCGGGCTTCACCGGCGAAACCTGTCAAATTCCCTTCAGCGCGCTGAAACCCGCCGGTAAGTGAAAAAATTCGAATGCACTCCCTGTAGGAAAGCGACCGAATCATAATAGTTTGTTTGGAATTCTCGAACGATTATTCTGGGAGTTTGGGGTCCCTTGTCGGTGTTCTCCTCGAGTGAAATATTTAAAACACGACGATAGAAATCCGACAAGACACAAAGCATCGATCTGATAAGGAGAAACACAATGGTTGAGGATAGCGAAGCGCAAACTTTAAATAAGAAAGTAAATTAATTGCTTTGATGACCCAATTCGCAATTGGATTAATTTTCATTGTTATGAGTGACAATTGCTGTAATTTGTACGATTTTGTCGACTTTTTACGGTTTCTTTTCAGGATGTGACAACTGTGTTCAGGGCTGTGCGTTCGATGGAAAGCTGAAAAATGCCTGCAAATGCCCTGCAATCAACGGAACCAACGGTAAAACATTTTTTATTAAGCTAATTTTTGAGAAATATCTTGAAAATTATTTGTCGGGGATGAAAAATAAAAACAGATTTGGAATTTTTGAACAAATATGCGGAAAGTGAGTCAAAATTTGGGACACTTTTTTGAAAATTTCATATTGTTTAAAACACTTTTTTGATGAAAAAAAAATAAATAAATTGTAATAAATATTTCAGATTTATAAAATACAGATTTTTTCCCAATAATTTGCTGTCTTCATTCAAATTTAATTGTTTTTTCAGTGGAAAATGCTCGAAACTTGTTGAAATTTATCAAAAACAGAGTCAAAATAACGCAATTATAAAATTTTGAAAACTTCGTAACTTTTTCAGTAAAACACTAACTAAAACCATCGAAATAATCAAAAAAAGCATTTCAGAACTAATTTTGTAATTTTCTACTCTTGTGTGGCATTTTTTTTTATTTTGTGAGTTTTGTTTTTCAAGTTTGTTTAGTTTTGCAGTGAAAAATAAGACTTTTTCGACCTAATTGCGTAATTTTTTAATTTATTTAGTCAAAATCTAGACTTTATTAAGTTTCTCATTAAAACTCATCAAAATTATCGAAAATAGTAAATTTCAGAAATAATTTTGGATTCCCTAGCTAATTTTGGTAAAATCTCACAAATTTTGAGAGTTTTTTTGGTAAAAACGCTTTATAATTTGCAAAAATACCGCATTCAGACCAAATTTTGCAATTTTTTGCCTCATCTATTTGGGAAATTTTTTTAAATTTATTTAATTTTTGTAAGAAAAATGCTCTAAATCTTAGAAAATAAACAGTAATAAGACATTTTAGACTTAATTTGCTTAATATTTATCTTATTTTAACAGAATTTCCCAAAATTTGTGAGTTTCATGTTAAAAACGTTACTAAATTTTAATTTTTTTAATTAATTGCATGTCGTCACTTTGATTCCAAGAAAAAGTGCTTTTTTGATGAAAAAATAATAAATAAATTGTAATAAATATTTCAGATTCATAAAATTTTGACTTTTTCCTCAATTATTTGTTGTCTTCATTCAAATTTAATTGTTTTTTTTTTGTTGGAAAATGCTCAAAACTTGTTGAAATTTATCAAAAACGGAGTGAAAATAAAGCATTTATCAAATTTTGTAAATAAGCAAAAAAAGCATTTCAGAACTATTTTTGTAATCTTCTACAATTGTGTGGCATTTTTTTTTATTTTGTGAGTTTTGTTTTTCAAGTTTGTTTAGTTTTGCAGTGAAAAATACTTTAAACTTATTGAAATAAATTAGAATAAAACATTGCAAATTTACTTTTGTAGTTTTTTTTAACTTTTTTTTAACAAAATCTCTCAAATTTTATTTATTTCTCGGGAAGAAAGGTTACTAAATTTATAGAAAACATCGCATTTTGAAGCCAATTTTGCAATTTTTGGTACTGCTTTAACAACATTTTCAAGTTTAGTGCATTTCTTGATAAAACACTCTAAATTTATCAAAATGAGTAAAAATATTGCATTTCAGAGCTAATCTTGTAATTTCTTGTCTTGTCGTAATTTAGTAAATTTCTAGGTAAAATTGCTTATAATTTCATGAAAAAATAACGTTTTTAATTCACTTAGTTTCTTGTTTAAAAAAATGTTTTTTTAAACTTATGGAAAAATGAAAATAAGACTTTTTCGACCTAATTGCGTATTTTTTTACTTTATTTATTCAAAATCTAGACTTTATTAAGTTTCTCATTAAAACTGTTTAAACTCATCAAAATTATCGAAAATAGTAAATTTCAGAAATAATTTTGGATTTCCCTAGCTAATTTTGGTAAAATCTCACAAATTTTTTAGTAAAAACGCTTTATAATTTGCAAAAATACCGCATTTCAGACCAAATTTTGCAATTTTTTGCCTCATCGATTTGGAAAAATTTTTCAAATTTATTTAATTTTTGTAAGAAAAATGCTCTAAATCTTAGAAAATAAACAATAATAAGACATTTTAGACTTAATTTGCTTAATATTTATCTTATTTTAACAGAATTTCCCAAAATTTGTGAGTTTCATGTTAAAAATGTTACTAAATTTTAATTTTTTTAATGAATTGCATGTGGTCACTTTGATTCCAAGAAAAAGTGCTTTTTTGATGAAAAAATAATAAATAAATTGTAATAAATATTTCAGATTCATAAAATTTTGACTTTTTCCTCAATTATTTGTTGTCTTCATTCAAATTTAATTGTTTTTTTTTTGTTGGAAAATGCTCAAAACTTGTTGAAATTTATCAAAAACGGAGTGAAAATAAAGCATTTATCAAATTTTGTAAATAAGCAAAAAAAGCATTTCAGAACTATTTTTGTAATCTTCTACAATTGTGTGGCATTTTTTTTTATTTTGTGAGTTTTGTTTTTCAAGTTTGTTTAGTTTTGCAGTGAAAAATACTTTAAACTTATTGAAATAAATTAGAATAAAACATTGCAAATTTACTTTTGTAGTTTTTTTTAACTTTTTTTTAACAAAATCTCTCAAATTTTATTTATTTCTCGGGAAGAAAGGTTACTAAATTTATAGAAAACATCGCATTTTGGAGCCAATTTTGCAATTTTTGGTACTGCTTTAACAACATTTTCAAGTTTAGTGCATTTCTTGATAAAACACTATAAAATTATCAAAATGAGTAAAATTTCTTGTCTTGTTGTCGTACATTTTCAGGAATTTAGTAAATTTCTAGGTAAAAATGCTCATAATATTATGAAAAAAAGAGCCAGAGCCAATTTTACAATTTTTGGCTTGTTTTGCTAAATCTTTTAAATTTATTTAGTTCCTTGATTAAAAAAATGTTTAAAACTTATCGAAATAAGTGAAAATAAAACCTTTTAGATCCAATTTTGCAATTTTCTGCTTTATTCTGAAAAAATCTAAAATGTATTAAACTGTTCAAATTCAATAAAATATATAATCAAAAATAGTGAATTTCAGAGGTAATTTCGAAATTCCCTACTTAGTTTTAGTAAAATCTCACAAATTTTGTGAGTTTTTTTAGTGAAAATTGTATTTCAGACCAAATTTCGCAATTTTTTGCCTCATTGTTTTGAGAAAATTTTTCAAATTTAT
>NW_025400983.1:1423494-1432140 GCF_015345945.1 Tribolium madens
GTTTCAAATAAAAATTCTCTACTTTCTTACTTTATTTTGGCAAAATACTGATAAAAATATCGCATTTTTGGCCCAATTTTGTATTTTTTTGGTTTGTTTGGATAAAATATAGCATGAATAACGGTACAAATTACAATCTAATACAAATTTATTTAGTCTCTCAAATAAAAATTTTCTAAAATTGATTAATTTTGAACACATTTTCTTAGTTTTTATTTTATTTTGGCAAAATACTAATTAAAAAAAATAAAAAAAATCATAAAATAAGAGAATGGAAAGACATTTAAAGCAATTTTGGATCTTTGACAATATTTCAGGATCTTAATTTGGACCAAAATTCCAAAAAAATTGGGTGGAACAGTAACAGCAATACCTATAATGTGGAAAATAGTAAAACACATAAAAAAATAATAAAGTAACTGGGAACAAAAACAGTAAGAAAAAGGAAGAAAATAATTTTTATCGATATAATTTGTTACAGAAAAAAATTATTTGTGCATTTTGGATTGTTTTTGTTAATATTTTTTACTTTATATTATAGACTTTTGAATGAATTGAGTTTCAAATTTATTTTTTTTTCTTCATAACTATAAAACAAATTAAATAAAGTTTCAAAAGTAATTATTATATGGTAAAAATTTATTTAGTTTTTCGATGGAAAAATACTCTAAAATAAGCAAAATAAAGCACTTTGAACACAATTTCTTAATTTTCTACCTTATTTTTGCAAAATACTGTTTGTTTTGATAAAAATATCGCATTTTTCTGACCAAATTTCTCGAAAAAACAGTCAAAAAATGTACTGAAAAAATTAAAAAAAAACTAAAACAATAGTTTTAAAGTAATTTTAGGTCTTTGATAATATTTCAGGATCTTATTTTGGACCAAAATCTCCAAAAAATGTGTAGAACAGTAACAGCAATACCTATAATGTTGACTTGTAGAGAATAGTAAAACAAATTAAAAAAAATAATTATCTGGGAACACAAAAGTGAAAAAAAAGGAAGAAAATAATTTTTATTTACAGTTACAGGTTACAGAAAAAATTTATTTGTGCATTTTAGATTTTTTTCCTTTATATTTTTGCAGAAAAAAAATATACAGAAAATAGTTTCAGATAAAAAATTTATCACATATAAAAACACGTGTAAACATAAAAAAAATGTAATAGTTTTTGTGTTTTTCTTCTTCTCGTTCGTTTTCTTTTCCTATTATCCCAGTTTATTTTTTCTTGTTTTTCTAATTTTCCAATAATATAAAACCCAACTATTCAAAGTATTTCAGCCGAAAAATTCAAAACGCTTCTTTGCACATTTCAAAATAATTCCCCTCAATGCAAATTTAAAAAAAAAGCATGTAGAGAGTAAACTTCCAGCAACTATTTTAATCATAACAAACTTCAAAATTGCTTTTGGAAGTAAAGTGCGGCGGTGGGACATAAATTTAAGAGCTAGTTTAGTCCATGATAATAGAAAATGTGGGAGGGAGTGAAGTGCCTCTCTCCCTACTCGCACCCCCAACATTCGGTTTTGCCTAACCCCCACAACAATATTTCTCTTGCAATGTTTCAAACGTCTTTGAAATAAAAATGTTTGCTCGTATGGCGAGTTTAATTAAGAAAATAATTCGTAAAGTTGCTCGTTATGTCTCGTTTTTGGTAAAACCTCTAATTTTTATTACATTTTTTAGTGGTTGAGCAAAAATTAAACATTTTCGGTTTATTTTTAGATGTTTTATACAAAGTTTATGAAATGTGTTTGTAAATTACTACTTATTATTACTTGCTACACACATAAAAATCCTTTTTTTTTCTCAAAATTATTTATGTTTATTATATTAAATTTAATGATTTTTTCAGTGAGAAATTTGATTCAAAAATGTTTTAAACGCTGTAAATAAATAGACAGTGATCTAATTGTACGATTTTATACCATTTTTGGTAAAATTTTTCACATTTCAAACCAAATTTTGCAATTTTCGGTGTAGTTTTGGCAGAATATGTCATACTTAGTAAGTTTTAAGTTTTTAAATCAGCGACTCTTATAAAGATAGCCAAAAATAGGATATTTTAGCCTTAATTTTGCCAATTCTGTTTTAATTTTAAATAGCCTTGCAAATTTAGTTTATTTTCCAAATAAATCTATTAAAATAAGCAAAAAAGATGAACTTTTAACCTAATTATTTAATTAATAATAAAATAATTTTGTGTTTGTCGGTGAAAAAACACATTTCGATGCAAATTTTCTAATTTTTTAATCAGTTTTGTCAAAATCGTTCAAAATATGTAAGTTTATACTCTCCGAATTATAGAAATAATAAATTTTGGACCTAATTTTGCAATTTTATGTCTCTTATTTATTAAGATTTTTAGTGAAAAATGTCTTAGGTTTTCTAATAAGCAATGATTTTTTGGTTTAGTTTCGGCAGTTTTTTGGAAAAAACCTTTCTTAAGTTTAATGAAAGAACACATTTTAGTCCAAATTTTGGACTTTTTAGTTATATTTCAAACGTTCGATTTTGCCTAAGCCTCAACAATATTTCTCTTGCAATGTTTCAAACGTCTTTGAAATAAAAATGTTTGCTCGTATGGCGAGTTTAATTAAGAAAATAATTCGTAAAGTTGCTCCAAGAAAAATAATTAGCGAATTTCATCACGTTTGCGTTAATTCGATAACATTGCAGCAATGCAGCAAAACTGAATTTATCTCAAAGAAACTGAAATTTCAGCGTGATTTAGAATGTGTTTTTTTGTAAAATTCCGCTTGTTCCCGATTTGTCACAATAAAATATGACGATGGTAATCTTTTGAAATATGCATCGAGATATACAAATACGAGTGCAGTGTGTTTAACTGATAACTGATAACTGAAAAACTGAAATTCGGATTGGTTTTTGTTTCAGATCGAGTCGGGTTCACCACTACCATGCATTTGGCCAATCTGCCGAATCTGAGCGGAAATGCCCTGAAAACGTTCGTCGAAAATCAGGTAATTTTGCTAGTTTACGATTTATTTTTACAGGATTTGGCCGAGTTTTCAGGCTGAAATTTACTGCGCCACCACGCCCCCGGTCAGTGTCTCTGCTCTAATCCATTCATGTATGGCAAAGATTTAATCAAACATTTATTATTTCAAATTTTGGAAAATATTAAATTTTATAAAGTTTCATACTTTTTTGACACAATTTCTCACATTTTGTGAGTTTCTCGCTTCTGGATTTATAGAAAATACCA
The DNA here is from genome assembly GCF_015345945.1 of Tribolium madens. Lineage (NCBI taxonomy): Eukaryota > Metazoa > Arthropoda > Insecta > Coleoptera > Tenebrionidae > Tribolium > Tribolium madens. The sequence continues at coordinate 1,426,727 of NW_025400983.1, forward strand.
CATTCCAGACCTAATCTTGCAATTTTCAGTCTCGTTTTGGCAGAATCTTTCATACTTTACAAATTTTAAGTGAAGAATAGCCATCTCGCAAGTTTCGTTTGTTTTTAAAAAAATTGATTTTAAATCTCGTTTTTGGCAAACTTTTTTACATTTATTAAATTTATAAAACACATGAAAATTAAATTACTAATTACTTATTTAAAATTACTTAAATTTTTCTTAGTGAGAAATCCTAAACTTTTCGGAATAAGCAAAAAAACAAATTTCGGTTTAGTTTTGGTGATATTTCTGAAATTTATTTTGAGTTTTTTAGAGAAAAACGTTCTTATTTTGGCAAGATTTTTCATATTTGTGCTCTTAATTTTGAGAAATTGGCAAAAATAGCGTTTTAGACATCAGTTTACACTTTTCTACCTTGTATTGTCAGAATTTCTCAAATTTAAATTATTTCTTACCAAAATATTCTTTAGATCAATCTAAATAATCGAAAATGATTTCAGTTTCAATACTATAATTTTTTGCCCTGTTTTGGCAAAATCTTTCAAAATCAGTAAGTTTCGCCCTGAAAAACCGCTGAAAATAATTCATTTACATTTTCAATTCTATTCCAGACTTCATTTTTACAATTTTGTGCTAAATTTTGGCACAATCTTTCATATTTATTAAGCTTCTTGATAAAAATACTTTAAATTTACTAACAAAAAAAAGACATTTTGGGCTTTATTTGGCAATTTTTTGCTTTGTTATAACAAAATCGCTTAAATTTAGTAAATTTAATGAGTTTCTTTGTAAAAAACTTTTTAAAGTAACACTTTTCAGACATAATTTTGCATTTTTTTATCTCATTTTGCCAAAGTATCTCAAATTTTTTGTGTTAAACGCTCATAAATTTATAGAAATGAGAGATTTCAGACCCAATTTTGCAATTTTATGTCTCCTTTTTGGCAAATTTAATTTTTACTACATTTTTCAGTAGATGAGCAAAAAATAAACATTTTCGGCTTATTTTTAGATGTTTTAAATAATTCAGAGTTTATGAAATATGTTGTAGATGTTATTACTTGCTACACAAGTCCTTCTTTCTCAAAACTATTTATGTTTGTAACCTATATTAAATTTAATAATCTTTTCAATAAGAAGTTTAATTTTTCAAAATCACTTAGTTTCTCGCTAAAAAACGCTGTAAATAAATAGAAAGGATCTAATTGTACGATTTTATATCATTTTTGGTAAAATTTTTCACATTTCAGACCTAATTTTGCAATTTTCAGTCTAGTTGTGGCAAAATATTTCATGCTTAGTAAGCTTTAAGTTTTTAAAACAGTAACTCTCATAAAAATAGCCATAAATGCGACATTTTAGCCTTAATTTTGCCAATTCTACTTAAATTTTAAGTAATCTTGCAAATTTAATTTGTTTTCCAATAAATCTATTGAAATTAGCAAAAATAATGACCTTTTAAGCTGATTATGCAGTATTTAATTTTTTTTAACCCGTGAAAAACACATTTCGGTGCAAATTTTATGATTTTTCAGTTTTGCCAAAATCTTTCAAAATTTGTAAGTTTACACTTTTAAAATTACAGAAATGGGAGATTTTGTACCTAATTTTGCAATTTTATGTCTCGTTTTTGGCAAAAAAAAGTTATTTATTAAGATTTTTAGTGAAAAATGTTTTTAGGTTTTCGTTATAAACAAGGATTTGCCTAAAATTTTTAGGTTTAATTTTGGTAGTTCCTTGGAGAAAAACGTTCTTAAATTTAATGAAACAACACATTTCAGTCCAAATTTTGCACTTTTTAGTTTTATTTGATATGTTTATATAATTTTTGGCAAAATAAGCTTTCAATTTATCAAAATAGACAAAAATATTGTCAAAATCTCTAAAATTTAGATTATTTTCCGACTAAAACATTATCTAAATCCATCAACACAACCAAAAATTATGCATTTCAGGACACATATTGCATTTTTTGCCTTATTAAAAAAGTATCTAGCTTCTTACTGAAAAATGCTGTAAGCGTCTTGAAATAACCGAAAGTAACACATTTCAGGCGCAATTCTATAATTTTCTGTCTTGTTTTGACAAAATCGTTGAAATTCCATGTTTTGCACTGAAAACCGCTAAAAATAACACATTTCTGATCCTATTTTGCAATTGGAAACTCTGATTTAGCAAAATCACAAAACTAACGAAAGCAACATATTTCAGATCAAATTTTTATAATTTTTGCAAAATCTTTCAAATTTATTTAGTTTCACGAAAACAAAAAATGCTCTAAGTTTATGAAAATAAGCCAAAAAGGACACTTTTGCAATTTTCCTCTTCTTTTGACGAATCCTCTTTAAATCAGATTGTTTTTCGCAATTTTCCAATTTTTCAAAATCACTTAGTTTCTCGCTGAAAATCGCTGTAAATAAATAAAAACTGATCTAAATGTACAGTTTTATACCTTCTTTGGTAAAATCACATTTCAGACCTAATTTTGCAATTTTTGGCAGAATCTTTCATACTTAGTAAATTTTTAAATGGACTCTTATGAAAATAATCAAAAATGGGACATTTGAGGCTTAATTTTGCCAATTTTACTTTAATTTTATGTAACCTTGCAAACTATAAAACAGTTTCTAAATCTATTGAAATAAACAAAAATTATGAACTTTTAAGCTGATTAGCCATATTTGTCTTTTTTTAACCAATTTTGTATTTGGCGGTGAAAAACGCATTTTCGGTTAATTTAACATTTCTTTTAGTTTTTTGAACTATTAAAAGTGGAAAAACAAGCATATTTTGTCAATACAATTTTTTGTAACAAAAAAAATTTTTTTTTCAACTTGAATTATTATTACATTTGAGAAAAAATATTTTTTTCGAATTAGAAATATAAAATTGTATCATTTTTGAAAATAAATCACAAAAGGACACTTTGGCAATTTTCCTCTTCTTTTGGCGAATCCTCTTGAATTCAGATTGTTTCTCGCAATTTTCCAATTTTTCAAAATCACTTAGTTTCTCGCTGAAAATCGCTGTAGAAACTGATCTAATTGTACCTTTTTTGGTAAAATTTTTCACATTTCAGACCTAATTTTGCAATTTTCAGTCAAGAATATTTCATAATTAGTAAATTTTTAAATGTTCGACTTTTATGGAAGTAATCAAAATTGGGACTTTTTAGCCCTAATTTTGCCAATTTTACTTTAATTTTATGTAACCTTGCAAAATTTAGTTTGTTTTCCAATAAAACAGTTTCTAAATCTATTAAAATAAGCAAAAATTATGAACTTTTAGGCTCTTTATCTCTTTTTTAACCAATTTTGTATTTGTCGGTGAAAAACGCCTAAAAAACACATTTCGGTTAATTTAAATTTTTTTAGTTTTTTGAACTAAAGTGAGAAAACAAGCATTTTTGTAACAAAAAATTAATTTTGTGTCATTTTCGAGTCTTTCAGTATATTTTATCGTCTATTTTTCGATATCCCTGTAAAATATCTTTTCAGTCCGTTGCGTAAATGTTGGTCTTTAATTTAGCGCGGGCATCTCGTAACTAGGGACACTTCCACCAGCTCCGGAATTGTGTGGGAATCGGCCGCAATTTATGGGATCGGCGCCCCGAGCCCCGTCCTAATCCCCCCAGTACCTCCCTGATTTATAATCTCGAAAGGTTCACGACACGCCGGCTTCATTAATTAAAATTTCAGGATACTTAACGTCTTCCACTCGCTGAAATTTTTTTCAGGACAAAAACTTGTTTGTGGCCCGAGAAACCGAAATAGCGCGGCTGAAAAACGATGATTTTTTCAGGTTTTCAGGACGTTCAAGACGAACTACTCGAAATTGGACGCCATCTCGGTGCAGAACGTCGCGTAAGTGCCGTTTCAGGCCGCGAACGTTTCTGAATTTTCCCGTTTCAGGTTTTTCAGGTCGGGCGCCGATGTGACCTTCCATTTGTTCGCGCTGAAAAAGGACGAGAAACGCATCAGGACCGTTTTGGGCAAATGGGCCGATCGGGGTTACATAGCCAACTTGACTGTCACCGACAAGCAGTTTGTGTTTAAACCCATGCTCGATTTACAGGTGCTGAAAAAAATTTAATCGCTGAAAATGTGCCAAATGACGAGTTTCAGAGCGTGTCCATCAATCAAGTCGGGACGATCAGGCAAAACGACGAGTTTATTTTATCCTGCGTGGCGAGGGGTTCCCCCACGATGTCCTTCAGATGGTTCAAGGACGGGGTGTTTGTCAATGTGACGGAGTTTACAAGGTATGTTAATAAAATGCGATTTTATTTATTTTATCTTGAATTTCATAAAGTTACATTGCGACGGGATGTTATTGATCGTAAAATTTTAAAGGCGGTTACAGAGACTGATAAATGGAGCTTTTTTCAGAAAAACGACCCACAATAAAAATTGAATTGCACTGAAAAAAAAAAAACAGTAACCAGATTCAGTTTTTAAAACGATGATTATTAATTTACACCGAGATGATTTAACCGTTTTAAACAGTAATAAGCGTGACTGAAACGCGTTTTCAGGTTTCGCTTCAGCTTTTCTAAATGCCAACAAAATTCTTAATTTTATTTAAAAAATTAAAAACGTGATCGGACCAAACCCTAATTTTATTTTTTAAATTTGTAGGTTTTCTAAACATAAAACTATTAATAACTTATTCTTTCTTTCTTTTACTTTTTTACACTTTTTTATACTCTTTTACTACAGAAATACATTAACACAAGGTAAGTAAAACAGTAAAACAGTAAAATTCTATACATATTTATTTATTTATCCGCAAATGTCACAAAAGTGACGTAAAAATTCTATTTTTGCGCCTAAGCGTTTTTACTTTTACCATGATATTTACCAATGCACTACTAACTGCACTAGTTAAATTAATAAATATTCTCGAAAATGATAACATGATGTTTGTTTATAAACGTTGTTATGATTTAATGACTTGCAAAGCATAATCCTTATTTTGTTCATTTACTTGCTAATTATAGTGTTGCTCTTTACTGTCAATCTTAATACATTTGCGGATAAAATAGTGTATGTTGTTCGGAAGGAAAGTGAGTTTTTGTGGCTCAGATAAATTACTCGTATTTGCCTCACTACGTTCAGTTTCGCGACATAAACTATCACTTTCACTTCTTATAACATAATATACTGCCGTGTTTAATAATATACAGGGTGTTCCATTTTCATTATTACAAATTTAAATAAGTTTGCTATTGGAAAATATTATGTGAGGGGGCTTTCAATGGAATTCCTCCATCATTTTAGAAACAATTATAGAAAAAATTGCAAAATTTGTTACAACTGATATAATTCTATAATTCTATAATTCTATAATTCTATAATTCTATAATTCTATAATTCTATAATTCTATAATTCTATAATTCTATAATTCTATAATT
>NW_025400983.1:1433250-1437916 GCF_015345945.1 Tribolium madens
AATTCTATAATTCTATAATTCTATAATTCTATATTTCTATAATTCTATAATTCTATAATTCTATAATTCTATAATTCTATATTTCTATAATTCTATAATTCTATAATTCTATAATTCTATAATTCTATAATTCTATAATTCTATAATTCTATAATTCTATAATTCTATAATTCTATAATTCTATTCTGTTTTCTTAATTTTTCCCCTGTTTAGGAAGTCACAGTGAAGTATAATTATATAGTTACAGACAACGTATATCTTGACCTTGTGAACTGTATATTTTTTATTTATTTACTTTTCCTAATTTCCTTTATATGTTTTTTGTTTAATGTGTTAAACTCTGATATATATTTTTTTTGCCGCTTTTGTTCCTATTTTATAAATATTTTTGGAAAATTTGCCCAAAGTAGATCATTGTTCCGAAATATACCTTGTAAATAACTTTATGCAACTGTGACTAATGTCAAATTTGAAAACTTACATTTAACCTCAACTTTAAAAAAAAAACAATTATCTTCAAATCTAAAGCTAATTTTTTTACTTAACTTTAGCCACATCCAATTTTTTTTATTTACTTTTTTATTATTTTCTCCCACTTAGTTTTTTATCTTATGTGTTTGTACTTTAATTCAAATTGTTATTTTTAAAATATTTCTTCCTAGTTGCGTCCTTTTTTTTATATTTATCTTTTAAACTCATCATAATAATAAAAATAGTGATTACAAAAATTACCTTGTCAATTATTTATTTGAAGGTAACTAAAATCCCAACCCAAAAACTGAGAAAAATAACTTTAGTCGCATCCAAATATAATTATAAGCAACGTATACTTAATATATAGCTATTGACAACATATTTCCGTCGATTGTCAATATTTCGACGTAACTTTAATCACCCCCAAGTATAATTATCCACTACGTACACTTATTTTTTTTTATAACTTCTGTATTCATATAATTTTGACATGTTTACACATTTTTGACAGGTGTCAAAAATTATACAGGCTGTCCGGAAAGTCGCGCACCTCATCAACAAAAAAAATTAAAAAAATATATATATGTTAAAATTTCAAAGTTATAAGACTTTAAATTTTGCACTTTCTGTTGGAAAAATAATTTTCCAAGTTTTTTTGCTGAAAACAGGGAGCTGTATCCTAAACTGTAACTCTGTTCAATGCTATTTGTGGCCAAAATTTTTGTATCTTAACTAAATGATTTTAAAAAAACATAAACAAGATCATTAGTATCATCAAATACACATAAAAAAATGTCAAAAGTCAAAAAATAAATGTCAAATTTTTTATACATTTTTTCAATTACTCTCTTTCAAGGAAGGCAAGGAAGTGCGCGATTTTCCGGACACTCTGTATACTCTATAATAAATAAAGTCTATTAATACCACACACTTTTTTTTTCAATATAAATTAACCAAAGATTTGTAGTCGGCCAAAAACTTTATTTTCAGTTTTGTTAAAGCACTCAGCTTCGCTTCGTGCTGTAAACTTATTTCGCCCTCAAGCGCCAGATTTGTCGTTTCATTGCTATTCCCGAAATCCCTGTCATATTTTAATCTTTCTTAATCTAAATTCCGCACATTCCTCGCCCACAATCCGAAAACAATTACACTCCGTTTAATTTCACCGAAATCCCTGAAAATTTTTTTCAGTCACAAATGGAGCCGTCTTATAAAGTACCCCCATTCGGATGATCAATACACGGCGTTGTTGGGCGTCTCAAGGAGCGATATTTTAGACAGCGGCACTTTCACGTGCCAAGTCGAGGATTTCGGAATCCAACAATGCCTTTCGAGAAGAGTTGCCATCAAAGCACCGCCGGTTATTAAAGTCGAACCTATGAGTCTCACCGTGCGGAAAGTAAGCTATTATTGAGTGGGGAAGGGCGCCGATTTGACGACTTACTTACCGCAGGGCGAAAATTTGACTATTAAGTGCATCAGCATGGGCGAGAGTAACAACCAATACACTTATAGTTGGACCAAAAACAAGGAATTAATCCCGGTTAGGAGCGAGGCGGAGAAGTACGAAATCCTGTATCCCGGAGGAAGCATCCTGCAGATTTTCAGGATCGAAGTGAGTGAAAAACACGGTAAAATGACGTAAAAATATACAGGGATTCTAGTTGAAACAACAAAAATTAAAATTACGCAAGAAAAAAAGTGAAAATGTAAAAAATAATAACAAGAATTGATTTCAAATTTTCGTAAGTAGAGTCCCTGGATTTAATTTTGACATTTTAAATATATGGACATTTGAAATTACAAAATTTGGGGACTACAAAAAAAAATATTTAAATATTGCAGAAAATTCCTTTTAGTGACAGAATAATTCACAAAAAACTAAAGTCTTTCTCTTGAATTAGTGGGTTTTTGTATATTATTTTGACACTTCTTATAGAAACCCTAAAATAAAAAAATTGAGAACTCTACTTCAAAAAATGTGTTTCAATAATTTGAAAATGTAAAAAATAACAAAAAAGGAAAGGAAAAATTACCATTGATTTCGTATTTTCATATAGACTCCCTTTTTTTTAATAAATTTTTAAATTTCAATATATTGAAAAAAATTTTGGGATTTTGGTAAAACAAAGTAAAAAACGGGTTATTTTTTATGTTTTTGTAAATTTAAAGCGATTTTTACACAAAAAATTAATGACATAAAATTTTCGTCACAAGAAAACGTAAAATAGCAAAATTTGATTGAAACCTGTTATTTTCTTTAAATTTAAAAAAAAAATTCAATAAAATTATAAAAATTTTGCATAAATAAAGTAAAATAATGCAAAATATGCCTTGGAATTTTTTTTATTCTTTTGATGTACTTAAAATATTTTTTTTATTAGTTTTGAACGTTTTTTACGTAGAAACTCGCAATTTTTTTGAGATTTTGCTATAATAAAATAAAAAAAAGCAAAATTTATTCAAAAATTTAGCTTGGAAATGGGTTATTTTTTAGTTTTTTGTAAATATAAAGCAATTTTTACAGTCACGTCACAAGAAAACTGAAAATAGCAAAATTTTATTCAAAATATGTTATTTTTCTTTAAATTTAAGAGTGTTTTTCAACGACAGACTTATAAAATTGCATAAACAAAGTAAAATAATGCAAAATATGGGTTCTGAATACTTACTTTTTATTCTTTTCATGAATTTAGAATTTTTTATAAATTTCGAACGTATTTTTACACAGAAACTCACTAATTTTTTGAGATTTTGTTAAAACTAAGTAAAAAAAAAGAAAAGTTGATTATTTCAAAACTTTGCTTAGAGATCGTTATTTTTTTAGAGTTATGCAAAAAAAATCAGTAAATTCGGAAGATTTTGTCAAAAGAAAGCAGAAAATTGCAGAATTTGATTAAAAACATATAATTTTTTTATAAATGTAGGGGTTTTCAACGAGAAACTTATAAAAGTATAAATTTTTACGTTTTTTACGCAGAAACTCAATAATTTTTGAAGGTTGTTAATAAAACAAAGTAAAAAGTAGGATTTTGTCAAAACAAAGTAGAAAACCACAAGACTTATTGCAAATTTAAAATAACAAAATTCGAGGACTCTGTGTGAAAATAAAAGTTATTTGAAAATTGTGGAAACTACGTCTCTATTAAAAAATATATATTTCAAATGTAAAAAATAATTTAAAAAATATTTACAAGAAAAAAAATTTTTCAATAAATTATAAATAAATTATCACAAAAAACACAACAAAATCAACTAAAAAATATACAGGAACTCTAGTTAAAGCAACAAAAAAATTAAAATTATGCAATAAAAAAAATTACTACTGTAACTATTAATATTATTTTGACATTTCAAACAAAAATTTTGTTTCAATATTTTAAAAATATCAAAAAACAGTAACAAAAAGGAAAAGAAAAAATAAGAAAAAAATCACCATTTGGATGTGATTTTGACGTTTCTTAGTAAAACAAATAAAAAATCTGGGGACTACTAAAAAAAAACATATTTCATTATTGTAAAAAATAATAAAAAGAAAAAAACACATGAAAAAAATAACCATTGGTTTCAATTAATGATAAATTGGCATGACCTAAAAAATATACAGTTAGGGCAACATAAAAACTAAAAATTAACAATTTTTTAAAATATTTGTCTCCAGAAATCGGTGAAATTGTTTATTTATTGTTTCAAAAAAAAAAAACAACTAAATCTCAAAGATTTGATCAAAACAAAGTAGAAAATTGCAAAATATATCTAAAAATGTGACATTTCCGCGTTTTTTATCACGTTTTTTTACAAAAGTAGAATTTTGTCAAAACAAAGTAGAAAACCTCAAGTCTTATTACAAATTTAAAATAAGAAAATTCGAGGACTCTATGTGAAAAAAAGTTATTTGAAAATTGTGGAAAATACGTTTTAGTGGCATTTATTTACAAGAAACTAGTCCCTTTCTTGAATTTGTGGATTCTATTAAAAAAATATATTTCAAATGTAAAAAATAATTTAAAAAAATATTTACAAGAAAAAAAATTTTTTTAATAAATTATAACTAAATTATCACAAAAAACACAACAAAATGACCTAAAAAATATATAGGAACTCTAGTTAAAGCAGCAAAAAGAGAAAAATTATGCAATAAAAAAATTTACCAGTGTTTTTGCATATTATTTTGACATTTCATACAAAAATT
>NW_025400983.1:1441336-1445006 GCF_015345945.1 Tribolium madens
GAAACATTGAAATAAAAAATTTGGGGACTTGAAAAAAAAATAATAAAGCAACTTTATTGAAGTAAATACAATACAATCATATTTCATTATTGTAAAAAATAATAAAAAGAAAAAAACACAAGAAAAAAATAACCATTTGTTTCAATTAATGATAAATTAGTTACATTCACTACAAAAACATAAATATAAAAAATTAACAATTTTTTAAAATATTCGTCCCCAGAAATCGGTGAAATTCTCTTGTTTGGTGCAAGACGGCCCAATTTCGAGCGAGACCACCGTCGCCATCCACGTCGTGGACCCCTCTCTAGTCCGGACATGTCCCCCGGAGTATTCCTTGAACGTTACATGGCCGGAAACGGCCCCGGACACCGACACTCTCCAGGAATGTCCCAAAGGCTACGCATTTCCCGGATTCGTCCGGCGTTCATGCACTCTAAACGATGGGTTACGTCCCATCTGGCGCCAGCCCGACTACTCCCAATGCACTCCGGAGCAATTATACAAAATAGGGTTGGACGTAAGTCCGGGAGGGGGGACTCCGGGCCCGGAATTATCACGCATTTGCTTCCAGTTGAAGCTGTTGCAATTGGGGTACGAAACAGCGACGCCGTTGCAAATCGTCAAGAATTGCTCGAGATTTTTTGGGGAAAAACAGGGATTATTGCCGGGGGAGGGGACCGGGATTTTGGGCCTATTAAGGGATGTGATTGGCTATTGCAAAAGGGCAAGGATTATCACGGGGGATTTCGTCAAGGAAGTGTTCCTATTGGTCGATGGGGTCTTGAGGAGTGCGAATTCGCTAGTCAATCAAGAGGTATAGTTATACAGGGTGGTCCAAAAGTCTGGAACCATTGTATTCCATCGAAACTATCAATTTTTTTGATAAATAAATTTATAGGTGTGCAATGGATATAAAAATACTATTCAAAACAAATTTTGATTATTAATTAATTGTTTATACTTACGAGATAAACATAGTAACTTTTTTTTTTTAATTAAAACAGACCACAATTTTTTTTAGACAACGAGCTTGTTACAAGAATTGTTGCCGTACAATTTTTTTTTTGTAAACGTTATACTTTTTTATTAAAAAAATGTTTGACTTACAAGAGTTAAAGAATTTTTTTGAGTAAACTTCCAGTTTTTTTGGGAATAAATTAAATCTGGCTAATAAATACTAAATAGTTCGTACACAATAGTTTTTCAGTCCATTTTCTTCAAATTTTGATAAAAAAAATTAAAGAAAATTGTTTTGTAATAAAAAAATTTAAATAATTTTTTTTGATAATTTTGAAACTATGAGCGGTTTTCGGGTCTTTTTAACTACAGAGAAACTAAGTTTTAATTAATTTTTCTGAAAAACTAAAGAAAACTGAAGATATTTGATATTCTTCTCAAAAACTAAACTAGGAATCGAATAAAAAGCGAAAGAAAATAATTTGTGGTGTTTTCAAATGTTTCAGATTTTTGCTAAATGTGTTGAAAAATTATGAAGAAAATAAAAATAAAAAAAATAAAATCAAAGAACTTATTTAATAAATTCTTTTAAAATCTTGGAAACTATGAACCTTCTTAAACTTTCTCAATTTTATTTACTTCAAAAAATGACTTTTATTCAATTTTGCTGAAGAAAACTGAAGATGTTTGTCAAAAATAAAATTAATTAAAAGTCCCATTTAGAACTGCGAGCTGTCTTTTGGCTTCTTCGATAATTTTTGTTAGATTTTATTAATCATTTTGCTGAAAAACTGAAGAAAACTGAAAATGTTTGATGATATATTCTTTTCAAGGACTAAATAGTAACTAATTATTTGCTTTACTATAAGAAAATTGCCTTTTTTCAAATTTGCTGGAAAATAACGATCTCTAAGCAAAGTTTTGAAATAATCAACTTTTCTTTTTCTACTTAGTTTTAACAAAATCTCAAAAAATAAGTGAGTTTCTGCGTAAAAACCGGTCAAAATTTATAAAAAAAAAATCAAAACACATCAAAAGAATTAAAAATAGCGCATTTTTAAGCCATATTTTGCAATTTTATACTTTGTTTATAGAAAAAAAATTATAGAAAAAAAACACATTTTTTATCAAATTTTGGAATTTTCTACGTTCTTTTGACAAAATCTTCCGCATTTTGTATTTTTTTTTGTAAAAATCTATCTAAATTTGCATAAACCTGAAAAATTAACGATCTCTAAGCAGTGTTTTGAAATAATCAACTTTTTTTTTGCTTAGTTTTAACAAAATCTCAATTAATAAGTGACTTTCTGCGTAAAAAACCGGTCAAAAATAAATAAAAAAAATTCGAAATACATCTAAAGAATAAAAATAAAGCATTTCCAAGCCGTATTTTGCATTATTTCGCTTTGTTTATGCAATTTTAATTCTTAAATTTAAAGAAAATAACATATTTTTAATAAAATTGTGCTATTTTCTGTTTTCTTGTGACGAAATATTTTGATTTCATTAATTTCTTTGGGTAAAAATCGCTTTGAATTTACAAAAACATAAAAAATAACCCATTTCCGAGCTAAGTTTTTGAATAAATGTTGCTTTATTTTAAAGGTCACTAATGGACTTTTTCAACTCGCTGGGACACCCGGTATACAGGGTGTTTTTTTTAAATTGCGAAAAATTTCAAACAGTGCTATAAAGCTTCGTAGAGTGATAAAAATTAGGGGATACACCCGGTAAACCTGTAATTTTTTTTCAGGTTAAATTAAACCGAGCGCGTTGATATTCAATCTTTTTTCATAAAGTTTTCACATATTTTTTATTAGTGTGTCAACAATTCCGTGCGTGAGGAATGAATGTGTATAAAATTTGATGGCTTCTAGCAAACAACGTGAAAGTGATAAAGCGGTTTTTTGCTGAAAAAATATATCGAACGAGTGTACTGGAAGTTGTAATAATATTTTTATTTTCATCATCGGTATAAATCTGTTTTTGTTTTGACGAGTTTTGCTCGTAAACTAGGGAGATTTTAATAATTCCTGTTGTGGGCTCGGTTTTGCGGTAGTTTACACAAAAAAACAGGATCCAGGGACTCTAGTTTCAACATAAAAAATTAAAATTAATAAATATCCACTGCATGTTATTTTGACGGTCCTCACAATAAAAAAATGGGGGACTTTACTTCGAAATTTTATAATGAAAAATAAACAAAACGAAATACCTATTTACAAAAATTCAGCACCGATTTCTTTTTACTGTAACTAGAGTTATTTTAACGTTTGTTTCTTAAATTAAAAAAAATTAAAAATTTACAGGGTTTTAAAAAAAGATTGTAAAACAAAGAAAAAAGTTTTAATAAAGATGAGCCCGCAAAGTAGCGATATCGAATGTGAAAATTTTTAGTTTTTTTACTAAAAGCTTCTCTTTTTTGTTTGAACAGATTGGAAATAAAAGTTTCAAAAAAACAATTTTCGTTATTTCTAAAGCCGTTACTTGTTTAAAAAGTAAAAAAGTGCAAAATTAGGCTTAGACATGAGTAAATTTTGCTTGTTTTTATGATTTTAAAATTTTTTACTCACTAAAGAAAATTATTTAAAACAAAGTGGAATTCTCCAAAATTGTATCGAAAAATGTGATGTTTCTGAAAAATTTAAAGCAACTTACAAAATTCTAAAAATTTTGCTAAAAAAGACAAAATTGTAAAATTAGTTCTGAA
>NW_025400983.1:1445021-1450792 GCF_015345945.1 Tribolium madens
TCTGGGTTTATAACTGGTATGGAAGTTGTTTTTTTCGGGAATTTGGTATTTCACTCACTCAAATCCACCCAAAACTTTGATTTTTTTAAACTTTGTTTAAAAAAGCACGATTTTTTATGAAGGCGTTTTTTCGGGAATCTTTGATTAATGTATTTTTTAAAAATTAATAAATCTTGTTTTTTTAATAAATTGAAGCAAAGGCTAGTCTGTAACGACTATTTATAATTTTCGAATATTATTGTTTAAACAAAAAAACAACTAAATCTCAAAGATTTGATCGAAACAAAGAAAATTATATGAAGTGTGTAATTTTTGTAAATCTAAGAGGGTTCTTGCTCAAAAAACACAATTTAGAACGTTTTTTGTGGCAGAAAGTTACTAATTTTTTCAGATTTTGTTAAAACAAAGTAAAATAAAACAATATTTATTCAAAAACTTAGTTCGGAAATGGGTTATTTTTTATGTTTGTGTAAATTGAAAGCGATTTTTACACAAAGAAATTAATGAAATAAAAAGATTTCGTTACAAGAAAACAGAAAATAGCAAAATTTTATTAAAAATATGTTATTTTCTTTAAATTTAAGAGTGCTTTTCAACGACGGCTGGAATTGCTTTATTTTTTATTCTTTTGATGTATTTAGATTTTTTTTATAAATTTTGACCGCTTTTTACGCAGAAACTCACTTATTTTTTGAGATTTTGTTTAAACTAAGTAAAAAGAAGAAAAGTTGATTGTTTTAAAACTTTGCTTAGAGATCGTTATTTTTTCAGGTTTATGCAAATTTAGAGCTATTTTTACAAAAAAATCATTAAATTCGGAAGATTTTGTCAAAAAAACGCAGTAAATTCCAAAATTTGATTAAAAACATGTTATTTTTCCCATAAATTAAAGAATGGTTTTCAACGAGAAACTTATTAAGTATAAAAAAAATTGCATAAACAAAGTATAAAACTGCAAAATGTGGCTTAAAAATGCGTTATTTTTAATTCTTTTGATGGATTTTAAATATTTTTTTATAAATTTTGACGTTTTTTACGCAGAAACTCGCTGAAGCAAACGCAAGTCTGTAACGACTATTTTTAGTTTTCAATTTTTTTTTACAGATTAATAACATTATTAAACCAAATTTCAACAATATCTTCAAAGTTTTCAAGCAAATTAAAAAAAAATGAATTTCCTTATAGTAAGCAAATAATTAGTTACTATTTAGTCCTTGATGGGAATATATCATCAAAAATTTTCAGTTTTCTTCAGTTTTTCAACAAAATGATTAATAAAATCTAGTTTTTCTGTAGCAAAAATGATCGAAGAAGTTAAAAGACATCTCGCATTTTTGACAAACAACTTCAGTTTTCTGCAGCAAAATTGAATAAAAATAATAATTTTAATAATTAATATAATAATTATTATAATAATTAATAATTAATAATAATTTTTTTGAGTAAATAAGCTTGAGAAATTTGAAAAAGATTTGTAATTTCAGAGTTTCCAAAATAATTTATTAAAGTTATTTTACAAAATTTCTTCAATTTTCTTCATAATTCTTCAACATGTTTAGCAAAAATCTGAAACACCATAAATTATTTTCTTGTACTTTTTATTCGATTCCTAGTTTAGTTCTTGAGAAGAATATCATCAAATATTTTCAGTTTTCTTCAGTTTTTCAGCAGAATCAATTAAAACTTAGTTAAAAGAGCCGAAAAACAGCTCATAGTTTCAAAGTTTTCAAAAAAAAATATTTAAATTTTTTTAACACAAAATCAATTTTCTTCAAATTTTTTCATCAAAATCTGAAGAAAATGGACCGAAAAACTATTGTGTAAGAACTATTTAGTATTTATTACCGAGATTTTTGTAACCTTGCAATAAAACAAACTAAAACATTTTTCGGGTTTTCATTAATTTTTACATTAAAATTAAAGCCGTGACGAAAAAATTATCAAAAACAACACAAAATTCGCAGATAAAAATAAACTGATGTTTTCAAAACATTCACAAAAAATTCTCACTAAATTTATTATTTATTATCAGGGCGCTATGTTTTCATTTCTGAATAGATCTAAAATTAAAAAAACATGTTTTTTTAATTGTTTTGTCTAAAATGGTCATTTGTGACTAAATTACAACTTGCATTTTATTTTTCAGGGCGCTATCTTCTGATTTCAGGGTAAAACCTCTGATTTTTTTACAAATAAATGAAAAAAGAAACAAAAAACCTAAATTTTTTTTTAAGTTTTTGACGCCTTAAACGGCCATTTGCGTCGAAATTGCAATTTGCGACAGTAAAAATTGCTGAAAACTTGATTTTTCAGGGCGCTATCACTTGATTTCAGAGTAAAACTTGATTTTTTCAAATTTTACATCTGAAATGATCATTTGTGACTAAATTACAGCTTGCAATAGTTCAAATTGTTAGAAATTTTGCTTTTTATATAAATATTTTTCAATTTCAATAATTATTTTTATAAAAAAAAAAACAAAAAATCATATTTTTAACGTTTTAAACGGCCATTTGTGACCTAATTACAACTTGCAATAGTTTAAATTTTAGAAAATTTTATTTTTCAGGGCGCTATCTTTTGATTTCACTTTATTATTTATTTATTATTAAAGTCCCTAGATGTAATTTTGACGTTTATTGTCATTGTCATTTGCACAATTAGGAACAATAAATGTCGAAAGACTCGAATTAACCAATTTAAAAAATGTCATTTCCAGCAAGTGAAACTCTTGCAAGAAGTCGTCAGTCAGCAAATCGAGATATCTGCGCCACTCCTCTCCCCCTCCCAACCCCTTTTCCACTTAGCCCTTCCAACCCTTGACGTTAATGTAATGTCCGGAGATCAAAAAGAATTACCATTTCTCTCCACCAACGTCAGGTATCGATCCTCACTCCCACATGGAAAATTAAATTAAAAAAAAAATATTTCAGTGACCACAAATGGGCCCCACACAGGACCAAAATCAACACGAAAGAGCAATGCGTCATTGGGGTGGTCATTTACCGCAATTTGACCGCTTTTTTACCCTCGCGGTCGGTAATCCGAGTCAAGTAGGTGCTTTAAGCATAGGGCAAAACCGGGAAAGATTGACTTTTACCAATTTTTGAATTTTTTTCAAAAGCATATATCAAATTATGGCTCTAGCTCCTTTAAAACGCGTTTCCGGGCATACCTCCATAAGGACTTTTTTTCTTGTTTTGACCCAAGAAATCATCCCACGGAAAATTTGAAGTTTTTTTTTCGGACACCCTATATAATTTATACAGGGTGTTCCAAAAAAAAATTCTCAAAAAGTGTTCCATCTCTCCCGGGGTTACCCTACACCAATATTTCGTCTAAATCGAAGTTTCAGAGACGGGGCTGAAGTGGAATACGAGGTGATATCTCAAATCGTTCGCTTATGGATCCTGTCAGGGGTAAAAAATCGCGATTATAATCCTCATATTATCCTGGAATGGAAACACGGAAATCGAAACGCCTCCAAAGACGGATGGTTTATCAAGTGTGCCGTGGCCGAAACGGCCATGTATGCATACTCGTGGAACACTAGTGTTTGTGCAACGAAAATTTTGGGTTTTAATTTGACACGCTGTATATGTCCAGCGGTGGGGACTTTCGCCCTGCTCTTGACAGCGAATAATATTCAAGTATTTTTTTGGTGTTTTTTTTTTTTTACTAAAGTGATTGATTTTTGTTTCATTTAGGTTGGAAAAGAGGAACCACAGCCAATGCGATACATTGTTTTGGCAGGATGCTCGATTTGTTTCTTATCAGCGTTGATAAGTACAATTATTTTGACGATTCATTGGATTTTGAAACGGTCCTGTGTTGTTTTTTTGAAGTTGCAATGCTCAGTGTCCATCATGGGGGTCATGTTGACCTTTGTACTTGTCACACTGAGTGACCCCTCAGAGGTAAAAATTCAAAAATTTTTATTTTATTTTAATTTTTATTACAACTTGCAAATTATTCAATTTAAGAAAAAATCAATAATCTTCACAAAAAAACAAAAATCCTATTTTTTCAAAAAATTTTTACGTTTTTAAGAACCATTTGTGAGTAAATTACGATTTTGGATAGTCCAATTGTTGGAAATTTTATCAAAACTTGCGATTTTTTACAAATAATCCAAATTAGAAATTTTTCCTTTTATGTCACTATTTTTTAGTTTGACAAAAAATCAATAAAGAAACAAAACGTTTTTGACGTCTTAAACGGTCATTTGAGTCTAAATTTCAATTTGGAACTGTAAAAATTGCTGAAAATTTGATTTTTCAGGGTGCTATGTCTCAATTTCAGAGTAAAGCTTGTTTTTTTATTACATAATTTTAACGCCTATTTTACATCTAAAATGATGTTTGTTAGAGATTTTGCTTTTTGTCACTATTTTTCAATTTGAAAAAAAAACTTAGATTTTTGACGTCTTAAACAGCCATTTGTGACCAAATTACAACTTGGAATAATTTAAATTTTGTTAAATTTTATATTTCAGAGCCCTATTTTTTGATTTCAGAGTAAAACTTGTGATTTTTTTAAAAATAACCCAAATTCTTAAAAATCTTGCATATTTGTCACTACTTTACACTGTCACTACTTTTCCTTAAAAAAAAAACAGTAAAACACAAAAGTCTACATTTTTCAAAAGTTTTTTACGTTTTAAACGGCCATTTTTGATGAAATCACAATGTGCGATAGTTAAAATTGTTGAAAATTTTGGTTTTCAGGACGATTTATCTTGATCTCAGAGTAAAGCTTAATTTTTTTCAAATAATTTTTAACGCCAATTTTACATCTAAAATGTTCATTTGTGACTAAATTCAGCTTGTAATAGTGCAATTGTTAGAGATTTTGCTTTTTGTGACCATTTTACAATTTGAACGAAAAATCAATAATTATTATCTTTATAAAGAAACTAAAAACTTCTATTTTTGACGTCTTAAACGACCATTTGTGACCAAATTACAACTAGCAATAGTTCAAATTTTGGTAATTTTATTTTTCAGAGCGCTATCTTTTGTTTTCAGAGTAAAACTTGAGATATTTTTATAAATAATCCAAATTAAAAATTTTGCTTTTTACGTCACTATTTTTCAATTTAAAAAAAAATCAATAAAGAAACAAAAAGCCAATATTTTTTTAAAAATTTTGACGTCTTAAACGGCCATTTGTGTCTAAATTTCAATGTCCGACAGTAAAAGTTGCTGAAAATTTTATTTTTCAGGGCAATATCTCTTGATCTCAAAGTAAAATAATTTAAATTGTCAAAAATTGTGCTTTTTATGTCACTATCTTTCGATTTAAAAAAAAAAACAATAAAAAAACAAAAAGCTTTAATATTACAAAAGTTTTTGACGTCTTAAATGACCATTTGTGTCAAAATTTTAATTTGCGACAGTAAAAATTGCTGAAAATTTAATTTTCCAGGGCGCTATCTCTTGATTCCAAAGCTTACTATAATCCAAATTTTGGGAAACTTTATTTTTCAGGTCGCTACCTTTTGATTTCAAAGTAAAACATATTTTTCCTTTCGAATAATCAAAATTAAATAATAAATTTAAAGTAAAGTAATTAAATAATTATTATCTTTAAAAAGAAACTTAAAACCTATATTTTTCAAAAGTTTTTGACATCTGAAACGTTCAGAGCGCCATTTTTTTTAATTTGAAAGTAAAATTTACAATTTTTTTCATAAACAAAGAAAACATTTATCGTTTTCACGAATTTTTTATCTTTCACATAAGTCATTTCACCTTTCCGGAGAAAAAAAA
>NW_025400983.1:1451638-1463022 GCF_015345945.1 Tribolium madens
AAAGATTTTGGGAAATAATTTGTAAAAACTTAACACAAGAAACATTTTTAAAGAAAATTAATCAAAAAAACTGTTAAAATAACGTCTCCTAAAGTCATTTTTTGTCCTAAATAGGTCTTTAGAAACCACCTCCCAAACTCTTTTGACGTTTTTTTAAGGACACCCTATATAACAACTTCATTATCGACTCACCCTATATAAAAAAAATGTAATTAATTCTTTAGCGGTTGTTTGCGAGCGTCATGTCCATCCTGGAGCTCCTCCTCCTCATGGGCCTCTCCTCCCACATCAGCCTCCTCCTCATGGTCTATACCGAGATGGTCCACCTCCCCAAATCCGCCACTTCCAAGCAAACCGTCGTGGGGATAAGCACCGGAGTGCCCATGATCGCCGTCTTCGGCAACCATCTCGCCCATCAAACCATGGACGTGCGTCTCGAATCATGGTGGCTGTTGGGGGGGACTCTAGCCTTCAGCATTTTCCTCACCGTGGGGGCCGTCATCGTGGCCCTTTTCCTCCTCTTGTACGCCACTGTCTTGCACAAGCTGAAAAAACTGACAACAGTGCACGAAAAAGAGGGCAAAATCCTGCAAAAGCGGTAAGTTGCCGAAATTTTCAATTTTCAGTCAAATTAGTCATAAAAATAGTGATCAAATAACGAAAATTCCGACAGAGCTAAATTTTGGTGGAGACTATTAGAAATAAAGTGTCAAAAGTTCCCATCGATCCCATGTGTGCTAAAAAAGTTATTTGGGGTCAAAGGTCAAAATTTGACGTTTTTTAGATTTTTTTCTAAAACGGTAAGTTTTCTCAAAAAAGTAGCCCAGACAAAAATTATAGATCTTAAAGTTATCTACAAAAATAGTCCTTGTACTTTTTTTCTAAGAATCACCATTCCTGAGATATCGCGATTCTAAAAGTTGAAGGAGTTTCATTCTACATAATATGCACATACAGAGTGCGCCAGAACTCGCGCCCCAAAGAAAAATAGGGTAAGGTACCAGGAACATGGAAAAAATTTAAAAAAAATTTTATCTATAAAAATTTCAAAGTTATGAGAGTTTAAATTTTGCACTTTGACTCTATTTATTTCTGTAGGATAAATAATTTTCCACGTTTTTTTGCTACAGGCTATTAGAAGCGGAAACAAGGAAGTTGTATCCAAGAATGTAACTCTGTTTAATGTTATTTGTGGCTTTTATTGGCAAAAGTTTTGTACCTTTACTAAATAACTGTAAAAAAAAACAAATACAAAATTATCAGTATTATTAAATAGACAAAAAAAATATGTCAAATGTCAAAAAACAAGTGTCAAAATTTTTTGACAGATAGAATTTTTTAAACACTTTTTTTATGTTCCTGGTATCTTATCTTACTTGAAATTTTTCTTCTACTTCATTAAACTTATAAATATCTCGATTCCATTAGAATTAAAAAGAATTTATTTGGTAATACATACAGGGTGTTTAAAAAATCGCGCACTTCCTTGAAAGAGAGTAATTGGATAGTTCCCAGAGTACTGAAAAAATGTTTAAAAAATTCTATCTGTCAAAAAGTTTTGAGATTTGACATTTTTTATGTGTGTTTAATAATACTGATGACCTTGTACAGGGTGCTGCATTTTGGATGTCCGAATTGGGAATCTCCGAAACTAAGAGGTTTAGCCAAAAACGAGTAATACATTCTGGGGCTCATTTTTTGAGAAAATAATATTGGTTTAAACCGCATCCCGCTATCGTCTTTTGTTTTCGACTTACAGACAAAAGTTGACATTTTGGCGAAATCTAAAAAAATTTATATCTTCGTTATTATAGAAGATACGGACTTGAAATAAAGACATTATACAGGCACTTTTTTACGAGGAATTTAATAATGTAGTTAACAATTTTTTTCAGTTATTAGTTTAGCCGTAATAAGATAAACTTTTATTTTTTTTAATGGAAACCATAGGCGGCTACGGCAATTTTGAAAATCTTATTTTTTTCTGATCTAAAAAATATATATTTGTAACAAAATATTTTTTTATAACTATACTTAAAAAGTGAAATACATATTTTGTGTGATAATAGTTGGCCATGGAAAAACTATTTCACTCCAAATGTGTAAATAATAATCAATAAAACTGTAAAATAGATGAAAAAATAGATAAAGTTATAAATATTAAAAAAATACGATACGGTAGAAGTATTGAAGAAATATGCGAGCGCCTTAGAACAAAATTATTACATATTTTTAAAAAATCAAAAAATAGGAAAAACAAATGTGTGAATAGTCAACACAATTACAAAAAACATTTTTTTGATGATCTAATGGAGGTAGGATAACGTTTCACATAGACGGAATTTGGGTATTTGAATCGTCATTTTTGTGTCATATAAAATATATTTTATTGAAGAATTAAAGTGGCTTTTTTTACAACACTCTATGTATCACTAGAAGTTGCAATGGTAATGTTAGCTTGTTTAAAAACAAAGAAATGTTCTTAGTCGCCAATAAGTTGATTTACAATTTATTTTGCATTTTTTTCATTATTTAGTACTTAGAAAACTCTTTCATTAGTGACACTGGTTGAATATAATATAGTTTAAATCCTTTTAGTTGAAGATGCAACATTTTTTCATGGCCAACTGCGAACGAAAATCAAAGATAATTTTTTGCTAAAAATGTATTATAATAATTTGTTACAAATATATATTTTTTAGAAAAGAACAAAACAAGCTTTTTAAAAATGACATAGCCATCTATGATTCCCATTTAAAAAAATACAAGTTTATTTTATTAATGCTAAACAAAACTGAAAAAAATTGTTAACTACATTATTAAATTCTACGTAAAAAAGTGCCTCTATAATGTCTTTGTTTCAAATCTGTGTCTTCAATAATAACGAAGATATGAATTTTTTTAGATTTCGCTAAAATGTCAATTTTTGTCTATAACTCGAAAACAAAAGACGATAGCAGGATGCGGTTTTAACCAATATTATTTTCTCAAAAAATGAGCCCCAGAATGTATCACTCGTTTTTGGCTAAATCTCTTAGTTTCGGAGATTCCCTATTCGGACATCCAAAATGCAGCACCCTGTACAAGGTCATCAGTATTATTAAACACACATAAAAAATGTCAAATCTCAAAACTTTTTGACAGATAGAATTTTTTAATAATTTTTTCAGTACTCTGGGGACTATCCAGTTACTCCCTTTCAAGGAAGTGCGCGATTTTTTAAACACCCTATATGTATTACCAAATAAATTCTTTTTAATTCTAATCGAGATATTTATAAGTTTAATGAAGTAGAAGAAAAATTTCAAGTAAGATAAGATACCAGGAACATAAAAAAGTGTTTAAAAAATTCTATCGAAAAATTTTGACACTTGTTTTTTGACATTTGACATTTTTTTATGTCTATTTATTAATACTGATGATTTTGTATATGTTTTTTTTACAATTATTTAGTAAAGGTACAAAACTTTTGCCAATAAAAGCCACAAATAACATTAAACAGAGTTAGAGTTTAGGATACAACTTCCTTGTTTCCGCTTTTAATAGCCTGTACCAAAAAAACGTGGAAAATTATTTATCCTACAGAAATAAATAGAGTCAAAGTGCAAAATTTAAACTCTCATAGCTTCGAAATTTTTATAGATAGAATTTTTTTTTAAATTTTTTCCATGTTCCTTACCCTACATAGCATTTTTCTTCGGGGCGCGAGTTCTGGCGCACTCTGTATGTGCATATTATGTAGAATGCGACTCCTTCAACTTTTAGAATCGCGATATCTCAGAAATGGTGATTCTTAGAAAAAAAAGTATAAGAACCAATTTTGTAGATAATTTTAAGATCTATAATTTTTGTCTGGGCTACTTTTTTGATAAAACTTACCGTTTTCGAAAAAAATCTAAAAAACGTCAAATTTTGACCTTTGACCCCGAACAACTTTTTTAGTCAATGGGGACTTTTGACACTTTATTCCTAATGGTGTACCAGAATTTAGCTCTGTCGAAATTTTAGTTATTTGAAATGTCTATTTTGACCGGACTATTTTCATGGTTGCGTTTCAGGATTGCGCTCCTGAAAAAATCGGCGTTTGTGTTCAGCTCGCTGGTTTCAGTGGCCGTCAGCAGTATTTTTTACGTGAACTTCGTCGACGTAATCTGGTGGCATTACGAGTTCGGTGTTGTGGCCATGTTGCTGGTAGAGAAATGGCGAGTTTGTGTAAAAATTACAGTTTCAGGTTTCAGGGTTTGGTTGTGGTCGTCTGCTACATCGTGAAATCGGATAGCGATTTTTTTTATTTGTTGCAAGGACGATTCAAAGCGAAACAAAAGGAGGGCTTTTTCGGGGTGGAATCTACAGGTAGTCCATTAAATTGTGAGTACAACACGTTGTTTACGAGATACTAATTGAAATGATTTTTTTATGCCCCCATATCATTCGGTTTCAAACAATTTTCACTCATCTTAAATTCATTTCAAACGAATGCTGGGCGTGTTTGCTTTGTGCCCCGATAAATCGCGATTCCGGGGGCCCGGACTCGACCCGGAAACACATAGTGATCGATAACACGGAAACTACCCGATTTGGGATATTTTAATTGACATAATCGGGTTTCTCGCAAGATTTTACGTCTAGAAAACTGCATTTTGGCCTTTTTCAATTTTATTTGACGTTTTTAGGACAAAAATTCGAACACAATCCATTTTTTCAGACTTTCAATTTGAAAAAAAGCATAAAGTGAATTTTTTTCAAAAGTTTTTGACGTTCTAAATGGCCTTGTGCGACTAAATTGCAATTTGCAACAGTAAAAATTACTGAAAATTTGATTTTTCAAGGCGCTATCTCTTGATTTCAGAGAAAAGCTTGATTTTTTTTAAATAATTCTAACTCTTATACATCTAAAATAATCGTTTATGACCAAATTATAGCTTGCAATAGTTCAAATTGTTAGAAATTTTGCTCTTTTAATGTCACTATTTTTCAATTTGAAAGAAAAATCAATAATTATCTTTAAACAAAAAAATCATATTTTTGAGGTCTTAAACGGTCATTTGTGACCTAATTACAAGTTGCAATAGTTTAAATTTTGAAAAATTTTATTTTTCAGGGTGATATCTTTTGATTTCAGAGTAAAACTTGTGATTTTTTTTATAAATAATCCAAATTTTTCGATTTCGATTTTAAAATAAAACTTATGATGTTTTACAACTAATCCAAATTGTTGAGAATTTTGCTTCTTATGTCACTATCTTTCAATTTGAAAAAAAAATCAATTAAGAAACAAAAGCCTAAATTTTTCAAATGCTTTTAAAGTTTTAAACAGCCATTTGTGACTAAATTGCAATGTGCGACAGTAAAAATTGCTGAAAATTTTGCTTTTCAGGACGCTATCTTTCGATTTCAGAGTAAAACGTGTGATTTTTTCAGATAACTTTAACGCCTATACATTTTAAATTAGTTTTGCAACTAAAATGATCATTTGTGTTCAAATTGTTAGAAATTTTGCTTTTTTGTTATTATTTTTCAATCTGAAAAAAGACAATAAAACCAAAAACTTAGATTTTTCAGAAGTTTATGACGTTTTAAACGGCCATTTGTGACCAAACCACAAGTTGCAACAGTTAAATTTGTTGAAAATTTTGTTTTCAGGGCTGTTTTCATTTTTGAGTAGAACTAGAAAACTGCATTTCGGTCATTTGGCATTTTTGAAAAAAAAATTGATCGAAAAATCGAGTTATATACTTTTTTCGAAGCCTAGGACCTGTAGGAGTGTGAAAAACGACATTTGGACCGTTTTTAATGTTTACGATTTTCTTCAAATTTTGACCGATTTTCAGTACCCGGAGCGGAAATTCGTCCATAACTCCGGAACAATTAGGCCTAGGCACTTATCTTTGGTACCGTGGGAAAGCATTTCTTCCCAAAAGTAGCAAACGCTGATAAAATGTTCAATTCCGGGTGTCCGATTTGCCTCCGGAATTTACCCGGAAACGAAATATTGCCCGATAACACGGAAATTACCAGACCTAGAATATTATAATTGACATAATCGTGTTTTTCACGCAATTTTACTGGTCTAGGAAACTGCATTTAGAGTTTTTTTCACTGATTTTTAAGGCAAATATATATATAATATCACAAAAAATGCATATTTTTTAAACACAGCCCAAAATCGTTTTATCATCTTTTTTCAGTCTCTCGCACTTCTAAGAATGTGAAACACGTCATTTGAACTGCTTTTAATTTTTTTAATTTTTTCAAAATTTTGACTGATTTTCAGTACCCCGAGCGGGGATATTCGTCTATAATTCCCTTATGTTTGCTACCGTTGGAAAGCACATTTAATTTCCCATCTTATTAAAAAATTGTCATCGTTCTGTGACGCGTAGTTACCCAGAAAATCGCTGAAATATGCAAAACACTGAATAAAAAGAAACAAAAAAACACGTTTTTCACAAAGATTATAAGTCCTACAAAAAAATTTAATAAACTGTCAAAATCTGCTTTAAATTATCTAATAGCAAAAACCCGGAGTCGATCGGAGTTATAGTTTCGGATAGAGAAACAATTTCAGTTTTTTGACTTTTTAAAATAAGAAAAAATCATAACTTGAAAACTAAGATTCTTAGGTAAAAATAGTTTGCATAGACGTATTCCCCGGACAATTTTACTTAAAAACCTAGACTCTGAAGCGCTCCGGGTGAATTCCGGGCACTCAAAAAAATCGATGTTAATTGAACGTTTTCAAAAATTAAAAAAAATTACTTTTTGAAAGTTGAAAAACCATTTTCGAGATATCGACTTGAAACCCACATTATTTTGTAAAAATTTTCACACTGATTACCTTGATATACAATTTTATACCACTAATCTTGATACTTTTCTTGTGATAAAGGCTTAAAATAATAAAAAATTCGATTTTTCAAAATTTAATTTTTGAGATATTGACTTAAAACCTACATCATTTTGTAGAAATCTTCACACTGATTACGTTAATATACGGTTTTATACCACTAATTTTGATCATTTTTTGTGACAATTGATAAAAAAGTCAAAAATTCGATTTTTTGAAATTTATTTCAAATAGTACAAAAAATTTAAAAAAACTATCGGAATCTACTTTAAATTATCTATCGAATGCTAAAAACCCGGAGTCGATCGGAGTTATAGTTTCTCGGCTAGAAAGAGAATTTGAGTTTTTTGACTTTATTTTTTTTTTAATTTAAACGTGTTTTTTGAAAAAAGTAAGTCTCATTGAAAAATATTAAAATCTGCCTTAAAATATCTATTGAATAGCAAAAATCCGGAGTTGATCGGAGATATTTCCAAAAAAAAAAATTAAAAAAAAAATAAAACTTAAAAACTCCGGGTGATTTCCGGGCGCTGAAAAAACCGGCAAACTCCGTATTTCAGGAGCATTTTCGACACATCTACTTAAAACCTACATTATTTTGAAGTAATTTTTACACTGATTACGTTAAAATACGGTTTTACACTGCTAATTTTGATAGTTTTCTTGTGATAATCGCTTAAAAAAGTCAAAAATTCGATTTTTTGAAATTTAATTTAAGTCCTACAAAAAAAAAATAAAAAACAGTAGGAATCTACATTAAATTATCTATCAAATGCCAAAAACCCGAAGTCAATTGGAGTTGTAGTTTCTCGGCTAGGAAGAGAATTTTAGTTTTTTGACTTTTTAAAATAAAAAAAAATCATAACTTGAAAACTAAGATTCTTAGGCAAAAATAGTTTGCACAAACGTATTCCCCAGACAATTTTACTTAAAAACCTAGATTCTGAAGCGCTCCGGGTTAATTCTGGACACTCAAAAAAGTTGATGTTATTTGAACGTTTTCAAAAATTAAAAAAAAATACTTTTTGAAAGTTGAAAAACCATTTTCGAGATATCTACTTGATACCTACATTATTTTGTAGAAATTTTCACACTGATTATGTTGAAATACGGTTTTATACCGCTAATCTTGATAGTTTTCTTGTGATAATCGTTTAAAAAAGTCAAAAATTAGATTTTTCAAAATTTAATTGAAGTCCTACAAAAAAAAAATAAAAAAACAGTCGGAATCTACTTTAAATTGTCTATCAAATGCTAAAAACTCGGAGTCGGTCCAAGTTATAGTTTCTCGGCTAAAAAAAGAATTTTAGTTTTTTAACTTTTCAAAATAAAAAAAATCATAACTTGAAAACTAAGATTCTTAGGCGAAAATAGTTTACACAGACGTATTCCCCGGACGATTTTACTGAAAAACCTAGATTCTGAAGCACTCGACGTGATTTCCGGGGATTGAAAAAAATCGATCTTATTTGAACATTTTTCAAAATTTAAAAAATTTACTTTTTGTAAATTGAAAAACCATTTTTGATATATTGACTTAAAACCTACATCATTTTGTAGAAATATTTACACTGTTTACGTGGATATACGGTTTTATACCACTAATCTTGGTAATTTTCTTGTGATAATCGTTTAAAAAAGTCAAAAATTAGATTTTTCAAAATTTAATTTAAGTCCTACAAAAAAAATTTAAAAAACAGTCGGAATCTACTTTAAATTGTCTATCAAATGCTAAAAACCCGGAATCGGTCCAAGTTATAGTTTCTCGGCTAAGAAGAGAATTTTAGTTTTTTAACTTTTCAAAAAAAAAAAATCATAACTTGAAAACTAAGATTCTTAGGCGAAAATAGTTTGCACAGACGTTTCCCCGGACAATTTTAGTGAAAAACCTAGATTCTGAAGCACTCCGGGTGATTTCCGGGGATTGAAAAAATCGATCTTATTTGAACATTTTTCAAAATTAAAAAAATTTACTTTTGAAAATTTAAAAACCATTTTTGACATATTGACTTAAAACCTACATCATTTTGTAGAAATTTTCACACGGTTTACTTGGATATACGGTTTTATACCACTAATCTTGGTAATTCTCTTGTGATAATCGCATAAAAAGTCAAAAATTCGATTTTTCGAAATTTAATTGAGGTCCTACAAAAAAATTAAAAAAGCTATCGGAATCTACTTTAAATTATCTATCGAATGCCAAAAACCCGGAGTCGATCGGAGTTACAGTTTCTCGGCTAGGGAAAAAATTTGAGTTTTTTGACTTTTTATAATAAAAAAAGTTATAACTTAAACGAAAACGGTTTGTATAGACAAATTTTCCGGACAATTTTACATGAAAATCGTTGATTCTAAAACTTTCCGGGTGATTTCCGGGCACTGAAAAAAATTAAATTTATTTTAATATCACAAAAACTACTCGTCGTAGAGCATTTTAACAGAAGAAAACTGCATTAATTAAAAAAAAATCTTATCCTGATTATTTTTTTGTGATAATCGCTTATTTTTTTTAAATTTAAACCCGTTTTTGCAAAAATTAGAAAAACCTAAAAAAACTGTCGAAATTTGCCTTAAATTAAAGTCAATATTAATTTTTCAAAAAAAAACGAAATCGTCGCTCCGGGCGCTGAAAAAACCGGCAAACTTCATATTTCAGGCGCATTTAACCCCCTGAAACTTGCCCCCAGTTTTCACCAAGGAGGACGCCGAGGTGGAGAGCGAGAGCATCCCCCACCGCCCCAAATCCGAGCCCTCCAAGCCCATCGAATGCTTCCCCATGTCCGACTCCGGTCTTCCGGAGTGCGTTTCCGGTGCGATGCACACCGACGCCATCTACTGCGCCCAAACCTCCCTCGAGCGCTACAACCGGAGTCCCCAACTCTACCGCAAAGCCCCCTCCAAGCCCCCCGACGAGGAGGCGGTCAGATGTCGCTCCCCCGACATCATCGCCTCCAAAATATGCACCGAACTCGATCTAGTCGCCTCGCACGCCCCCAGCATCGTCATCACCCCCGAAGAGCCCCCCAAACTTCGGGGGGAGATTGCCACAGTTTGCGAGAAATTGGAGGAGGAGGGGAGGAGGGATAATCTGGACGGGATGTTGGATAGGATTAGTCACGATTTGGACTATTTGCTGAATAGGGGGGAGGAGGGGCCGGGGCGGAGGCCCTCCAAGACTAGTATCATAACCGAACAGATTATTGAGGAAGTTGAGGAGGAGATCAAAGTCCCCGAGTCAATCACCGATATTTTGAGGACTAATTGTTAGGAAAAATAGCAAAATTCGACTTTTTCAAGACCAAAAATCAGAATCGAATCACTTATTGTACCTGAAATTATGCTACAATAACTTTAACGAATTTGCTATTTTTTCAAGTAGCTGTGATACGAATATTTACAAATCAAGTATTACATAAGTGTGCCTTATTGTCATTTTCGTAGCCGGTGTCTGTGTCCCGGGGGGCCATTAACTATAACAAATTTTTGGATTTTTTTTGAATTTTTGAAATTGCTTGAATTATTGATTTTTTTGGAAATATCGAATTTTTTTTTTCAAAAACTATCTGAATTAATTTGGGATAACACTATACAGGGTGTTCCGTTAAACTCCATACTAAAAGTATTAAGAGTTCTGACAGTGATATTTTTTTTAAATTTTGTTTAGGGCCATGATTGGTTGGGTCCTGTTCAATGAAAATAATTCCAGGATGGCGCCACTTCCGGTTGCACCGGAAGTGAGTCCAACTTCGTTATTTTAAACAGTACGCTATGTTTTTTATTACGTTTTTGGATTGGTCAAGTGATTTTGAGACAGTTTTTATTAGGCTTCCCTATACCTAAGTTTAACCGTTTTTGAAATATTTAAACTTTTTTGAATTTTTTTGGATTTGCATCTTCCGTTTCAGAAATCTATAACTCTGCTACTTTTAATCATTTTGAAATTGTTTTCGGGCGTATGAAAGAGAAAGGTTAGATCTTTCTTTTGGTGTTTTCGTCGTTGCAAAAATGATTAACAAACACCCAAAATTTAAGGTTAGGTTTGGGAAATTTCAAATCCTATGTTTAATAGTATTCAAGTTTTGATTTTGCCATAGAAATAAGAAAATAGAAATTTTTTTCACAATATTTCAGAATCTTATTGTGGACCACAATCGTATAAAATGAGTGGAACCGAAAAAAAATTGTTTTATTTTCTTGAAATTTTTGTAATATGGCGAATAGAAGAGTAATTTAAAAAATAAATGAAAATATTTAATAAATTTTATTCCAGAAATGATTTATTTGTGTTGTTACGTTATATTTAATTCATTTATGTTAAAAAAACATAATTTTTTAAGTTAATTTTTTTTCTTCTCCAATTTTTTTATTTTATGTTCAAAAAAACCCGAAAATGCCGTAGTTATTTCTATGGAAAGAAAATAGAAAATCTATTTTTTTTACAATATTTCAGGATCTTATTGTGGACCAAAATCGTAAAAAATGAGTGGAACCGAAAAAAAATTGTTTTATTTTCTTGAAATTTTTGTAATGTGAT
>NW_025400983.1:1464700-1466517 GCF_015345945.1 Tribolium madens
AAAACAAAAGAAAATTTCGAAAAATTATATTCTTAACAAAACATCACATTTTTATAGAACTTTATCATTCAAAAAATTAGTTTTTCCAAAAAATAAATAGTTCAAGCAAAAAACCTTTAGTTCCATACTTTTTATTCACCTGGTATTTTTTTTATTATAATTTTATAATTTTTTTGGAATTATGTAGTTGTACACATTTTTTTAAGTCGCCGGCCCCTCGGTGTTTCCTGTAAATAATCTCAATTTTTGTCGAATAAAACCATAAAACGAGTCGAATTTTTATTAAGTAGCCTCAAAAATTACAAACTAAACAAACATCCTAATCTAATCAATCAATATATTAAATTAAATCGCATCCTCGTAATAAATAACTACAAGCAAAAAATCAAAAAAAAAAAATAATATCACAATCACTGTTCTTCCGCCTCCTCCGTGTTGATTATCTCAAAATCACTATCACTGCTGCTATCTTTCCTATCAAAACTCAAATTTTTCGAAAAATGTTCCTCTTCGGATGAGTCGCCATTGAAATGGCGCGATTCGAATCGGATTCCCCTGTGCTCCGAATCCGAATCGCTCGAAATGTCCCCAGGCGTGCGCCCCCCGGGGAGGAGGTCCTCCTCCGCCAGACTCTCCTTGTCTTCGCCGTCCAAGTACGACGGCATCGAGGCCAAACCGCTGACCAACGAATTAGTGACTGAATCTGCAATCACCATTTCAAATTCAAAATTCGCGCCAAAATAAGCCAACTACACAAATAAATTTATCACTTTTCTTTGATAACTACTCGTCGTAGAGCATTTTAACCTGTAGAATCGTGTTCCGCGTGCAATTTTACGTCTACAAAACCGCATTTCGATTTTTTTCTTCAGACGTATTTGACAATTTTCCAGTGAATTTGATTAATAATTCAAATTTCGCGCCAAGTCAGCCAACTAATCCAATTAAGTAATAATATTATGGACACTTTTATCAAAACATTTTATTGACCGATAACTCAAAAATTACTCGTCGTAGAGCATTTTAACTAGTTAAATTGTGTCCCGCGTGCAATTTTACCTCAGAAAACCTCATTCTAATTTTCGTTTCAATGTTATTGGGTAAAATATTATTAAAAATAGGCCAATGAAATCATTTGAAATTCAAATTTCGCGCCAAACACAAGGCTGTCAGACAACCAAGCCAACTACGTAAATAAATTAAAAAAAAAAAATTCAACGCTTTTTATTGAGCGAAAATTTAATAACTACTCGTCGTAGAGCATTTTAACTTGTAGAATCGTGTTCCGCGTGCATTTTCCATCTAGAAAACCACATTTCGATTTTTTTCAGTCGAATTTGGCAATTTTTCCAGTAAAATTAATTATATAAAAAAATTATAAACACTTTTACCAAAACTTTTTATTGACCGATTAGTCGAAAACTACTCGTTGCTGAGTATTTTAACCTGTAGAATTGAGTTTACCGTGGAATTTTACGTCTAAAAAACCGCATTTTGTTTTTTTTTTCAATCGAATTTGGCAATTTTTCCAGTAAAATTAATTTAAAATTCAAATTTCGCGCCAAACACAASGTTGTCAGCCAACTAATCCAAATAAATAAAAAAATTATAAACACTTTTATTAAAACTTTTTATTCACCGATAACTCAAAAACTACTCGTCATAGAGCATTTTAACTGGTTAAATTGTGTTCCGCGTGCWATTTTACGTCAGAAAACCATATTCTAATTTTCTTTTCAATGTTATTCTGCAAAATATTATTAAAAATGGGTCAATGAAATCATTTGAAATTCAAATTTCGCGCCAAACACAAGGCT
>NW_025400983.1:1466817-1483185 GCF_015345945.1 Tribolium madens
TTCTAATTTTCTTTTCAATGTTATTCTGCAAAATATTATTAAAAATGGGTCAATGAAATCATTTGAAATTCAAATTTCGCGCCAAACACAAGGCTGACACAAGCCAACTACGTACATAAATTTAAAAAAATTTCAACGCTTTTTATTGACCGAAAACGCGATAAATACTCGTCCTAGAGTATTTTAACTAACTGAATCGCAAATTTACGTCTAAAAACCACATTTCGAATTTTTTCATTATTTTTGAAACAAAAATGGCTCAATGAAAACGATTTTAAGTGATTAATTCCATCAAGTGACCCAAAATCGGTCAAAATTTGATAATTTTAGCCCCGAATTGAGGTTATGTTTTGGTTGTGATGCTGCAGTTTAATGACATCTGTCACGCGACAAAGCCAACTGCGTAAATAAATAAAATATGTTATCAGTGTTATCATTTATCACCCTTATCAGTTATTGGTATTTAAAACGTGCGAAATAAACGAAATAATGATTAATGTTTGTTTTTTCTTTAATCTAAAATCCCACTTGACAAAAACAAGCACTTCCTCGGAAAAATCAAGTGGGTAGGAAGTAAACACAAAACTTGATAAAAATTTAGTTGTAAATGAAAAATCCCCGTTTTTGTTGACTTGTAATTTAATAAATATGTGATAATTTGGGCT
The DNA here is from genome assembly GCF_015345945.1 of Tribolium madens. Taxonomy (NCBI): domain Eukaryota; kingdom Metazoa; phylum Arthropoda; class Insecta; order Coleoptera; family Tenebrionidae; genus Tribolium; species Tribolium madens. The sequence goes on from NW_025400983.1 coordinate 1,467,483, forward strand.
ATTTTGCACGTAAACAGCCCCCAAGGTCACACTCTCCAACTATTTTTGAGCAATAAAAATAGACCTATTTACCTGCAGTCCTATCAGTCAACAAACTATCAAGATCTGGGTCTCTGCGGCTGAAATCCTTGTCTGAAATGAAGGGAATTAGCTCGTCTTCAGCCAAGACACCTGAAATCGCACTTTCAGTCACGCAAATCGCCAAAATTCGGCCTGAATACCTCTTTCAGAGCCCACATTTTTCACGAATTGTTTCACTGCTGAAACATACTCCGGGGGCAGTTTCGAGAGCCCCAACGGCACGAAAAACACCCCCAGGAGCACCAAGTAGACTATGACATACCCCGAGATGTTTTTCGCTATGAAACTAATGACAAGGAACACGAAAGACATGCCGATGCAAAACTGAAAAGTGAGGTTATTTCCTGTGATTTAGCGTTTTTACCCACCGAAGAGGGGCTGTCTTTGCGCAGGGCTTTGAGCGAGAGCACCACGTCGGTGAGGTCGGCTTTGAGCTCGTCCAAGGCCTCCAAATGGGGGGCGCCCCCAATGTCGAAGCAGGAGTCCCCGAGGAACGCCACCAGCGCCAGGAGGAAGACAGCCCCGAAGAGCCTCAGTTGCAGCTGAATCGCGAGCCTGAAACACCGGAAATAGCCCCAAATTGAGACAATTTTGACAGTTACCAGAAGAAGAAGTTGAGGGCGAGGAACACACTCAGGGTCAAAGACACGTCCTCCCAGCTCAGGATCCTGTACCCCAATTCGAAATAGGCGTCAATTTTCGTAATTTCGCGACTTTTCTTCGGTTTTTCCCACAAAAAGCGGATTTTTCGCGTGAAAAAATCCATTTTGTTGACACTTGGTGACCTTGAAGGGGTGATTTCAGGAGTGTTTGAGGGAAACTGCGCGCATTTTTTACCAAATCACTCGTGATTAAAATTTGTGCTTATTTTGACGATTTTCAAAGAATCATTCGGTGGGGATCGGATCACGCGACTGCGCCCCACCAACATGCGCGATTTGTGAATGGAGGCGAGATTTGCATCGAATGGGGCTCAAGGGCGCCCCCAAGGGCGAACGAATCGATGAGTGAGGCCTTGATTTGGTGTAAACAATCAAACATTTGTTTTAACAATGACAGATGTTCAAATTTAGCGCCATGTTTCTAGCACTACCGCTGCGATGAAGTCGTCGGCGTGTTTAACCGATTCAGCCAAATTGGGATTTTATCGACCGGTAAACCACGCAATTGACTGATGGAGTCGTTTGGGGTGGGATTTATTTACCAAATTTCGGGTTTCAAGGGGTAAAACTCGTAATTTTGTTAATTTAATGACACAGGTCTACCATGACGATTAAATCGTGGGCCCTCAATGACAAAGACGACTGGCCCAGTGTTGCCATATCTGGTGATTTTTATGCTAGTTTGTTGGTGCTTTGGTGAAAACTTTGTAAATGTAACTGCAGTTACAGCAGAAATTAATAAATTTGAAGTTTTTTTGCATTTTTTGAGAATTTTGCACGTTTTTTAGCCAGAAACGTGGTCAAACTTGCACAAAAAAGCCATAAGCCACCAGATTAGTTAAGAAACAGTTTTGTTTCTTTTTTGGCAGAAAATCATTAAATTGGATCAAAATAGCCTTTTTCCTCGCGTTTTAGTACACACGTTTTTTTAATCAGAAACAAAATTTCGTTGAAAACCAACTGAAAATTCCCTAAATTGGGCCAAAAATTGTGTTATTTTTGCATTTTTAAAATTTTTAGCAGGTTTTTGAAATAAACACGCAGTTATTTGAAAAAATTTAGCTAAAAATTTAACAAACTTTATTGAAATTGGTATTTCCTCGATTTATTTTGTTTTTGAACCAGCGACTTTTTATTTGCAAAATCTTGTCAAAACATGTCTAAAAATTACTAAAATTATTTAAAATTTATTCGATTTAGCTCGTTTTTGAGTGAAATTTTGACAAAAAATAGGCCGAAAAAAGCAAAATTTTGTCGAAAATTACTTTATTTTTTTCAAACACTTTTTTGGGCTAAAATCTCAGTTTTTTCATTAAAAACAAATCAAAAAGTTTTAGTACGTTTTTTAATCAGAAACAACTATTTTGCAAAATTTCATTGAAAACAAACTGAAAATTCACCGAATTGGACAAAAAATTTGTAATTTTTATATTTTTACAGTGTTTAGCACGTTTTTGAAATAAACATGCAGTTTTTTGAAAAAAATTTGCTAAAAACGTAACAAACTAGATTGAAATTGGTATTTCCTCGATTTATTTCGTTTTTGAACCAGGGACTTTTTATTTGCAAAATCTTGTCAAAACATGTCCAAAAATTATTTGAAATTTATTCGATTTAGCTCGTTTTTGAGTGAAATTTTGTCAAAAAATAGGCCGAAAAGGGCAGAATTTCGTCGAAAATTGTATTACTTTATTTTTTTTAAGCCTTTAAAGCACGTTTTTAAACCAAAATCTCAGTTTTTTCGTTAAAAACAAATCAAAAACAGTTTTATTTCGTTTTTTGTCAAATAAGTCACTGAATTTGATCGAAATGTATACCTAGTATTTTGTTTTTTTTCCTCGCGTTTTAGTACGTTTCTTAGTCAGAAACAAAACTATTTTGCAAAATTTTTTTTGAAAACAAAATGAAAATTCACCAAATTGGGTCAAAAATTGTGTTATTTTTACATTTTTAGAGTGTTTAGCACGTTTTTGAAATAATTACAAAATTACAAAACATGTTTTAAATTGATGTTAATTCGTTTGTTTTATTCGATTTAGCTCGTTTTTGAGTGAAATTTTGTCAAAAAACAAGCCGAAAAGCACATATTTTTTTCGAAATTCATGTTACTTTACATTTTTCAAGTCTTTAAGCACGTTTTTAAACAAAAATCTGAATTTTCTGTGAGATTTTGCAAAACAAACAAACAAAAAAACAAAATCATTTTTTTTCAAGTCTTTTAGAATGCTTTTCAAATAAAACGCAAAATTTTGTTGAAAACAATCCAAAAATCAGAGAATTGGACCAAAAATCGTGTTTTTCATGTTTTCGAGCACGTTTTTTAATCAGATTTGCAAGAAAAACGGAAACCGTTTTTCAAAAAAAATTTCAGCTGTTTTGGTGAATTTATTTTTTTTCAGCTGGCGACACTGGATTTGCTTTGTTTTTTTTAAAACACCAGGCACCTACGATTATTTAAAAGACTTGTGACGCGCAAAATGTGATTAAAATTCTTATTTTGACGTTTGAGTGCGCAATTTGCATCGAATGGGGCTCAAGGACACTCCAAGGACAAACAAATCGATAAGTAAATCTTGATTAAATAATCAAAAATTTATTTTTCTAATTCAAATTTAGCGCCACGTTTCTAGCAGCACCAGTTCAATAAAAAAGTCGCCGATTCATTCAAGTATTGGATTTTATCGCCCGATAAACACGTGGACATTTGTGTGAAATTTATTTCAAAAATCTCCGAAATTTCGTTAATTAGTAATAAGACAGCTAGCTCTACCAGAGCGATAAAATCGTGGGCATGCGAAATGACAAACACGGCTTGCTTTGTTTTTTATTCAAACACCATGCACCTATGATTATTTACAAGATCGGTAAAAAATACATTTGCAATGTTATCAAAGGTACACGAAATGAACTTACGTAAATATAAAACTTTATTGGAGGTTAAATTACAATTATTTCTTATTATACCAATAAAAAAGTTATATTATGAATGAACAGTTCTACAAACTACAAAAACCAATGAAAAAAATTACGACCTAGTTAAATTCCTCAGTTGTGTAACAAACCCATCATTCGGTCGAACACAACTTCGTGCATTTTTTACAATATTATATGCATCCAAAAAATTATAACCGCGAACTAAAATCAAATAACCTATGACAATGGAGGCCGAACGGCTCACACCGGCGTTACAATGCACTAGAATATTACTCTGTCTTTGCACAGCATTCTCGATAAAATCGACACTTTGGGCGAGGACCTCTTCCAAGTCCGTCTCCGGTAGATCCAAACACTCGACAAATTTGCAATTTTTCCCACACTTGACTTCAATTCCGACACTGAGAACGTTTTCAATACAATAATTTCGCAAAATTTCCGAATCACAACAATCCTGTGACCCCAAATAGATAAAATCGGTGATTTTAGCAGGGACATTATCCGGTTTAGTATCAACAACAAATCCAAATTTTTTCCGGTGAAATGGCGTGGTTTCTGGGCCACACTGTATAAATTTCTGACCATCCAAGTGTGTCAATATCGTAGAAGTGGGCCTCAAAGTGTGCTTTTTCGAGCGCAATTCGTCCAAAAAACTCATATTTAAGACTAAAAACTACTTTTTCCTAATATTTAATTGGTTAGTTGGGTGAAGCTGAGCGACTCCTGGACTTGCTGCGTTCTTTACTCGGGGAGCGTGACCTTGACCTGGAGGCCTCCTTCGAGCGTCTCGGGGACCTGGAGCGCGACCTTGACCTCTCAACCGACTTCTTGCGCGAGTTTGATCTCGATCTATCAAGCGATTTCTTGCGTGAGTTTGACCTTGATCTGGATTTGCTCGGTTTGGGGCTCGCCGATCTGGACCTGCTCTTAGACTTGGAGCGGCTACGAGACTTGGAGCGGCTACGAGACCGACTACGACTGCTGTACGACCCTGACCGTCTGCTACGCTTTCTATCCTCGATCAATTTAATTCGTCTACCGTTCAATTCGGTATCGTCTAGTTTCTCAATGGCGTTTTTCAGGTCTGAATAGGAGGCGAATTCGACGACGCCCTCATTGCGGTGCTGTTTATGAGCGTCGGCATAGGTGACTTCGCCCGCTTGTCTCATGTAATCTTTCAAATCTTGCCAACTAATGCGCGAGGATAGATTTTCGACGATAAGTCGATAATTGGTTCTTGTGGGGGGACCGTAGCGTTCATGGGAGCGGTGGTCGCTGCGGCTGGACCATTGGTCGCGACCTCGGGGAGTCCCTCGGGCCCGTTCGACAGTCACACGCTCCCCTAAAAGTTTTTTACCGTTTAATTCATATACAGCATCGTCGGCATCGCGATGATCATCAAATTCAACAAACCCGTAGCCGTTTTTGATGAGCACGTCCCGCATGCGACCGTAGCCCCTGAAAAAGCGCTCTAAGTCCCGTTCGGTGGTCCCGTACGGCAGCCCCCCGACGTACACGCGAGACCCTACCATCTTTGCTATTGGCCCCCTCGATACACTGATCTATCGTACGAGACGTCGCAAAGATACAGACCGTATGCGGGGACTGTCTTTATTCTGTCGTTCCAACTGCGGTGCGAGGGCACTTCCAGCATCAATTTTACCTCTTTAGGGGTTATTTTACCTTGGGCTAGGGCTACCAACGATGCCACCATACGACGTACCTGGCGAAAGAAACACTTTTACAACGGATACCTTGCATGGGAAGCCATTTTGAAGCGTTTCCCTCCAACTCCACCGGCCATTTTGAGGTTATGAAACGTGTCCCAGACAAAAACAACGCTTTTACAAACACAACAACTATACTCACTAAAAACGATATTTACTTGAATTATCCAATGGCCCTCACACGATTTTCGACGGTTTTAAACACTTTTTCGGAGAAAAAACACCGAGATCAAAGTCTGCACGGAAATTACGAAAATTCTAGAGTGACGCAGCACTACCAACCTAACCGTGACGTCACCAACTCAAACACACAACCAAACACCGGAATTATACCAAACCGACACAACACAACCCCACTCCCAAGTGACACAAACCCAAAAACAGCCCCTCTACACTCAAACAACCCACAAAACAACAATTACACGATTTCATTCAACGTGGTTAAGTTGCCAGTCTGGGTCACAAACCGCGCGCAATTTAAATCACACTCACATGGCGGCTATAAAGTGGTGTTTCACCCCTCAGTCTGACACAAAATGGGGCCAAGTGTAAGAATCACACTCCCTTGACACTTTCCCCACAAATTACACACATTTTCGACTAAAAAACCCCAAAATGAAAGTCTGGAGTAACACTACCAACCTAACCACAATTCCATCAATACAAAAACACAACCAAAGACCGAAATTATAACAAAAGGAGACACCACAACCAAACCCCACGTGACACAAACCCTAAAACAGCCCCTCTACGCTCAAACAACACCAAAAACGACATTTATTACATTTCATTTAACGTGGTTAGGTTGCCAACCTAGGTGACAAAAGGCGCGTAATTTGAATTCCACCCACCTGCCGGTAAAGAAAACCCGTAGCTTCGACATAAATATTGTAAAACTGGTAATTCTCGCGGGTCCCTGTCGCCACGGGGGGCCAACTGTAGGGACTATAAGTTGAGGGCCCCCCGTCGCAAATCTCAACCCGATTGACAAATCTCCGGGTGATTTTATCAAGCTCGTGTGATCCGCGCCCCATAAAGGTCCGAAAATCGTGCATTCCTTCGAACAATTTCGCCCCTTGTCTCATTTCGTCAATATTGAAAGAGTCGCAACTGAAATTGACCGTTATTTTGTCTTTTTTACCCCAAAAAACTGTCTTACTAGATGAATAAACACCGTTGGTACTCCTCAATTGGTAATAAATTGAATAAAGTCGCGTTTTCTAATATTTCGGTCTTTGCGGTGGCTATCCGGTAGAGATAAGTGCGCGAGATGGGGGTATGTCGACAGTGGAAATCGGGGGGCACCCAAAACGTCTTAATCACCCTAATTGGGACCTCATTTTTGGTGAAAAACCGATTAAGACAAATCGTGATCGTCTTGGGTTCATACTCGAGCCCATTCGCCCGGTAGAGATCCACATGACACGTGGAATTCAACGCGTGGACCCCAGAATCGGTCCTGAAACCACATTTTGCACGTGTTTTTCACACTTTCAGTATTTTACCTGCTAGACAGGAAAACCGCAGGGTCATTAGTCGGGTTTAGCTGTTTCAAGGCCATCTCGAGCTGCCCCTGCACGGTGGACGGGTCATCAGGACGGGGAAACCTCCCGGTGACTTGTCTCTGAGCCCCCCTAGAATTTTTTTTACAACGTTTGGGCACCAATTATGAATGAAATTAATACTTAAAAGGCGTCCCGATGTAAGAAAAGTGCAACAAGTAGCGGTTCAGGGCCATTTTCGTGAAAAACATCGCGTTTTGTCACATGTGAGGTTATGTAACATTGAGGTTATGTCACAAATAAAAAGTCAATAACGATGATTGGGCCCCAATTATGACTCAAACTAACTCGCGAAGGAGGCCCCTATGTGCGAAATGTGCCGCAAACAGCGATTCAGGGTCATTTTTGTGAAAAACATCGCGTTTAAATGTTTGTAAGGTTATGTAACATTGAGGTTATGTCACAAATAAAAAGTTGGATAACGATGATTGGGTCCCAATTATGACTCAGACTGACACATGAAGGGGGCCTTGATGTACAAAATGTGCAGCAAGAAGCAATTGGGGCCCAAAACATCCCTTTTTTTCGCAAATGTAATTTAACATTGAGGTTATGTCACAGAAATAAAGCTGTTTTTAACGATTAGGTAGCAATTAGTATTGAAAATAACACACGAAGGGGGCCTCGTTGTATGAAACGTGCAACAGCAATTTGTTTTTTTTTAAATGTGATGTTATGTCACAATTAAAAAGTTGATAACGATGATTAGGCCCCAGTTATGACTTAAACTGACACATGAAGGGGGCCCTGATGTACGAAATGAGCAGCAATTAGCGAATCAGGGCCATTTTTGTAAAAACATCGCGTTTTAATTAATGTGAGGTTGTGTCAAATAAAATGTTGTTTCTAACGACTGAATACCAATTATGAGTGAACTAATACGTGAAAGAGGGCCCCGATACACGAAATGTGCAAAAAGTCGCAGTTCAGAGGTATTTTCGTAAATAACAGCTTCTTGTGAATGTGAGGTTATGTCACAAATAAAGCTGTTTTTAGTGATTATGTAGTAATTATTTTTGTAAATAGCACAAGAAAGGGGCCCCAATGTATGAAACGTGCAGCAAATGGCCATCCAGGTCCAATTTTGTGAAAAAAATCGCTTTTTTTTCAAATGTGAGGTTATGTAACATTGAGGTTAAATCGAATAAAAAACTTGTTTTAATTAAACAAAAACTTAATCGCTATCGGAATTGGCATCACTTGACGCCGGTGTACTCTCCTCGCTCTCAGATTTACTCTTCTTTTTCTTGTCTTTGGGTTTGTCACGTTCGGTATCAGACCCTTTCCGTTTCTTGCCTTTATCATCATCGCTATCACTACTCGAATCATCATCCTCGATAAATTCCTTGCTTTTGACTTGACTCGGCTTAACCGACGGCATCGACGTAGTTTTCTTCTTCGTGGGGGCTTTCTTCTCACTGGACTTTTTCTCCTCGGATTTGGCGCCCCCCGACGCCTCATACTCCTTCATCGCCTTGTTGTACTCCTCCTTGGCCTTCGCCGCTTTACCCTCCCACTCAGACTTGTCTTTTAACTCCTTCCACATCTCGCCCCCTTTCTTCGCAATTTCGGTAATCTTAATCCCGGGATTATCCGCCTTGATTTTATCCCTCATCTCATTCAACCATAACATGAAAGCGGTGCTCGGCCTTTTGGGCCTATTTTCATCCTTTGATTTGGATTTTTTCGCGCGTTTTTGACGCGGTTTCTCCGAGACAGTTTTAGTCTTCTTCTTCTCTTTCTTCTCCTTTTCCTTCTTGTGCTTCTTCTTGTGGTCATCACCGGAGCCCTTTTCTTCGTCCTCCTCAGACGTGGAACTCGGACTTGAGTCAAACTCCTCTGCAACGTCACTCTCATCCTGAGGGGGCTTAAAATCTTCATCAGTACTCTCATCTTCACTAGGACCATCATCATCATCCTCATCGCGTTCCTGCGCCTCGGCCTTCACCCTCTCCAAGTACGCATCGGGGGCTGCTTCATTGTCCGAGTCCCCGAAATCGTCATAAGTGCCCCCTTTATCATTCTTACCCCGATTTTTAATATTCAATTTTTTCGTTGTAATAAAATCGAAAAGTTTGTTGTATTCCTCCTTTTCAATGCTACTAAATGTGTGCACAGTCCCCGATTTGAGATGAATTTCGAAATCAAAAGACCGGGTGCTTCCCCCCCCACGGGCGAAATTCACCGAGGCAACCTCCTCGAACCGGATATGAATGGGGGGCTTATGGACGTACATGAAACCGCGTTCAAGGGGGTACAAGTACCCGGCGGCTGCCTTGAACGAACAACCGATAGCTGGGGTACCCGAATGCCCCACGAAGCCCCCAGGACCGGTCAATTTCCGATTAATTATCACTTTCATGACTTTACCCAATACCTCATACGTGGGGCCCGACAATTCCTTATCCAACTTGCCCTCATACTTGTCTTTAAGCTCCTCACTGAAATAATTAATTAGACAAAAATTAAATTAAATTAATTGTAATTACTCAGTGAATGGTAACTCGATTGAAGTCTCCTCTTCTTGTCCAAACAACAAGACTAAAAAGTGGTAACGTGTTTGGCCCTGTTTTATGGGGGGGTCAAGACTCACGACGAAAAACATCTGTCTGTTGTCTTTATGGGGGAGAAGAAATAGACGCAAGACAGTCGACATGGGGATTTTATAATCGAAAGTTTTCCCATGTAATTGGAAAAAAGTCTGGAAGATTTTAATATCGTAGCGGCCACTGGAAAATAGGGTTTTTTGTTTTGTCAATCTGGGGGAAAAAATACTTACCGTGGGGTGAGACATTGAATTTCCCTAAAAATGGCAATAGCGTCCCCTGAGACACTAATAACGGAGGCTTTTTTCATGACTTGCTTCTGGAAGGCCTCCACGGGGTCCACATCCCCGGCGAGCTCATTCGAGGGGATGAAAAAGCGCATTTCCATGAGACTCACGGGGGCGTCGTCGTTCTAAAACCGATTATTAGTGGCTGGGTGAGAGAAGGGGGCCCCCACCTGGTGGAACTCCATCGTGATTTCGTTCTTCCCCGCCGTGCATTGCGAGACGTGGTTGAGGGGGATTTCAAAGGCGCTGTTGTGCCCCACTTCGAAGCTCAACACCGAGCCGTTGAACTTGGCCGTGCCCCAATTCCACCCCTTGAGACTCAATTCCTTCTCCAACATGTCGATTTTGTAGGTCGTGGAGAAGAATTTCGCGATTTTTTCCTTTTCGGAGTCCTTGAAGCCGATGAAACGGTGCAAGGAGCCGTTTTTGAGGAAGAGGCGGAGGCCCAAAGACCCGGCGAAGTTCTGGAAGTTGACGGCTTCAAAATCGGACGCGGGGATTGACTCCACTTTGCCCGTTTTTGAGTTCTTGAAAATGATGTTTTGGTCGGTCATTTTGAGCTTCCCGCCGGTCTGAAACACGAATTTAGGAGAAAAGTGCAAGAAATGAGGGGGCACATACCATGCAGCCTTTGACTTCGGCCGAGATGTCCGAATATTCCAAGAAATCCATTTTGGGGGGCCCGCCACCAAATCTAACCCAAATTCACTCACACTTAAGTTCAATACTTGCAGTTTTAAGAATAATTAACGAAAAACTAGCACAAAGACACAAAACTTGGCTCAATTATTGTTTATGATGCTTTTTTGGGTTACTATTTTTTTGAGGTTATGCCGCCATTTGTCGCATTTCGTCAGGGTGCCAACACAACCCCGCGAAATTACTAGAAAAAAGTTGGGAGTTTTAAAAGTGTCAAATTCAAAATTGTGTTTTTTTAAATTAACAACATTAAAATGCAATGAATTCTTTTCAGTCTCTAGCTTGGAAATGCTTAAGCTTTGGCCGAGGTGTCCCGGGAATTCACATTGTGGGATCACTCTACAAAAATAACTAAATTTCAGTCACACATTCAAATTTGCAAATTATTAACGAAAAACTGGCACAAAAACACAGAATTTGTCCCATTTGTTTGTTATGATGCTTCCTTTTTGGATTTATTTCGTCAGGCTGCCAACACAATCCCGCAAAAACACTAGAAAAAAGTTGGTGGTATTGGCTCAATTTTACACAGTCGGGTTTAATACGTCCAATTTTTAAAAGAATTAACGAAAAACTAGTACAAAAACGGAAAATTTGTGCTTCTTTGTGTCACGATTTTTGCCATTTGACGTAATTTCGACCTTGAAGTCAGGTAACTAACACAACCCGCCAAATCACTAAAAAAAGGTTGGCACTTTCAAGCGCGGTAAATTCAAAATTGCTTTTTTTTTTAACTAATCACGGACTAAAAATCAATGAATTTTTTTTACTCTTTTTTTAGAAGAATGTAAAAGGTGTAATAACGTGTCATTTGCAATTTATAAAGCGAAATAAATTTCTGCTTGACTTGAATTACTTTGTAGCCCACATAAAACGTATCCAGTTTCAAAAATAATGTCACTTAACATGAAAAATGCTTTTGTGGTCGGAAATAATGCGACTGAAAACCACAAAACAGTCAAAATAAAGAAAAAAACATTGTGGTCGCTTTATCTGAAAGTTTGGAAATTATCGTAAAAGTTGGCGGTTTTGGGGCCATCATATGGGACATAACACGAAATGAAGATTATTTTGTTAATTTTTTTTGTAAAAAAATGTGTAAATAAACTTTTAGTCGTTGAAAGGGATCATTTTAAGGTGGCAACCATGCAAAAATTCAAACAATCCTAACCTCAATCTTCCCTAAATATTATTTTTTTCAAATAAATGTGTACCCACGTAGTAAAAAATAATTAAAATGAAACATTGGGTAGCAAACATAAAGATTTATGTCATTATTAATGTGATTAAATTTGTTCTAAATGTTACTTTTTGTGTGAATTGATTTCGACAACCTACTTGATGCACATTAATATAAAAACGAGTATATTTTGTTTTCCTATAATTTCAAATATTGAATAATTAGAGAAAAAATGAGGTAATTAACACAATAAATACTATTATTTTGTATTTTTTTTTGTAAAGCAATCTCTTAAGTTAATACCTAATCAATAAAATTTTGTTTGGATGCCCAAACGTTGATCAAAGTGGTAGGTGGTTTAGAAACTGTCAAACTGAGAAAATCCATTTTTATGGAATATTTATGAAAGACTCCTTTCTCCGGCGTTCAATGGACAATCGCAGGTTGATGACTTTTTTCCTTCCGTCAATGACAGTTGTCTGTCAAACCCGGCCTAGCCAATCCGGCGTCGCCGTTCCGGTCACATGACCCGCGACTTGTTTATTTTGAGCATCAGCATCTTGATTTCAGGAGAGGCGCTCATCGAGTGCAGTGGTCGTGTAAGTGTCTCGTCGCGAGTTGCTGAAAAAATCATCGCGTTTCAGTTTCACGCAGTTTTCAGTCGATATGTAGGAAAAAAAACCACCGCGCGAATGGCTACGAGTGCAGTTTTGTGACCTGAAAAATATTCTCCTCTTCCATTTGCTCGTCTTGTATGTAGTTTATAAAATGCTGGGCGTCTTGAAGCGACGTTGGAAACCCAAAAGGTGAGATATTTTGGGAATTGCTGCGACCTTGACGCTTTTTTACATCGCCATTTTTAAAATAGACCACGGCAAGAGGCGATTTTGACCAAATTTATTGTGAATCATTGGGGAAAAGTAGGCTGGTTTTCCATTTTGCAATTGTTACGTTTATTATTATTGATCCCGGTGGCCTGGTAATGCCCCCCGCCCTCCGCGATGCTCAGCTGTTCCACTGTTGATATCTTATCGATCCGGGGAATCTAACCTCAAACTTCAATTAAAATGTCGATTTTCCCTATTTTTAAGGAAATTTGGGTTTGAGGAAACAATAAATTGATAAGGTGATAAGATTATCGCAATTCGTGGAGAAAATATTGGATGAGTCCAAAGGGTAGCTCAGTGGGAGGCTTTAAATAAAGTGGGATGAAATTTATGAGTAAATATTGAGGGTCAAGAATGTGAATGTGGGTAAAAATAGCTCATTGAATTAAATCGATTTTTGTTTAAATTAAATTAATCGTAAATGCAAGACTTGACCTGATTTAATGGGAATTTATTCCATTTTTGATTGTTTTGTGTGATAGTTGGCTTTGACACTTTGACACCGTGTATAAAAGTAGGCTTTGACTGTTTGACAGACAACACCCTGTATAATATTGTATCAAATTTGCAGATCTGACCAATTTTTAATTCTTTTTGCATCGTTTTTTGTTATTTAATAGACGTAAGAGTTGGCTTTGATAATTTGACAGAAATCTTCAAATTATTAAGTTTAGGTTATTTTTTCAATAACAATTAATTGGAAAAAAGCGATTGTTTGTTTTATTTCATTAACTATAAAAAGTAGTCTAAAATTAAAATTTTGAGCTTAGCAAAGAGTTGGCTTTGATATTTTGACAGAAAACATTTAGTTATTTTATTCTTAATTAGTACTTAGTTTATTGAGGAAAATATGTTATCTATTAATATAATAATAGTTATTTTTACAATTGAATTAAAATTAAATCAAGGTCTGACCTGATTTTAATGGGAATTTATTCCATTTTTTATTGTTTTGTGTGATAGTTGGCTTTGACACTTTGACACCATGTATAAAAGTAGGCTTTGACAGACAACACCCTGTATAATTTTGTATCAAATTTGCAGAAAAACTGCTCTGTTGTGACCAATTTTCAATTGTTTTTGCATCGTTTTTTGTTATTTAACAGATATAAGAGTTGGCTTTGATAGTTTGATAGAAATTTTCAAATTATTAAGTTTAGGTTATTTTTTCAATGACAGTTAATGGAAAAAAGTGATTGTTTATTAGTTTTATTTTGATTAACTATAAAAAAGTTTTGAGCTTACCAAAGAGTTGGCTTTGATATTTTGACAGAAAGCATTTTCGTTATTTTATTCTCAATTAGTACCTAGTTTATGGAGGAAAATATGTTATTTATTAATACAATAATAGTTATTTTTATAATTTAATTGAAAATTAAATCAAGGCCTGACCTGATTTTAATGGGAATTTTCAATTTTCCCATTTTTCTATTGTTTTGTGTGCAGAAAGTGCGATAGTTGGCTTTGACACTATATGTATGTATAAAAGTAGACTTTGACTATTTGACAGAAATCACCCTGTATATTATTATAGAAAAACTTTTTCAAAATAACAATTTTCTATTGTTTTTATTATATAAAGTTGGCTTTGGCAGTTTGAAAAAAATTACCCTAAACATAAAATTTAGTTTTCTTTTTTTGATAATTTGCTTGTTTTTTAATTAACTAAAAAAACTGGTCTAAAATTAAAACGTTAGGCCTAACAAAGAGTTGGCTGTGAGATTTTGACAGAAACCACCATGAATAAGAATCTATAATGTCAAACTTACGTTATTAGTTAGTAGTTTAGATGCAAAATGTGTTATTTATGAATAAAAGAATAACAATTATTATTATTATTTAATTAAAAATTTATTTATTTTTGCTATTTTTATTGTTTTATGTTGTAGTTGGCTTTGACAGTTTAACACCCTGTATATTATTGTATCAAAGTTGCAAAGAAACTCTTCAAAAATAACGATTTTCAATTGTTTTTGCATTTTTTTTATCAACCATAAGAAACCGTTCCAAAATTGACATTTTGAACATAGCAAAACAACACAGTTAGCTTTGACAATTTGACAGAAAATGCAATGACACACATTGTAAGTTGGCTTTGACAATTTGTTGCTATAGTATCAATAGTCGTTGCCAAGATGGCGGCAATGACAATGTTTGTTGTCATGGAAACTGTAAATGGTGGATTGCCGTTCTAGGGCGAAAAATCGCATTTTCGTCTGAAATTCGACACTTTTCACGCCCGAAAGACGAGACAGAGGGTAAAAAAATATTTTCATGGTTTCGTAACAATCGTTCCACTCGAAAGCCTTCGAACAAGTCAACTCTTTTGTTATTTTACCATCGACTATATAATTTCTGATCCAATTGTAATACAATAATGGTGGTAGTTAGACGGGCAATGAATATTTATTTGATTTTTTATGCAACAGTTGCCACCCCTGCTGCAAGGAAAAGACGGTAACAAGAGAAAGGCGTTTAAGTACAGTGCTGCCAAATGTGCATTTTATTGCATTGTAAATAAGAGGAAGACTAAACAGATGAAACTGGGGAAAAAAACAAGTCAAGTTTGCAAACCTCGTAAAAAAAATTAATACGAAAATAGTTTACGAGGCGATGCCGAGTATTTTATTTATTGTCCGTAAAATGGCCATTTTGATTTATGTAAAAATGCAAATGAAGTAAAACCTGGGTCACTAGATCTCACGATTCCCATCATTGTTTCACATTAAATATCCATACTATTCAAATTTTTGCGTTTTTTTTTATCAAAACAATGAGCAAGGTCACGTGTGAGACATCCGGCATATTGTGCCAACTGCGAAGTTGCGGATATCCCCAAATAACCCAAGAAAATTCCAACTTTTTCCACGCATTGCGTGGCCCACAATTGCAAATGCAATAACTTGGAAAGTGGATATACAGAGTGTAGGTCGCTGAACTCGACTCTCGTTGCCAGACAGCGTGACGCCTCCACTTCTCTCAAACGCGAAAAAACTTTGATTAATCATCACTCATTCGCAAACAAAAAAAAAATCCGCGAAATTCGGGGTCTTTAACTGGTATGGAAGGCGTTTTTTCGGGAATTTGGAGACTATACTCTGAATTATTATCAGGCAAAAGAGGGATTTTCGCGAAATT
>NW_025400983.1:1486331-1488969 GCF_015345945.1 Tribolium madens
TCTGGGTTTATAACTGGTATGGAAGTTGTTTTTTTCGGGAATTTGGTATTTCACTCACTCAAATCCACCCAAAACTTTGATTTTTTTAAACTTTGTTTAAAAAAGCACGATTTTTTATGAAGGCGTTTTTTCGGGAATCTTTGATTAATGTATTTTTTAAAAATTAATAAATCTTGTTTTTTTAATAAATTGAAGCAAAGGCTAGTCTGTAACGACTATTTATAATTTTCGAATATTATTGTTTAAACAAAAAAACAACTAAATCTCAAAGATTTGATCGAAACAAAGAAAATTATATGAAGTGTGTAATTTTTGTAAATCTAAGAGGGTTCTTGCTCAAAAAACACAATTTAGAACGTTTTTTGTGGCAGAAAGTTACTAATTTTTTCAGATTTTGTTAAAACAAAGTAAAATAAAACAATATTTATTCAAAAACTTAGTTCGGAAATGGGTTATTTTTTATGTTTGTGTAAATTGAAAGCGATTTTTACACAAAGAAATTAATGAAATAAAAAGATTTCGTTACAAGAAAACAGAAAATAGCAAAATTTTATTAAAAATATGTTATTTTCTTTAAATTTAAGAGTGCTTTTCAACGACGGCTGGAATTGCTTTATTTTTTATTCTTTTGATGTATTTAGATTTTTTTTATAAATTTTGACCGCTTTTTACGCAGAAACTCACTTATTTTTTGAGATTTTGTTTAAACTAAGTAAAAAGAAGAAAAGTTGATTGTTTTAAAACTTTGCTTAGAGATCGTTATTTTTTCAGGTTTATGCAAATTTAGAGCTATTTTTACAAAAAAATCATTAAATTCGGAAGATTTTGTCAAAAAAACGCAGAAAACTCCAAAATTTGATTAAAAACACGTTATTTTTTCTGTAGATTGTGGTTTTTAACGAGAAACTTATAAAAGTATAAAAAATTTGCATAAACAAAGTATAAAATTGCAAAATATGGCTTAAAAATACGCTAGTTTTAATTCTTTTGATGTATTTAGAATATTTTTTGTATTTTTTTACGCAGAAATGCGCTGAAGCAAACGCAAGTCTGTAACGACTATTTTTAGTTTTCGATTTTTTTTTCAGATTAATAATTTTATTTAACCAAATTTCAACAATATCTTCAAAGTTTTCCAGGAAATTTGAAAAAAAGGCAATTTTCTTATAGTAAAGGAAATAATTAGTTACTATTTGGTTCTTGATAGGAATATATCATCAAACATCTTCAGTTTTCTTCAGCAAAATTGAATGTCATTTTTGTAGTAAATAAGACCGAGAAAGTTGAGAAATGTTCGTAGTTTTAAACTTTTCAAAAGAATTTATTAAAGTTCTTTAATTGTAATTTTTTCATTTTAATTTTCTTCATAATTTTTCAGCATATTTAGCAAAAATCTGAATTCTACTTTTGTTCTTGAGAAGAATATCATTAGTTTTTTAGCAGAATCAATTAAAACTTAGTTAAAAAGAGCCGAAAAACAGCTTATGGTTTTAAAGTTTATAATGAATTTTATTTAAGTTCTTTTATCACAAGACATCATCAGTTTTCTTCAAATTTTTTCATCAAAATCTGAAGAAACTGGACCGAAAAACTATTATGTAAGAACTATTTAGCGAGATTTTTGTATCTTTGCAATAAAACAAACTAGAATATTTTTCATTGCAAAAAAAAACATCAAAAAAGCGCCTTTTCGATGTTGTTTATTTGAGCAGAGGATGTTTCAAGCCGCCTGTTTACACAAAATTAGTGCCGGAAATCGAACAAGTATGGAAAATATCCACTTTCCTCCCTTTGTTTCACGCGCCAGGAAGCCATATTTCACTCGTCATTCGCACACACAATTCCACTTTTCAGATCGTATCATTATTTCAAACAAAACCGAGTCGTAGGCTTGAAAATGATGCAATACGGCCCACGCATCGAAAGTGAAAGATTTCAAAGATTTTTCCAGTCAGGTGTTTGAGGAGTAAAGAGGTCATTTTGCGTTCAAAATAGCTCGTTTTACTTTTGCCTCTTTCTTGGCCCACGTCCATTGAATTCCCCAAGAGTGACTCAAATCACAATGAACCACTCCTCAACTTCCGGTTTTTTGAGCGATTTGGGTGGGGAAAAGGCCAAATTCCCGAAAAAACAACATTCATAACAGATATACACCTGAATATTGCAAAAATTATTATTTTTTTTTGGATGAACTACTGATGATTAATCAAAGTTTTGAGCGGATTCGAGTCCAGAAAAAAACCTTCTTACCTATTATAAAATTAGCGACTTTCTCAATAATTATAGTTTTTCGGTCCATTTGATGAAAAAATTTGAAGAAAATGGATGCTGTTTTGTGATAAAAGAACTTAAATAAAATCTATTGTAAACTTTGAATTTACAAAAAAACTAAGTTAAACTAAGTTTTAATTATTTTTGCTGAAACTCTGAAGAAAACTGAAGATATTTGAAGATATTCTTTTCAAGAACTAAACTTGGAATCCAATAAAAAGCGAAAGAAAATAATTCCTGTTTCAGATTTTTGCTAAACATGTTGAAGAATTATGAAGAAAATTGAAGAAATTTTGTAAAATAAACCTTGAAATTACGAACCTTCTTCAATTTTTTCAATCTTATTCACTCAAAAACAATACTTTTA
>NW_025400983.1:1489509-1496419 GCF_015345945.1 Tribolium madens
CTTAGTTTTAACAAAATCTCAAAAAATAAGTGTTTCTGCGTGAAAAACGGTCAAAATTTATAACAAAATTCTAAATATAATAAAAAAAATAAAGCATTTCCAAGCCATATTTTGCATTATTTCACTTTGTTCATGCAATTTTTTAAATCAAAAACTGTAAATAGACTTGTTTTTGTTTCAGTTTATTAAAAACAAAACAAGTTCTTCTAAAATTATTCTAAGAATATTTGTTTTTTGAAACATTTATTTGCAATCTGTTCAAACAAACAAAAACTTCTAGTAAAAATTAAAAAAAAATTTACATTCGATATCACCGAAACCGTTATTTTGCGGATCCATGTTTACTAAGACTTTTTTGTTTATTTTTTATTACCTCAAATATTTTACATTTTTTTTAAGACTATTCTGACAAAATTTTGATTTTTCGTCAAAATGTGAACGTTGTTAAAAAATTCTGAAAAATGAGATAAAAATTGTGTAATTGTCTTATGCTGTGATTTTTCAAATATTTTTTTTGGATGTCTAAACCCACAGATTTTCTAAATCAGCATTTTGCTGAATTCTTTGAGAATTTTTTGACAATTTTGATATTTTGTCGAAAATTTTGTAAGTATTCAATTTTTACCATTTTTTGTCAAAATATCAAATTTGTTAAAAAAAAATCTGAATAAAATTAACAATATAGATTTCGACATCCTAATTAAGAAAATATACCAGGTGAATAAAAAATATGGAACCAAACGTTTTTTGCTTATTTGCTATTTATTTTTTGAAAAAACTAATTAATGAGTGATAAAGTACTATAAAAATGTGATGATTTAATAAGAATAAAATTTTTCGAAATTTTGAGTGCTACAAAAAATTATTTTTTTTTAAATGGCAACCTTCTATAAAATCATGTTTCTCATAAAAGCATACTCTAAGGATTACAACTATCTGCTTTATATTTAATTTTTTCAAAAAAAAATTTTGACGTAAATTGCAATTTTGACTAAAAAAAATCGCATAACTCAAAAACAAAACAAAATTTCGTTCTGAAATTACGATCACATTTTTTATATTACTTTAATGTATATTAATTATTATTTTCTTGTGGCAAATGATAAAAATAAAACCGCTTGGTTCCATTCTTTATATTCACCCTGTATGTATTAAGATACTTGTGATTACAAATAAAAAAGTACCAGTCTAATAAAAACAAAATTGTATATTTTGTGATGTAATTTTTTTAATATAAATACATTGGAGGTACTTAAACCTATAGTTTTCCCTGAATCAGCACGTCGAGATCTGTTTTGCTGATTTTTTTTAAATGTTTTGACAATTTTGACGAAAATTTTGACCAAATTTCGACTTTTTATCAAAATCTCAGTTGTTAAAAAAATCTGAAAAATTTCAATAAAATAGATTTTGACGTCCTGATTACGAAAAAATATAATAATAATATTTTTTTTAATATGCATCTAGTTACCAAAGCCCAGTTTTTTTGAATTTCAATTTTTTGACAACTTTGATATTTTGACTAAAATTCTGTAAGTTTGTTTGATTTATGACATTTTTTTATGTCATAAATCAAATTTATATGTATTTTTAATATATGTATTTTGGTCTATACACCTCCTTAAATGTTTTACAATCTTTTTTAAACATCCTGTATAATAAGAAACAGAGAGAGAGAGAAAGAGGATATGAGCAAAAAACATGAGCTTTTACATTGTCAAAAATTTTTTTATACCGCAATAATTTTTTTGAAACACCCTATACATAAATGTAAAACTGAGAGTTTCGTTATGTACGCCACCGATAATTATCATGAATTAATGTCTCTCTCCTCGTTCTATTTATGCCTCACATGTGGAGTACATTTCAAAAACACCGCTCTTGAGGAATGCGTCTTGAATTTCGTTTTTTTTTTTTTATCAGGGATGTTCTATTTTCGAGTCACATTAGAAAAATGCCGATTTCAACATTTCCGAGTTTAATGTGGCGCTAAATCCAAATTTTCGCTTTTATTGGTCATAAAGTCGGGATGTGTGTCAACGAAATTATCACAATGCCATGCGGAAATGGAACTAAAGATAGAATAACGACCAATTGCAGTGACCCACTTGAGGAAAATCAAATTTGTTCTGTGAGAATGCACTTTCGCCGAAAAATTGCACATCATTGGAAAGTCGAACAGTCGATGATAATTAGCGACGATGAATATTTATGAGTGTTTGAAGGGAAAGAGGCGAGATTATGTAAAAACAACGACACTTTCTAATATTTTACAATTTTTTATCGTTCTCGCGACTAGAGTCCGAGTTTTGGATAAACATTGACTCCAAGGTTTCAGAAACTAATTTTATTCGAGCAAACAAAATTTCCTCAATTTTCTTCAAAAATCTTCGAGAAAAGTTGATAAAAGAATTTTTTATTTATAAGACAAAAAGGTTAACTGCAGGTTTGTTATTCAGTATCTTCAAACATCCTCAATTTTTTGAAAATTCTGTTATTTTTTTTAAGTAAAATGAATTCTAGAAAAGTACATTTGACAAGTTTATTTTATTAATTTTTCTTCTTCTTCCTAAAAAATTCAGTTTTTTTTTAAAATGTTAACAAAATGACTTAATGACCAACAGCTAATAACTTTGGAGTGTTAACACTACTTCACAAAGTGTTTCTTCAAATTTCCAAAATCTTCGATTTTCTTCAAAAATTGTAAACCTTCTTCCAGAATGTAAATATTTTCATTTCTCATTTACTCACAAGTCCAAATTTTATTCTTCAGTTTATAAAAGTTTTTTTATTTAATACGAGGGCAGAAAAAGCTAAGAGATTGCACTATTTATTATTAAGTAGTAGTTTTTTTCATTTTTTTTAACGAATTCTGAGACAAGACCTTCAATTATTTGAAATTTTTTAAAATAAATTCAGAAAAATACATTTGCCAAAACTATTTACCTGATTTTGTTAAAGTTTTTTTCTTCTAAATTTCAGTTTTTTTTTATTTAAACAAAATGGTTTAATGATTATTAAAAGGTAGGAATTGTAACATTATGCCACGAAGTGTTTCTTTAATTTTCTTCAAATTGGTTAAGAAAACCAATTTTTCAACTGCTTGTTTTTTCTGAAAATCTTCAATTTTCTTAAAAAATCTCAAGATTTATAAAAAATGTCAAACCTTCTTCCAAAATGTAAATATTTTTATTTCTCATTTACTTACAAGTCGAAATCTTCAAAAACTAATTTTATTCTTCAATTTTCTTCCAAATTCTTCAAGAAAATTTTACAAAAGCATTTTTTATTTAATACAAGGGCTACAAAAGCTCAACGTTTCAACATCTTTGAAAAACTCTGAATTAAAGTTGTTTTTTGTAATGAAATGAAAGAGTACACTATTTAATGACTAGTAGAAATTTTGCTAATTTTTTCTAAGTAAAATAAATTCAGAAAACTACATTTGTCAAAACTATTTAGTTGATTTTGTTAAAGTTTTCTTCTCCTAAATTTCAGTTTTTTTTTAATTTTTTTAACAAAATGGTCTAACGACTATTAAAGAGAATAATTTTGGAATTTTAACATTATGGCACGAAGTGTTTCTTTAATTTTCTTCAAATTGGTTAAGAAAACCAAATTTGTCACCTAATTATCTGCTTCTTTTTTTCTGAAAATCTTCAATTTTCTTCCAAAATCTCAACTTTTGTAAAAATTGTCGTCAGAAGACACAAACCTTCTTCCAAAAATATTTAAATATTTTTATTTCCCATTTACTTACAAGTACAAGACTTCAAAAACAAATTTTATTCTTCAATTTTCTTCAAAATTCTTCAAGAAAAGTTGATCAAAGCATTTTTTATTTAATACAAGGACAAAAAAAGCTGAAAGATTACACTATTTATTATTAACTAATATTTTTTTCAATTTTTTTAACAAATTTTCGGTGAAAATCTTCAATTTTTTCAAAATTTTGCTAATTTTTTCTAAGTAAAGTGAATTCAGAAAACTGCATTTGCTAAAACTATTTAGTTGATTACAAGTTCAAGACAAATTTTATTCTTCAAAATTCTTCAAGAAAAGTTAATAAAAGCATTTTTTATTTTATTTATTTTAGAAAAAGCTCAACGTATCTTAAACTACATTTTCGGAAGATTTTAAATTAAATTTGTTTTTTATAACAAAATGAAAGATTACTCAATTTTTTATTTATTATTAGTTTTTTTCAAATTATCTAACAAATTCTCGGTAAAATCTTCAATTTTCTGAAAATTTTGGTAACTTTTTCTAAGTTAAATGAATTCAGAAAACTACATTTGTTAAAACCATTTAGTTGATTTTTAATCTTCTTCAAAACTTCAGTTGTTTTCAAAAATTTTTAACAAAATGGTCTAATGACTGTTAACAGGTAGTAATTTTGGAGTTTTAACAGTGTGTCACAAAGTCTTTCTTTAATTTTCTTCAAAATAGTTAAATATGTTAGCTACTTGCACTCTTTTTTCTTGAAAATTTTTCAAGAATGCTAATCACAAATCCTCAACTTTCGTCGCAGATTTTCAACAGTTTTCAGAACCTGAAAAAAGTCCCGTGTTTGTAGTTGGATAAATCATTTCGTTTCAATTACTTGCATAGCAAATAGATTGAGATTTATCGCATTTAACTCTTCGTTTCTTATTTTATTATGCAAATAGCATTCATGTCTTTGGCCAATGAATCATTCGAAACACGTCACTTCTCTCCCCCTGAAATAAAATATGCAGTGTTGGCTGTAGCTGAATAACCAAACATCGTTTTATCAAAATCAGGTTACTGAAAAACTCCTTTCAGACTCGTAAATTGAAATGGTAAATTAAAGCCGAGTCTCTAATTAAGTTTTCTCCTTCCTGTGGGAAATTCTCACGCGTCATCATGGTCAGGTAGGTGTAATTTTCAAGTCGTGAAAAACGTGCCTCTTCGAATTCCCCTTTTCATAATCTCCACGTCATCGGTATTGTGACCTAATCAGGCATGTTGCCCCCCTTTGAAGTCCTGTGGTGAGTCATCAATCGAGTGAATTTTTTCAAAAGGAGGATTTTTGACACAATGCCAAAGTTTCTCATCAGACAGGATGACGATATCCGGCGGCTTATCAGCGCAGCGCCCGCCGGGATGACTACTAATTATCAAAATGTTTGACTATTTTTATTTGAAGCAATTAAGATGAGACTAAAATAAGCCAAGTTGGTTGAACTTGCACTTGAGAGAAAAGCCTTTAGGATTCAATTGTTGCCTGAAAAATGACTTTTTCTTCGCCGGCAGCGGACACGAACGCTCTCAACGTGTAATTTCAGGAATTACTCAAATTACAGACGACTTTTCAAGAACTGAGGGGATTTATGAGCCGGTGGTGGCCTTGGCACAACATACACTAAGTTTTGAGTTTTTTAACGTCTCTAGAAATGTAAAAAACGTTAAGTGGATCAATTTTAAAGTTGAATGTTTTTTTGATTTTTCTCGAGATTTAGTTGTTTATAAGAATAAATTTATTTTTGTTGTTTTGGTCAAAATCGGATATTTCTAGCCTTATTCTTAACTTTATTACTCAATATCTCAAAAACTATGCATCGTAGAGTTTTATGTATTTCTTTGAGTCTTCAGGACCTCTAGAAATGTAAAAAAACGTTAAATGGATCAATTTTAAGTTGAAAGTTTTTTTTGTCGAGATTTTGGTCAATTTCCTTAAATTTTATTATTATTTTACTAAAAAACTGAAGGAATTATATTCAACTTTTTCCCCTACATAAAGTTAACCTTATTAATTATTTTGCTGAAAAACTGGGGAAAACTGAAGACATTTTATCATTTTATGATGTTCTTCTTAAGAACTAAACTAGAAATCTTCAGATTACTGCAAAACTTTGAAGACAATCGAAGATATTTTTGAAACTTGGGTAAAAAATGTTATTAATCTGAAAAAAGGTCGAAAAGTATGAAGCTAAAGTCATTACAGAGTTGTGTTTGCTTCATTTTTTTACAAAAAATAGTTTTTTGAAGAATTCTGACGAGAATAAATTAAAGATGTGGGATATTGATTGAACAAAATCTATGAAAAACTGTAACTGAAAACTGAAATTTCTGCTAAATATGTTACAGAATTTTGAAGAAAATTGAAGAAATTTGGGAAAATTAAGAACTTAACTGAAGTCTTTCGACAATTTTGAAACTACGAGCTTTTTCCAACTTTCTCAATCTCATTTACTACAAAAAAATTCAGTCGATTTTGCTGAGGAAATCTGAAGGTGTTTGATGACGTTTTTGTCAAAAATTCAGTCACATTCTCAATAATTGTTACTACAAAAAAAAAAACTAAATTTTATTAATTATTTTGTTGAAAAACTGAAGAAAGAAAAATTTTAATGAAAATTGAAGATAACTACTCTAAATTAAAATACAAAGTTTTGCTAAAGAAGTTACATAATAGATTTCGGTCTATTTTCATAACAAAACTTGAAGAAAATTGAAGATATAGACAACAAGAAATAAAATCTATTCTAAACTTTGAAACCATATATTTTTTCTACTGCGAAACTAAATTTTGCTGAAAAACTGAAGAAAACTGAAAAAAGACTTTTATGATGTTCTTCTCAAGAACTAAACTAGAAATCTTCAAATTACTGCAAAACTTTGAAGACTATCGAAGATATTTTTGAAACTTGTTTAAAAATGTTATTAATCTGAAAAAGATCGAAAAGTATGAAGCTAAAGTCATTACAGAGTTGTGTTTGCTTCATTTTTTTTACAAAAAATAGTTTTTTGAAGAACTTTGACGAGAATAAATTGAAGATGTTGGATATTGATTGAGCAAAATCTATGAAAAACTGTACCTGAAAACTGAAATTTTTGCTAAATATTTTAAAGAATTTTAAAGAAAGTTGGGGAAATCAAGAACTTA
>NW_025400983.1:1497539-1499722 GCF_015345945.1 Tribolium madens
TTCTTACATAATAGATTTCGGTCTATTTTCATAACAAAACTTGAAGAAAATTGAAGATAAGCCACAAGAACTTAAATAAAATCTATTCTTATCTTTGAAACTATTTATTTTTTCTACTGCAATACTAAATTTTAATAAATTTTGCCGAAAAACTAAAGATATGTGATGATATTCTTCTCAACCACTAAATTAGATAGAGAATCACCTAAAACTTGGAAACCAAGAAACCAAATAATTAATTTTGAAGATAAATTTTGAAACTTGGTAAAAAAATTATTAGATTCGTTTGGACATTCATTACAATCATGATTTTTTCAACAAAATTTTTGGTAGCAGTTGTAGAAAAAATTGTGTATTTAATGAAAGTTCATCGTCCTTTTGCACGTTACAAAAGGCACCTGTTCCATCCACCTCGGCCATCTTCCTGCATCAATCAACGTCTCCCTGGCTATTTTCAGCCTGCATTCCACGGCATATTACGCATATTACGTTAAATATACCCAAGTGCCGACATACTTCAGCTGCTTGACCAAAAATTTTCACAAATGTGCAACAGACGGTGGATTTTCTTTCTCTTGCGGAACTTTAATTACTGAACTGGAAAAATTACATCTTCACTTTTTCAAAGTTCCGTTATTATTAATATTGACATATTTAAAACGGTGAAAGAACTAATCAAACACAGAAAAATCGCGTTTTATTTTGAAAAAAATCGGATGTGGCAACGTTGGCGAGTAAAATCAGCGATTTTTGACACCTTAACAACCGTTGCCTAGGAAATAAACATTGTTACCATGACAATAGCTGAAATTAATACACAGTGTTGTCACATCTACTAATTATAATTTTTTTTGCTGAAAACTGAAAATAACGTGATTTGAAGAAAAATGCAAAAATTGAAATTGTTGTGTTTTCTCATTTTTTGCGCTTTCTCCCCTTCTTGTGCAACAATTCATTGATTCATGTTCCTCGTAGGAGCAGCAAAAGATACACCAGTGGTAATAAATCGTTTTGCGTGTTCTCGGCGGCAAATTCTGGATCACAAGCCGCCAAGCCCGTGTTTTTAATACTAGTAGGCGGCTTAGACACCTACGGAATTTCATTCAAAGCTAAATCATGTACCAGTTTTTTGAATCACGCTGTATTGTTTAGAGATGGGATTTATCATCCATCGTCGGGTAATTGCGCTTTGTTAGTGTGGAATGGTAACGCATCGTTAAACTCCACCTGTCGATGCCCAACAAATGCATTCGGGTAGGGGAACTGCGGGAAAGATGGACTCATTTCGAGAAATTCAAACAAAATTTCTGTTTTTTTCAGTTTTGGATTATTAACACTGTTTCAATTTTCTTCAAAATAGTTGAGAAAAAAAAAACTAGCAAAATTCGTTATCATTCCGAAAAATGAGTTTTTTCATGAAAATCTTCAATTTTCTTCAAAATGATTGAAAAAATTAAATTTCTTAAGGTATTTATTTATTTACTGGTATTTTATTAAACATTTAGATAAATTTTAATTTCAAGAAAATCCTCAATTTTCTTCAAAATTCTTTATCAAAATATTGTAATACTGGTATAGCTTAATAAGGTATTACAAAAATGAAAGAGTAGTTCTTTTATAGTAAAACTTAGTTCATGAAAAACTTCAATTTTCTTCAAAATGATTGAAAAAAACTAAATTTTTTAAGCATTTATCTACTACTGGTAGTTTTATTAAACATTTAGATCGATTTTAACGTAAATTGACAATCTCTAATTTTCTTCAAATTTCTTCATCAAATTTTGTTAGTTAACTCCGGGAAAGACGGACTCATTTCGAAAAATTCAAACAAAATTTCAATATTATTCAATTTTGTCTCAGAAAATCTTTTTTCACTTTTCTTCAAAATATTTGAAAAAGAGAATATCAAAATTCTTCAATGTTCTTCAAAATTCTTCATCAAAATATTGCCTAATGAGACTACGAAAAATGAGTTTTTTTATAGTAAAACTATGAAATTCTTTAATTTTTTTCAAAATGGTTGAAAATTAGTCTTTAATTTTTTTCAAGATTCTTCATCAAAATATTGTAATACTGGTATACTCGTAGTTTCATTACATATTTTGATCGATTTTAACGTAAATTTCTAATCAATTTTCTTCAAAATTTTGTTTTGTATCTTGATATTACATAAATAAAAAGAC
>NW_025400983.1:1500904-1509301 GCF_015345945.1 Tribolium madens
TAGTAAAACTTACTATAACTTTTAACAAACTTCTTAATTTATTAATCTTTACAAATGCAAAACACTAAAAAATTGCTACACCTTTAAATTCTGTACTTTCTTCTTTGCAGCAGTAAGAAAAAACTTGTTTTAAAAAGTGCATGTTTTCGTCAAAAAAACCGTCTATTTCTAAAACTAAGCGAAATCAACTAACAAAAAACATACAAAAAACTAACAAAACATACAAGTTTGTATCATAACTTATTTTTGGGACATGCTGTATGGTTGAAAATAATTTTAGGTGATGCACTAGATTAGTATCTAATTTTTTTTTAATTTCACCATTTAAAAGTCACTAAAGGACTTTTTCAAATCGCTGGGACGCCCTGTATGTTTCAAAGTCCATCTGATTAACATTTTGCAATGAAA
Organism: Tribolium madens; assembly: GCF_015345945.1. Taxonomy (NCBI): domain Eukaryota; kingdom Metazoa; phylum Arthropoda; class Insecta; order Coleoptera; family Tenebrionidae; genus Tribolium; species Tribolium madens. The sequence goes on from NW_025400983.1 coordinate 1,501,313, forward strand.
GAAAGAGCCCTAGAAGGGTTCCAAGTCCCGGAGTTTTTCTTTACCCTTTTTGAAAATTTCTGGTCAATGGGTGCCAGATCGGGTCAGTTAGGTGTCCACCACTGACTTCAACTCGACATCTTTTCTAATTTTAACCTCTGTTAACCTAAATTACGTTCCGCTTGCCTAAAATGGCGTAACATCTGTATAGAAATCCGAATAAAGCACATAATTAGTTCGATTCGTGTCAAACACCAATGAAAGTTGTAAAAAAAGATAATAGGTTGACGCAACATGAGCACAAATCAATTATAAACGGATGTGATACGAGTTTTCGACCAAATTTACTAAAAGAGCAGTAGAAAAAATAAAGTGTTTGCTTAGTGCGGTTTGCCATATGGCTTAGGTGACGAAAACGGAAATAAGAAAGAAAAACACGGCCACTAAATTTAGGTGGAAGAGGAGCAGCTGGTGAGTGGCGTTGATGGTTTGGTGGCCAGTCAACCGCCCCGATTTGACACCATTTGACTTAATCCGAAATTATGCATCAAGTACAGTTATTTGGGCACAAACATCTGTCGTGATATTAAAAAAGCCATAGACACGACTTATTTCTCAGATATTCAAAGTCGAGTAGGCTGAAATCATCGCCCACTTTGGGTTTATCGAAACCAAACCCACTGTAATGGGACAAAGTCTGACCTTATTATCGCGACACGAATGCACTTTCAAACTATACCTGAATGACAAATGGGAACATTTCGCTACCGATAGCTAAATATTTACAACCTTGGACCGGGAAGTAAATAACCAATGAAAATATTTACGCTTTGAAGGTGGTTTGCGTGCTTTGGCGACAATGTTTATAAAAGCGAGGGTTTTTGAAGATAATTGGAGATTTTCAGGAAAAAGTTTAAGCTACACTTTGAGGATCTTTGAAGATTTTCATAAAAAAATAATTACTCTTATTTTTGTATAATCTTCTCTAAAAATTAATGTTTCACGATAAGTACTCCAATAAAAAAATCGTTAAAATCGCTCGAAATGTTTATTAACTACCAGTAGTAGATAAGTAGCTTATGGAAAAGCTGAAAAAAATTAAAAATTTTCATAAAAAAGGTTATACCACAAAAGAACTGTCTTTTCATTTTTGTCTTCTAAATAACAAAATTTTAATAAAGAATTTTGGAGAAAATTGAAGTGAGAAAATTTGAAGAAAATTGATGATATTCCAATAAAAAAAGGAATTTGCGTTAAAATCGGTCGAAATGTTTATTAACTACCTGTGTAGATGAAAAAGCTGAAGTTAATTAAAGATTTTCATAAAAAATGGTTACACCATAAAAGAACTGTCTTTTCATTTTTGTAATGTCTTCTAAATAACAAAGTTTTAATAAAGAATTTTGGCGAAAATTGAAGTGAAAAATTTTGAAGAAAATTAATGTTTGATATTCCAATAAAAAAAATAGGAATTTGCGTTAAAATCGGTCGAAATGTTTAACTACCAGTAGTAGATAAATAGCTTAACTAATCCAGTTTTTTCAACCATTTAGAAGAAAATTGAAGATTTTTTTCAGAACCATGAAAAAACTGGGTTTTAATTTTTGTAATGTCTTATGAAGTTAAATAACAAAATTTTGAACAAAATTGAAGATTAGAAATTTACCTTAAAATCGGTCTACCTAAATGTTTAATAAAACTACAAGTAAATGCTTAACAAATTTAGTTTTTTTCTGACATTTTGAAGAAAATTGAAGTTTTTTTATGAACTAAGTTTTACTGTAAACTTAACCCTATTTTTTATTTTTGCATCTAATAGATTGATAAATTGTCTATCTAAAAAAATCTAGAATTGATAAAATTGGTAAAAAAAAGTCTAGAATTGATAAATGAAAAGATAATATTAATTGGAGCAACAATGATGATCAATATCTGAGCATTGTTGGTACTCTGGCAATCCTAGTAATTCCACCACGGATCACTTTTCCGTTGATTTATTCAGAGATTGTAAAAGTCGTTATAAATACTGAATTTCGAATTATTTTATTGTAAAAATAAAGAATAGTTTAACAGTTTAACACAAATGTGATTTTTAAGTGATATTTTTTCCATCTCTTCTGCAACTATTGACTTTTTGGCTACTGAAAAAATAGTAATAATTTTTTTAATGTTTAACATTAAATTTCTTATGTTATTGATTACAAACGCCTAAAAGTAAAAAAATTTAGAAAGACAATTTAATAATCTAAATGCAAAAACAATAAATAGGGTTTTTCATTTAAATTTTTTAAGTTATTCAACTTTTAACAAACTTCTTAATTTATTAATGTTTACAAATGCAAAACACTAAAAAATTGCTACAGCTTTAAATTCTGTGCAGAAGTAAGAAAAAATTTGTTCTAGCTGTCTTAGTTTTTGTGTAATGAATTTTCAAAAAGTGCATGTTTTCCTCAAAAAAAACGTCTTATTTTTTAAACTAAACAAAATCGAACAATAAAAGTTTAGCTTAAAAACATTGTCATAAAAATCTACATTCAAAAAACGCTAAAAACATATGGTGTGTCATTTCAAAAAAACACAAGTTTGTATTGTAACTTATTTTTGAGACACGCTGTATAGTTGAAAACAATTTTAGGTGATGCACTAGATTAGTTTCTATCAATGTCCTATTTATTTATTTTTTAAATTGTGTCATTTGAAGGTCACTAATGGACTTTTTCAATTCGCTGGGACACCCTGTATATTTGTTTACTATTTTCATCACAAGATAGCGCTGTTCAGAATCTTGCCCAACAAAAAATAAATGAGTCAGAATATCTTTTTTTTTGGACTTTCACGATGTGCGGTAAATTTGACAATGTTCTGTTAAAATGAAAAAAAAAATTCTTTAGACTTTGCTGAAGAATAACGAAGAGTATTTAAAATAACAATTTTTTATTTTATTTTTTCAGTTTTTGATAGAAGATTTTTTTCTAGTGTTTTTAGCAAAATGTTAATTAGATGGGCTTTTTCAAATCAAAATACATAATATAATTTCTAGTTTTAGCTTTAATTCTGTTAGAAAGCATTTCTCGACATAGGTTCATAGGAAGTTTTTCTCTTATTTTGACCCAAGGAATCATCCTACGAAATATTTCAAAAAAAAATTTGGACACCCTGTATATTACTTTTTTAAATTTTGAATCGTTGCGTCTATAAATAAATCCAGTCCATCTGTTCTTTGAATTCAACTTTTTCTCGTGTTAACAATGCAGCCGCCTCGAACACCTGCTCCTGCCTCCCAATTACGCAATTTTCCCGTCAGTGAACCCCCTTTTTATCTCGTTACAGGTCTGCCAACGTCTCTCGAATTCCCGGCGCCGAACCAAACACCCTTGAACTCGACAAGGACAAGCCCAGTCGTCCTTCGGTCCGCCAAGTCCATCCGGTTTGCGAGGACAAGGCCCATTTTTTGGCCTACGATACCAAAACTACCATCATGGAGTTGGGTTCGCACGATGGGAGTCCTCCACCGTATCCGAAACGGGCTAGTCTGGAGTCGAACCCCAGTCCAACACAGTGCTACCCTCTAGCGCCGAATATCTGTGTCGAAGCGGGGCGAATACAGTTTATCAAACAGGATGGAGAGGGCGCTGTGGAGGGGCTACCGACGCCGCCTGCGACGCCGAGAGGGCGGGTCACGGTCACGAGGGGGCTGCAGACGGAGGAGGGCGAGTTGCAGGATGCTAAGGTAGAGGGCGCGCAATGCCGAAATTTTGCGTTTTAACTTCAAAAAATTGGAAATAAATAAAAATAGTCCGTAAAGAAGTACTTTTACAGACTCATCTGTCATAAAAAATTCTACTTTAGTCCAACTCTTAATTTTCAATGGTTCCAAAAGTAGCAATTTTTTAACAAATATCTTTCTTTTGTTCTCAGACATTACAGTTAATTAATAATTTTGAAAAATTCTACAAAAACTACAAAAACAAAATTAGGGCGAATTAATTATATAATTAGTTAATTAATTGAAGATATCAAAGTTTAAAAATCCGTTTTTTAATAGGATTATTACACTTTTATTATGTTTCAACATATATTTTTTTCTCGTTTTTGGGGATTAAATCACCCGGTCTCTAGCAATGATTAAATTTTGCGATTTAGTTAAAAAAAAATTGAATTAATTTTTCATTTCTAAAAATTCTTTAGTTTTTTCTGAAATCGTTTGTAAAGTGAACGCAACAGTCTGTAAAGTAACCTAAAATAGTCTGTAAAGAAGTACTTTTTCGGACTTATCTGTCATTATTGATATTCGTGATGAAAAATTCTACAAATTTGGTTAAACTATTAATTTTTAATGGCTTTCAAAATCAGCAATTTTTTAACAAATATCTGTCTGTCGTTCATATATATTTTATTATTATTTTTGTGTACCAAGTGAATAAAAAGTGTGGATTAAACGTTTTTTGCTTAAACTATAAATTTTTTGGAAAAAGTAATTGATGATCGAGAAAGTACTTTAAAGATGTGATGTTTTATCAAGAATAAAATTTTTCGAATTTTTTTTTGTTTTTGAGTTCTACAATTTTTTTTTATTTAATAGCAACCCACTATAAAACTATTTTTGTTATAAAGGTTATGATCTAAGGATTACAACTATGTACTATATTTAATTTTCTCAATTTTTTTTTTATATAAATTTCAATTTTGACTAAAAAAAATCGCAGTCTGTGACAAAATTTCGTTCTCAAAATACGATCTCATTTTTATGTTATGTTAATTTATATTAATTATTATTTTCTGAAGACAAATGATTTAAAAAATCAAAAAAAGAATAAAAATTTTTGTTTGTTTTTGAGTTCAACATTTTTAATAGCAACCCACTATAAAACTATTTTTCTCATAAGGGTTATGATCTAAGGATGATCTATGTAATATATTTAATTTTTTCAAAAAATTGTTTTTACATAAATTGCAATTTTGACTAAAAAATCGCATAACGTAAAAACAAGACAAAATTTCGTTCTCAAAATACGATCTCATTTTTTATGTTACGTTAATTTATAATAATTATTATTTTCTGAAGACAAATGATTAAAAAAAACGCTTGGTCCATACTTTATATTCACCCTGTATGTAATTAGTGCATATAAAAGTTGACACATTAATTATATAATTAGTTGATTAATTTAGGATACCTGAGTTTAAAAGTCTGTTTTTAAATAGGATTTATACACTTTTTTATTATCTTTTACAATTTATTTTTATTTTGCGATTTAACTAAAAATTAACTAAAAATTTGAATCAATTACTCACTCCTAATTTTTTATTTTTTTCTAAAATCGTTTGTAAAGTGAACGAAATAGTTTGTAAAATAGCCTAAAATAGTCCTTAAAGAAGTACTTTTACGGACTTGTCTGTTATTATTGATATTTGTAATAAAAAAATTAACAATTTAGTAAAATATGTTTTTTTTTCATTTTTAATAGCTTATGAAACTAGCAATTTTTCAACAAAAATTTTTCTCTGGCTCATTCTCTACTTCGGTGTCCTAAAATCATCCAGTCTCTAGGACTCAATGATTTAAAACTTAATTTTGTCATTTAAAGTCAGAAAATTACGGTTAATTAACCATTTCTTAAAAAAGTGTATTTTTCTGAAATGGTTTGTGAAATGAACGAAATAGTCTGTAAAGTACTTAAAATTGTCCGTAAAGAGGTACTTTTCAGACTCATAAATCATTACTGAGTTTTTTGGTCAAATTATTGATTTTTTACATTTTTAATAATGGTTTAAGCAGTTTTTCAACAAATATCTTCAGCGTCCTAAAATCATCTAAACTCTAACACCCAAATTATTCAATACTTAACTTTGCGACTAGATTGCTCAAGAAATTACAGCTAATTAATTAGTTAATCATTTTAAGAAATTCTACAAAAAATAGGATTATTACGCTTTTTTATTATTTTTTGACAAGTTTCAGAGATCTAAAATAACCCGAACTCTAGCAATTAAATGACCAAATTTTCCGATTTAATTTCAAAAAATTTGGATTCACTAAATTATTTCTAAAGTGATCGAAATAGTCTGTAAAGTAGCTTAAAATAGTCCGTAAAGAAGTATTTTTACGGACTCAGCTGTCATTATTGATATTCGTAATAAAATATTTAACACATTTGATCAAACTATTAAATTTTTTCTGTCTTTACTGGCTTTCAAAAGTCGCAGTTTTTAAACAAATATCTTTTTTTGGCTTATATTTTACTTCAATGTCCTGAAATCACCCAGACTCTAGCACTAAAATGTTTCAATACTTAATTAAAGTTAAGAAATTGCAGTTAATTGTGTATTTAGTTTTTTTTAATTATAATAAATTATACATTTCTAGATGTAAAAAAACCTCTTGTAATGAATTATTTACTTGTTAAAGAAACTCTAAATTTAGATTTTTAAAATAGTTTTACACCTGCTATTTCTAAATCTCTTCCCCAACACGCTTAAATTCGGAAAACCCTTGTTGATTTTTAAATTCCTTCACCCGGAAAAACTCGCCCATTATTTACTTCTAATTCAGTAAATTTTCCCCCTAAATCGGGAAATATCAGTATCGAGACAACGAAAACCGGATTTTCCTTGTGTTTCCGATTGAAAACGGTGACGTATGACCACCGAGAAAAATCATCTCAATTACTTAGTGGCCCAGACGGCCAAAATTTATTAATTCCCAATTAATTCCAACGAAATCATCAATAATTCATGAATTAAATCTAGCGTAAAGGCCTGTTTGAAATTTAAAACAACGCTTGTTTATGATGTTTGAAAATTCGGTGGTGGAAATCAATCGACGCGTCTTGACGTTATCAGTTTTTCCGCTTGGTTGAGTTTCCCAAAAGGGGACGATGATTTTCACAATGCGACAAAGGAAGCGCACGTTTTATCAGTAATTTAAACAAGCGGAAATATGGTGCGTTTTTCTGCCATTTTCACTTTTCTCCAAGTGCACATTAGGAGGAAGTAGACAAAAATAGAGATTTATCACGGGGCGCAAAAGTGATTTTTTACATCTGGTGAGTTCAGAGTGTCATTAGGTGATGATTGAAGAGCTAATCACGTTTTGTGGAACACAAAATGGGTTTAAGAGGGTAGAAAAAATTATGTATTTAAGTATTGTGATGACCCCAATTCGGCTGACAATACGGTCGTAAAGTAATTTTTACTTTCATTAGCTCAGTGAAGAATAGTTAAATATTTCGAAACTTGTCAATAAAACTGGACCCTCTTTAATGGAACTTTCCCTTTTATCCTCTCTATAATCCTGTTGGCGTGTATTGGTCCGTGTGTCACTCTACAGAGGTTTTTCCTACCTAATCCAGAATTCCATAACACTTAGTTTTATGTGGCAAACCCATCGATCTGGATTCGGGAAAACCTCTTGGTCAGCTTAGAATAAGGCCCTTATGCTCTCGGTCGAGGATTACCCACATTCCCGATTACGCGTCCCTTTTATCTGTTGAGGATTTTTTCTCACACTTTCTCCAACTAACAAACTCATTTCAGACAAAATTGAGAGCTTTAAAAGCCACCAAAAATATAATTTGACCAAAAAAGTCAATAATCACTTATGAATCCGAAAAAGTACTTTTTTACAGACTATTTTAAGCTACTTTACAACCTATTTTGTTAACTTTACAAGCGATTTCAGAAAAAAAAAATCATTTTTTTTAGATAGTTAATTGCTTGTAATTTTTTGACTTCTTGACAAAATTAAGTATAGAGTCCAGCTGATTTCAGGACATTGAAGTAAAATATAAGCCAGAGAAAAACTACGACTTTTGAAAGCTATTAAAACCTAAAAAAAAATAATAGTTTGACCAAATGTGTTAAATATTTTATTACGAATATCAATAATGACAGATGAGTCCGTAAAAGTTTTTCTTTACACACTATTTTATTCTACTTTAAAGACTATTTCGATCACTTTACAAATAATTTCAGCAAAAATTAAGAATGATTAGTGAATCCAAATTTTTT
>NW_025400983.1:1509716-1514463 GCF_015345945.1 Tribolium madens
AAAAATTAAGAATGATTAGTGAATCCAAATTTTTTGAAATTAAATCGGAAAATTTGGTCATTTAATTGCTAGAGTTTGCGTTATTTTAGGTCTCTGAAACTTGTCAAAAAATAATAAAAAAGCGTAATAATCTTGTTTTTTGTAGAATTTTTAGAAGTGATTACCTAATTAGGTGTAATTTCTTGACCAATCTAATCGCAAAGTTAAGTATTGAATCATTTGGGTGCTAGAGTTTGGATGATTTTAGGACGCTGAAGATATTTGTTGAAAAACTGCTAAGCCATTATTAAAACTGTAAAAAAGCAATAATAATTTGACCAAAAAACTCAYTAATGATTTATGAGTCTGAAAAGTACTTTTTTACGTACTATTTTAAGTACTTTACAGACTATTTCGTTCATTATACAAACCATTTCAGCAAAAATTCAATTTTTTCAGAAATGGTTAATTATCTGTAATTTCCTGACTTTAAATGGCAAAATTAAGTAATAAATCATTGAGTCCTAGAGACTGGATGATTTTAGGACGCCGAAGTAGAAAATGAGCGAGAGTTTCATAATCTATTAAAATGAAAAAAAAAACATACTTTCACTAAATTGTTGAATTTTTTATTACGAATATCAATAATAACAAATAAGTCCGTAAAAGTACTACTTTACGGACTATTTTAGGCTATTTTACAAACTATTTCGTTTACTTTACGATCGATTTCAGAAAAAAATCAAGAAGTGTAGGGGTGAGTTATTAATTCAAATTTTCGAAGTTAAATCGCAAAATCTAATAATATAATTGTTTGGGTTTCTAATGAAAAGAAAAAAAATATTTGTAAAAAATAATAAAATATTTTAAAAAATTAAAAATTAATTTAATTTTTTTTGAATTTAATTACTGCTAGATGCCAGGTGATTTTAAGCCTCTAAAAACGAGAAAAAAATATATGTTGAAACATAATGATCCTATTTAAAAAACAGATTTTTTGGCTTTGATATATTTAATTTACTAATTAATTAAATGTATATTTATTTTGTCGATTTTAATATGCACTAATTTTGTTTTCGTAATTTGTAGTATTTTTCACTTTAAGCCATTAAAAATGAAAAAAAAATAGTTTGACCAAGTTTGTTGAATTTTTTATTACGAAAAACAATAATGACAGAACACTTCGTAAAAGTACTTTTTTACGGGGTATTTTAGGCTTCTTTACAAGCTATTTCGTTCAATTTAAGAAAAATAATCTCACTAATTTTAAAAATGATTAATTAATTTAATTAAATTGCAAAATTTAATCATTCAATTGCTAGAGTTCAGGTCATTTAAAGTCTCTGAAAAAGAAAAAAATATACAGGTGCGCCAGAACTCGTAAAATTTAACTGGTAAAATTTTTGTATCTTTACTAAATAATTATAAAAAAGTATAAAAGATCATCAATATCATTAGATAGACATAAAAAAATGTCAAATGTCAAAAAATAAATGCCAAAATTTTTTGACAGATAGAATTTCTTAAACATTTTTTCCATGTTCCTGGTATCTACTTGAATTTTTCCTCTAGGGCGCGAGTTCTGGCGCAGCCTGTATATTTGTAGAAAAATGATAAAATAGTGCAGCATTTTTATTAAAAAAAATATCACAAATTAATTAATTAATTAATTATTAAAGCTCGGATAACTTTACATTCATGAAGTATCATAAAACACCATATGTATAAACTTAATTAATTACCTAGAGTTCACGCGACCTAAAATAATCCGAGGTCTATTAATTATTTAACAAAACTGAACAAAAAAGTCTAGTTTTTTCAGTAATTCCGCTGTCTTGATTCCCATTCTCTCAATTAAATCGATTTTGAATCGCAAACCTCCCCCATTTCTTCCAAATCACACAAAAATTGAATTAAAAGCGACCGTTTTCACTCCTTTTACCCTAAAATTTGTGCGTTTTTGTTGCAGAAATCGCTCGAAGACCGAATCCACGAACTCGAAATGGCATTAGAAGCAGTCCAGAAGAACGAATTACGCGACAAACAAACAATCGCCAAGTTACAAAAGCAGTTATCGAGGGTGAGTAACAATTAATTAAAAAAAAAACTTTTCTTTTTCTTTTTTCTCTTGAAATTGCGAAAAGGGGTAGCACTCTGGCGCCACTGGCGAGTTTCTCCTCGACGATATTATTAATCAAAGATGAAATATGAGCCCCATTTCGAATTTATTTGTCCCTAAATAAAGATCGATTCGATTCAAGTCGTAACAATATCGAAAGACAGACACAGGAGGTTGTTAGAGTGATTTAGAGTGGATGTGGTGTCGGTTACACGAGCTGAAAACCGCCACGAATTCTGCTCGATTGATTTTCAGGTTTCAGGGGGTGCATTTCGGACACTGTAAATAACCTGAAACGGCTCAGTCATAATTGTTTGATGTAGTATTTGCGCTAATGAGGAATTATGTAATGGGGGCTTGGGTCCGGCCACAATTAGCTCTTTGTGAGATAGGAAACGACGTAAAATTTTACGACTAAAATGCTTTTACCCGACACTGATATGATAATGGGGCCACTTTGGGACATCTTAGAGATGGGATTTCGGCATTAGCTGATTATATTTCTGAAATGTCCCGGTGCTTTCATCGCACAAATGTTGGAAAAATTCAACAACAAAAATTCTGTGTTTTGTGTTGCAAATTTAATATAAATATATTTGGGCACTTAAAACCATATTTTACGAAAATACAATGTGTTAAAAAAAGATTGTAGGGTATTTAAGGAAGTAATAATATGGACTTTTTTGTTTATTTTGGTCTATACTATTAGCTCCTTAAATATTTTACAATCTTTTTTTAACACCTTGTATAATCTGATTTTTTGTCAAAAATTCTGAAAAAATTCAATAAGACAGATTTCGACGTTCTGATTAAGAAAATATATATTCTTAGATACTTGTGATTACTCATTAAAAAGTTAGTCTAATAAAAAAAAATTAAAAATAATTGAGTAAATATTTTGTGCTGTGAGTTTTTTTAATAACCCTCTTAGTTATCTTAACTCATAGTTTTTCTGAATCAGCACGTCGAGATCTGTTTTGCTGATTTTTTTTAGAATTTTTTGACAATTTTAACATTTTTACGAAAATTCTGACCAAATTGTGTATTTTGTGTTGCAAATTTCTTATATGAATATATCTGGGCACTTAAATCCATATAAACTTATGTTTTTTTTTCGAATTTTTTGACAATTTTAACGTTTTGACGAAAATTTTGCCCAAATTTTGATTTTTGATCAAAGTGTCAAAGGTTAAAAAAATCTGAAAAAAAAATTTCGAAAAATTCAACAACAAAAAATTGTGTATTTTGTGTTGCAAATTTTTAATATAAATGCATCTGAGCACTTAAATTCATAGAGATGTTCGGAGTCGGCTGAATTTTATGACAACTTTGATATTTTACGAAAATACAGGGTGTTAAAAAAAGATTGTAGAGTATTTAAGGAAGTAATAGAATGGACCAAAATAAACAAAAAAGTTTTTATTAAGGTTTTTTTGTTTATTTTGGTCCATACTATTACCTCCTTAAATATTTTACAATCTTTTTTTAACACCTTGTTTATTCTGATTTTTTGTCAAAAATTCAGAAAAAAATTCAATAAGACAGATTTTGACGTTCTGATTAAGAGAAAATATATTCTTAGATACTTGTGATTACTCATAAAAAAGTTAGTCTAATAAAAAAAATTAAAAAAAAATTAAGTAAATATTTTGTGCTGTGATTTTTTTTAATGTCTCTCTTAGTTATCTTAACTCATAGTTTTTCTGAATCAGCACGTCGAGATCTGTTTTGCTGAATTTTTTTTAGAATTTTCTCACAATTTTGACATTTTGACGAAAATTCTGACAAAATTGTGTATTTTGTGTTGCAAATTTTTAATATAAATACATCTGGGCACTTAAATCCATATAGATTTTCTGAATCGGCTGAATTTTATGACAATTTTGATATTTTACGAAAATACGGGGTGTTAAAAAAAGATTGTAGAGTATTTAAGGAAGTAATAGTGTGGACCAAAATAAACACAAAAGTTTTAATAAACGTCGGACTCATATTTGTTTAGACTTTTTTTTTATTTTGGTCCATACTATTACCTCCTTCAATATTTTACAATCTTTTTTTAACACCTTGTTTATTCTGATTTTTTGTCAAAAATTCTGAAAAAATTCAATAAGACAGATTTCGACGTTCTGATTAAGAAAATATATGTTCTTAGATACCTGTGATAACTCATAAAAAAGTTAGTCTAATTAAAAAATTAAAAGATAAATTGTATAAATATTTTTTGCTGTGATTTTTTTAAATATCCTTCTTGGTTATCTAAACTCACAGTTTTTCTGAATCAGCATGTCGAGATTTATTTTGCTGATTTTTTTCAGAATTTTTTGCCAATTTTGTTAAAAAATTAAACAATTCACAAAACAATAAGTGAAGACAATAAAGTAAAAAATTAAAATACATAAAAAAGCGCTTTTATTAAAAAAAAACTAAAAAGTGAATAATATTTTTTTCTGTCAGAGAACATTTGCTTACATCTTACGATTTTAAAATTTATAAAAGCTTCGTTTATTTAAATTTAAATTTTTACGATTTGATAGAGCAGAAAAAACCAACGAGTTGTCCAAAAATCAAAAGAATTCAAAACGAAAAAAGAATTAAAAAAAGTTTTTTTTAATCTAAAATCAAGAAAATAAAACTGAAATTAAAGAA
>NW_025400983.1:1515008-1517463 GCF_015345945.1 Tribolium madens
AAATTAAGAATTTCACAAAACAATAAGTGAAGACAATAAAGTAAAAAATTAAAATACATAAAAAAGCGCTTTTATTAAAAAAAAAAAAACTAAAAAGTGAATAATATTTTTTCTGTCAGAGAACATTTGCTTACATCTTACGATTTTAAAATTTATAAAAGCTTCGTTTATTTAAATTTAAATTTTTCCGATTTGATAGACCAGAAAAAAACCAACGAGTTGTCCAAAAATCAAAAGAATTCAAAAATCAAAAAAATTCAAAACGAAAAAAGAATTAAAAAAAGTTTTTTTTAATCTAAAATCAAGAAAATAAAACTGAAATTAAAGAATTTCACAAAACAATAAAGTGAAAAATTAAAATGCATGAAAAAAGCCCTTTTATTTAAAAAAAAAAAACTAAAATAATAATATTTTTTCTGTCAGAGAACATTTGCTTACATCTTACGATTTTAAAATTTATAAAAGCTTCGTTTATTTCAATTTATTTTTTTTAATCTATTTTTATGCTCATTTTTCACCCTACCGTTCGTCATAAATTCCGCTGAAAGAATCTCGCAAGTCGTCACTTAGCCATTTCCTTGATGGAAAACTGAAAAATCCTGAAAAAAAACTGCCGGTTTATCGTTCGGAAGGCACGTGATGTGTGTTGTTTCAGATGCATCTGCAGATGATGTATATTCATGATTCTGTGGCTGAAGCGGCGCTGAACCCTGGCGCCGCCGCCGCCGGGTCACGACACAGGCGTCGCGACGCCCTGAAGGGAACGAACGAAGGTTAACGCCGTTTGTACGTGCATTTCCTAAAATGGATCGTTGCTAAATCACTAATTATAATTTTATCTTTGTTTTTAATATTCCCGTGTCGCTGCTTTAATTTAATAATTCCCAACAAAAATCCACACAAATTACGTTAATTAAGATAAATGACTCCTCCTGACTTCTCCCCCAACCCCAAAAATTTCAATCCTAATCGATTTTTAACTACGACTGGACGTGATAATAAATAATGTCCCAGATGGTAAATTCCGGGTTATCAGAAAAATTCACACGCAAGTCATAAACAACAAGGGTGGATTTTTTCGTAAATTTTCTTCTTTATGACACTGAATTCTGACACGCAGAATTTTGAAACCCAGCCCAATTAATTAAGAATTTTTTCGACAACCATATTTTGTAAATATTCATGGGGTCGAGGATTAATAGCAATTAGGGATGACCACAGTTCGACCCTCGATACAGGGGAAATAACCCTCTCACTACGCCAATTCCAGAATTTATACAACTGAATTAAAAATTTACATCATTTGAGAGTCAAATCTCTGATTTATTCAATACGAATTGTTAGATATGCAAAAGAGTGGCTCTAAATCACACAAACTTGGACTATTTTCTCAGAGAAAGATAAATTACCCGAGTTCTAGTATCAAGAGAAATATTTTTTTGTCTTGAGATAAATGAAATGGAGGAAACACAGACTGACAGCAGAACAAGTGTTGAGGAATTACGTTCTGTTGCAATTATTTGATTTGATGCTTTTATTGACAGAATAATTGCAATGATTCAGCAAACGTGTCACTCACCCTTGAATAGCATTTTACAAAAAATAAAACACTTAGAAAATTAATAGGTTTTTTTTGTTGCAAAAAAATTGTATTTATTTATTTTTCGGAGAAATAATTGCGTTTTTAGCTGAAAAACGCTCAAGAAATGAAAAAATAATTTAGTTTTTGTGTTTTTTTAGTTTGGTTTAGTGAATCTTGAAACTTGAGATTTTAGGACAAAAACGTGATCAAAATCTGTTTCGACTAAATTTTGTGGTTTCTCNGTGTTTTTTTAGTTTGGTTTAGTGAATCTTGAAACTTGAGATTTTAGGACAAAAACGTGATCAAAATCTGTTTCGACTAAATTTTGTGGTTTCTCGGCGTATTTTTGTCTCAATTTTTCTCAAAAACCAGTTAAATCGTGTGAAAATAAAAAAATTAAACAAAACAAAAAATTAATAACAAAAATGCGTTTCGAATGCTAAAACGCTCGAGAAATGCAAAATATTTTTCGTCTTTTTTAAATATCTTCAAACTTAAGATTTTAGTACAAAAACATTTTCGACAAAATTTTGTGGCTTATTTTTGTCTCAGTTTTTCTCAAAAACTAGTTAAATCGCGTGAAACAGAATATAAAAAAAATTAAACAAAACAAAAGATTAATAAAACAAATGCGTTTCTACGTGCTAAAATGCTCGAGAAATGCAAAATATTTGTCTTCTTTTTTAAATATCTTCAAACTTAAGATTTTAGTACAAAAACGTGTTCAAAAGCATTCTCGACTAAATTTTGTGGTTTATTTTAGTCTTAATTTTTTTCAAAAAACCAGTTAAATGGCTTAAAACAGAAAATAACGTCAATTTCAATTAATTTTTGTGATTTCTGGTAATTCGTTGCTCTAACTTGTATTTTAGA
>NW_025400983.1:1518141-1520255 GCF_015345945.1 Tribolium madens
AAAAACCAGTTAAATGGCTTAAAACAGAAAATAACGTCAATTTCAATTAATTTTTGTGATTTCTGGTAATTCGTTGCTCTAACTTGTATTTTAGAATTTGATTTTTTTATTTTTTTGCAAAAATAAGTTTTTTTTACTGGCGAGGTTTTATGTTCAAAACTTTTTTCCATTTTTGACTAATGTGAGTGGTTAAAAAGAAAATGAAAAATGTAAATTTTGCGCCATCTGCCGCTTTAGTAACAAACTAAAAGCCGTTTTTCTTGAGTCTTAGAGAGTTGGTAGTTAAAAGTCGGTTTTTGTAAAGGAAGTAAAAGAGTTTGAGTTTTTATTTTTTCAATTTTTGTTGGTTAAATGTTAAACAAGCAAACATTAAAGTTTTTGCCGTCATTCCAAGTTGTTTTTTTTTTTCAAAATTTTGTAATTGATAATTTGGCAACGTGGCAACAAAAACCTTAAAACAAAACTGTTTTTTAACAAACAAGAAATTTAAGCAGAAATCTAAGTCGTTGAAACGTTTTTTATAAACCTAGCAAAATAAAAAATTGTTTCCTGAAAAATTATTTTCAATAATTATTACTTTAAAATTTGTATTGATTTAGTTGAGTTTTTTTATGTGTTTGAATTGAATCTTTTCATCAAATTATTAATAAAAAAAATAGCGCTATCTGCCGCTTTAGTAACAAACTAAAATTTGTTTATCTTTAGTCTTAAGAGAGTTAGTTGGTTAGTTCGACGATTTTTTGCACTTTTTTAATAAAATGTTTGAAACAATTTCTTTATGTTTTATGCAATTCATATTAAAAAAAAAAAACAGATCAATGAAACCTGTTTGAAACTGTTCGAATTTTTGCTTTTTCAAATTTTGTTGGTTAAAAAGTTAAACGAGCTTTCATTTCAAGCATTGACGTTTTTGCGGCCATTCCAGATTGTTATTTTTCCAAAAAATTGTAAAAAAATTGATAATTTGGCAACGTTGAAACAAAAATTTGTGAACAGCACTGTTTTTCTGGCATTTAATAAATCAAGCAAGAAAGTAAAATTGTTGAAATGTTTTCTATAAACCAACGTTTTCAGGTAAATAGAAAAAATATTTCCTGAAAAATAGTATATTATGTTATTAGGAGTAAAAGTGATAGTTTATGTGGCGAAGCTGAACTCACTACGTTTGGCAAATAATTTATTTGGCTCACTTTTACTTCGAATAACATACACTATTTTATCCACAAACGTATTCAGATTGACAGTAGCAACACTATAATTAGCAAGTAAATAAACGAAATAATGAGGATGCTTTGCAATCATAACAACGTTGACATTTTCGAAAGTATTTATGAATTTAACTAGTGCAGTTGGTAGTACTACACTATTTCTCCTAATAACATACACTATTTTATCCACAAATTGAGAGTAAGGAACAACACTATAACGAAGAAAATAATCAGGACGCTTTGCAAGTACTGAACTCATAATAACGCTTATAAATACAAATTTGTATTGAGATTTTTGAAAGTGCTTCTTACCTTAACTAGTGCAGTTGGTAGTACAAATTGCAAATAGAATTTTAACTTGTATCACTTAGTCATAAAAAAATAATTTGCAATGTTAATTATTATTTAAGAAATTCATATTGCTGAATCTTTTTATCGAAAAGAAAAAAAAGTTTTTTTTTTGAAATTTTGTTGGATGAAAAAGTTGAAATCACATAAACTCTCCGAATAAAATATATTATTTTATCTACAAATTGAGAGTAGGGAGCAACACTATAACTAACAAGTAAACGAACAAAATATTCAGAACGCTTTGCAAGTAATGAAATAATAATAACGCTCATAAATAAACATCACGCGTCAGTACTGGAATTTGTGTTGAGATTTTTTCAAGTGTTTATTAACTTAACTAGTGCAATTGGTAGTACAAAATGTCGAATGAAAATAGAATTTTGTTGGGTGAAAAAGTTGAAGTCACATAAACTAACTATTTCTCCGAAGAACATAGACTATTTTATCTACAAATTGAGAGTAAGGAGCAACACTATAACTAACAAGTAAACGAAGAAAATAATCAGGACGCTTTGCAAGTAATGAAGTTATAATAACGCTCATAAATAAACATCA
>NW_025400983.1:1521680-1524031 GCF_015345945.1 Tribolium madens
TAACTATTTCTCCGAATAAATATACTATTTTATCGACAAATTGAGAATAAGGAGCAACACTATAACTAACAAGTAAACGAAGAAAATAATCAGGATGCTTTGCAAGTAATGAAATCATAATAACGCTCATAAATATACATCACGCGTCAGTACCGGAATTTGTGTTGAGGTTTTTGAAAGTGTTTATTAACTTAACTAGTGCAGTTGGTAGTACAAAATGTCGAATGAAAATGAAAATTTCGACTTGTATCATTTAGTCAAAAAATAATGGTGAATCTTCTCATCGAAAAGAAAAAGATTTTTTTTGAAATTTGTTTTGTGAAAAAGTTGAAGTCACAAACTCACAATTTTTCCGAATAACATATACTATTTTATCCACAAATTGAGAGTTAGAAGCAACACTATAACTAACAAGTAAACGAAGAAAATAATCAGGACGCTTTGCAAGTATCACGCGTCAGTACCGGAATTTGTGTTCAGGTTTTTGCAAGTGTTTATTAATTTAACTAGTGCAGTTGGTAGTACAAAATGTCGAATGAAAATAGAATTTTGTTGGGTGAAAAAGTTGAAGTCACATAAACTCACCATTTCTCCGAATAATTTTTTCTACAAATTGACGCTTTGCAAGTACTGAACTCATAATAACGCTTATAAATAAAAATTTGTATTGAGATTTTTGAACGTGCTTCTTACCTTAACTAGTGCAGTTGGTAGTATAAAATGTTGAATAAAACAGAATTTTGGCTTGTATCATTTAGTCATAAAAAATAATTTGCAATGTTAATTATTATTGTAAAAATTTGTATTGTTGAACCTTTTCATCGAAAAGAATGTATTTTTTGAAATTTAGTTGTGTGAAAAAGTTGGGCTTTTATTTGAAGCATTAGCGTTTGTCCGCCGTTTCAGGTCGTATAATACCTGCGAATTATGAAAAGCGTCTCCGGAACTTATGAATAATGAACGAAAGCATTAGATATGATTTCCTCTGGTGCATTTCGTGCTCTCTCGTCTTGGGTTAATTGGTCGGAAGAGCGCGCGATGCTTATTTAAAACACTGGCCCTGCAGATGAAACGACTATTACTCAAGATTTAAGAGCTGCCATTCCGTTGGGAAATCTCTGTTAGCAAGTGAGCCAGACGCGCCGCGACGCCCCGCGACGCGCCCCCATCTTTTATTGGCCTTGTCTTCAAAAACCCACAAAAGCTCAAGTGTCAGGATTTCGGCATCGATTTTGCTTTGGTCCAAGATTCCATTAAAGTTTACAGACTCGAGAAATTAAATTACATTTCGAGAAGACTCAGACGTTAATTAATGGAGTTTGAGAGATCCAGTCAGACTATAAATAACGTGAGAATGAGGATTCAATTATTCGACATGTGCACAAACAATTCGCTTTTATTTTCTGGAATTTTTGCGGTTTAATTTGTTAGAGTTGAAAGATAAAAGTTATTCAGAAAGTGTAATTAAAAGAAAATAGCCCTTGAGCTCCTTAATTATAAATGAAAATTACGCTGAATATGATAATACAGCTTGCTTTACGATGTTTTCACATTTAAGGAAAAAAAATTGTGGCTTAGCACTCCAACTAAAAAAAAATTTTTTTTAAACAAAAAAATAATTTTTTTTGGACTATTTTGAAATTTTGTGCTAAGTTTTATGGAAAGAATCAATCAAGATTTGGCAAATAAAGGTTAAAAACGACTCGAATCGGTGTTTTTGAATCAAAAATTGAGCAAAATACAAATTTTAGTACACAATAAAACTAGTCAATGTCAGATTTGATTAAGAGTTTTATTTTTACTTAGTAAAGTGTCAATCGAGACTTTTCAAAACACAAAAGACAGTTGYGGAGACTAAGAAAGTGTCAGATGTACTGAATTAAAAAATTTCTAGACTTGCAAAAAACATTTCAAAATTTTTAAAAAAATGCTTAAATTAAAAGAAAATGTCAATCGTGACTTTTTTTAAACATCGTGTTGCAAAAGACAGTGGAGGAGACTATTGGAAACTATTACATTTTGTCAAAATTTATAAAAGGGGCTCGCGGCTTTGCCGCTCYCCCTCTTCTAAACCTCACACTATCTAATGTGTTAAAACACAGTGTTATGTAAATCTTCCAAAAATGCCAAATTTTGACAGTTTGAACTTTTGAATTAATTAAATAATTATTTTTTATATTGACTTAATTAAATCAAAGAAGCCGATTTTTAAAACAAAAATTTTAATTAAGTATGTATATTTTTCTTGTCGAGTAATCTAAGACGAGTTTTGATTGGTTGATTTTAAAGCTAAAAAATTATAAATTTAAATTTGTTTCCCCAATTGGCGTTGAAAAAATCATATCTTTTTA
>NW_025400983.1:1525956-1530634 GCF_015345945.1 Tribolium madens
ATTAAATTTTTGCAAGGTTAAGCAGATAGAAATGATTTTCTCTCGTTTATACAAATTCTAATTTATTTACACAAAAAAATTATTAAATTTTTCGAATTTTAGTTTAATTTTTTGTTCGTGTTTTTGCATTAAAAAAATGTAACGGGTTTAAGGACAAACTAAAGTGAGAATCAACAAATCAAAAACCAATTTGAAACAAGCTTATAAAAAAATACTAAAAAATATTAAAAAAATACATATATTTTATCGTTTTCGATT
This sequence comes from Tribolium madens, assembly GCF_015345945.1. Taxonomy (NCBI): domain Eukaryota; kingdom Metazoa; phylum Arthropoda; class Insecta; order Coleoptera; family Tenebrionidae; genus Tribolium; species Tribolium madens. The sequence continues at coordinate 1,526,215 of NW_025400983.1, forward strand.
TTGCTTTAATTTTCAAGCTATTTCTAAGAATTTTTTAATAAGAATAGAGTGAAATTTCACCAAAATTAACTTTTTGCAATGTAAAACAAATAGAAATCATTTTCTCTAGTTTATACAATTTTCTAATTTATTTACACAAAAAAATTATGAATCTTTTAGAAACTTAGTCTAATTTATTGTTTAATGTTTTGTTTTTGTCACATTAAAAAATGTGACCGGTTTAAGGGCAAACTAAAGCGAGAATTAACAAATCAAAAACCAATTAAAAAAAAAAGAAAAAATAATTTAAAAAATGAAAAAAAAAAGATATATGTAATAATCGTTTTTGATTTTGATTTGATTTTCAAGCTATTTCTAAGAATTTTTTTAATAAGAACAAAGCGAACATCAAAACCCAAGTTGAAACAAGCAAATAAAAAAAATACTGAAAAATATTTTAAAAAAGTGTTTAAGAAAATGCAAATTTGTATGGTTTTTAATTTTCATTTAGTTTTTAAGATATTTCTAAGTATTTTTAATAAGAATAGAACAAATTTTTCAGAGGTATCATAAAAATTAAATTTTTGCAAGATTAAAAAATAATACAAAAAATACCCCAAATTGGTAGCAATTAGTTTCTTTCAAAGCTTTGAAAATGTTCCATTCCAATTTAATCAAAGCAAAGCTAGTTTTTTGCAATAATTGCCCGAAAAATAATTTTCCAGCTTTGGCATTTCCCGTTTCCGTCCTTTTGATTGATTTAGCTAATCAAATTTTCCTCTGAACGTTATAAAACTTCTCGCAATCAGACCTCAGCGTCGGCGGCGTCCACGGCGTCGCTTGTTAAACTTTATTAGCGCCGAAAATTTCCATACCGGATGCTGAAATCGGCCAAATGACATCCACCACACGCTCAATCCTCTTTACGGAGTTTTCTCATCGCTGAAAATCCTGAAAATAGGTCATCGCAACTTGGGCCTTTTGCCAAACCCGTTTTATTTCCCTGAAATAAACAGTTTGGTCGCCTGAAATATGCCGAAAAAATCGAATTAAAACTAAGTTTTGGCGCTTGCGTGCTCCCCACTCGGGGGGTTGTTGATGCGTCGGAGACTCAGAGGGTGTTTTGGCGGCGAGTGGTGCGTTTGTGTTTCAGTTTTCAGGAGGAAAACAGCGGGACATTTGGTGGTGTTTCAGGATTATTTTCACTCTCGAATTGTTTATTGATGAGTGAAAGTTTGTTTTTCCTGATGGACGTTAGATTTCAGTGATGTGTGAGTGAGGAGTGGAAGGGTTGCAAGACTTGTGGGGCTTTTGGAGGGTGCTCATGAATGGGATCCACTTTAACCAAGGCCAGTCGTGTAAGTTTGGGGCTCTAAATGGGAACAATTTGGTGGATGCGCCGGGTTTTGGGGTTTTGTGTTTTTTTAATGTTGGTACCACGACACGTGATCAAGCCAAAAACATCACCAATAATTCGCTAATTGTTAAGTAATTTAATTAAAATATTTTAATTATTACAAAATCATGTTTTTCTATTTAAAAAAAATATATTTGACATTTGACATGTTTTAATTAATTCTAGAAATTAATTACTGAAAAATGCGACAAAATTACATAAAAAAGGGTAAACTTAATGCTCAGTGAAGCCAAAAACAACACCAAAAATTATAATTTACCGAATTTTATTAATTTAATTAAAGTAATTCTATATCATTAATTATTTTTTGTAGTGTTAGTTGAAACACTCTTAAGTGAAGTTTGGGGATCGGTTTATGGTGATTCAATCCTGAAAAACTTTTTTTTGTGATATTTTTTAATTCAAAAACTACACTTTTTCATCAAAAAAAAAATATTTTAGACCTCCGAGAGGTTTAATTAAGTGTTTACTTTGTTAAATGTCTATAATTTTACTAAGTTATACAGAAAAATGCCATAAAAGACATAAATGGTAAAAACGAGGTGATTTTAATGCTTGATCAAGCCACAATTTAATTTATTTATGAAAATTATTCTCAAAAATGCTACAAAAAACCATAATTGCTGAAAAAGGGGTTATTTTAATGGATATAAACAAACAAGAATTTTTTATTTAGGAGTTTCTTTTATTTATAGCCAAAATAAATTAAACTCGTTTTATTCTAATAAAAAAATTAATAAAAATTCAGAATTTTTTTATTTTTGGTTTTTTGAAAACCACTACTTTGAGATTTTTTAAAATAGAATTAAAAGCGTCAAATTTGACATAGGAACAGATAACTTAATAAAAATCTTGAAGAGTTTTTAGATTTTTTTGAAACTATTAAGTTCTGTTTGAAATTCGAAAATTGCATTTTTGGGAAAAAGTTTCTTTTTCAAAATTTACAAAAATAATATTTTTTTAGCTTATTTAATAAACTAATTCGGATTTTTTTCTCCAGCAGAAGAAAAATCATTGTATTAAAATATTTTTTTATTATAAGGTTCTGATTTGTTTAACAGGTAATTCAATGAAAATGTTGTACACGGAATTTTTGAAACTGAAATTTGAAAATTGCAACATTTATAGAAAAATAGTCTTTTCTCATCAAATATTGAGTACACTTATTTTTAAGTTTCTTTGCTTGACTTTGTTAAAAATAAACTAATTTGGATTTTTCTCTAATAGAACAAATAAAAAAATTGTATTTTTCTAACTGAATTTGAACTTTTTGGAGTTTTTTGGTCTTTTTTGTGGCAAATTCGCATAAAAAAATTTACTACTTTTGATTTTTTTTAATCAAAATGAACTAATTTTAGTCTAATTTCTCTAAACTGCTGATTCAAAAACATTGTTTTTAACTGTTTTTGTTTTGTTTTTCTGAAATGAAATTTTCAGTCGTCATTTTTTGCCAAAGTTTTCTTTCGAGTTAATACCATTTTCTAGATTTTTGACTTTTTTGATAACAAATTGTTGTTTAGTTTGATAATTTTAAGGTCCTCTTTTTTCAAAAAGGCAATTCAATAAAAATATAGACTGTTTTATTTAACGAGATTTCTGAAACTTTTTAATTCTATTTGAAATTCGAAAACCGCAATTATAGAAAAAAATCCCTTCTTATCAAATATTAATTAAAGCTGTTTTTAAAAAAAATAAAAGAATTATTTTTTAACCTCATTTGCTTAGCCCTACTAGAAATAAACTAATTTGGATTTTTGTCTAACAAAAGAAAAAACAAAATTAATATTTTATGAATTTAGACTACTTTTGAGTTTTTTTGGCTTGTTTTTATAGCAAATCGGCATTTAGAATGACGATTTTAGCTCTAATTTGTTCAGAATTAATAAGAAAATGTTTTTTACTGTTTTTGACTTATTTCTTGTAACTCCAAAATGACTCGTAGGAGAGAAATTTCTTTAATAGAATCAAAATTCTTGTTTATTTTTACTCAAAATTAGTTACTTTTATCCTGATTTTTCAAAATTGATGATCGAAACAATAAAATTTGTTTTTAACTGTTTTTTGTAAGTTTTTCTAAAATAAAATCATATTGACAAAATTTTGTAACTTTTAATTAAATGAAGACTAGTTCCTGATGTGTTTTGGACGTTTCTGACGCAAATTGGTATTTAGTTATTCTAGCCTTAATTTATTGAAGATTTAAAAAGTCATTTTTACTTTTATTAATTTTTTTACCAAAATTGTGAAAAGCACCAGTCAGAGAACATTTTTTTACAGAATCGTGGGATTTATTCAATTTTACATAAGAGATAGTTAATTTTATAATTTTTTAAAAGTGATTGTCTTCTTCAACATTATTTGTACGAACTCTTTTTTTAATTTGTAAACTTTATTGAAATAGCAAACTTTGAGATACAAAAATTAAATTTTAACAATACGTTTTTTAAGGACTTCATTTTTTAAACATACAATTCAATAAAAATGTAGACTGTTTTATTTAACGAAATTTCTGAAATTTTCTTATTTTATTTGAAATTCGAAAACTGCAATAATAGAAAAAATCACTTTCTCATCAAATATTAAGAATAACTTTTTTACAGGATTTTTTTTAGCTCCATTTGCTTAGCCCTATTAGAAATAACCTAATTTGAATTTTTGTCGTCTACCAGAAAAATATAATCATAACATTATAATTTTTTTAATGCATTTAGACTATTATTGACTTTTTTGGCTCGATTTTGTAGCAAATTGGCATTTAGTATGACGATTCTAGCTCCAATTTGTTTAGAATTAAAAAAATATGTTTTCATTGTTTTTGACTAAAACCAAAAATCGAAATTTTTGTTCATTCCTCGAGATGAGTTAATTTCATCCTAATTTCTCTAAGCTGATGATCGAAAAAATAATACTAGTCTTTAACTGTTTTTTCTATGGTTTACTAAAATAAAATCAAAAATTGACATTCAAGATTACGTCAATGATATTAATTTTATAATTTTTTAAGTAGTTATCTTCTTCAACATT
>NW_025400983.1:1531204-1549347 GCF_015345945.1 Tribolium madens
TATGGTTTACTAAAATAAAATCAAAAATTGACATTCAAGATTACGTCAATGATATTAATTTTATAATTTTTTAAGTAGTTATCTTCTTCAACATTTTCTTACAAACTCTTTTTTAATTTGTAAACTTTATTGAAATAGTGAATTTTGAGATAAAAAAATTAAATTTTGACAATATCTTTAAAATTGTCAATTAAGAAAAACTTTTAACTGTTTTTCTTTTGTTTTTRTGAAATGAAATCATATTCAGTTATCATTTTTTGACAAAYTTTTGTTACGAGTTAAAACTATTTTCTAGATTTTGGACCTTTTTGATGACACAAATTGTTATTTAGCTTGATAGTTTTAAGATCCTCATTTTTAAAAAAGGCAATTCAATACAAATGTAAACTATTTTAATAACGAAATAAATAAAAAAAATTTCATTCTATTTTAAATTCGAAAACCGTAATTAATAAAAAAATCATTTCTCGTCAAATATGAAGTATAGCTTTTAGTATGACAATTCTAGCTCCAATCTTTTGACAAAGTTTTGTTTTGAGTTAAAACCATTTTTTTTCGAAATTTTGCAAACCCGTAGAGATTTTTATAGTTTTTTAGCAGTAATGCCAACTTTCCGTATTAAAAAAGTCCCAATGATGTCTCGCGATCGTCTAGACCCAAACCGATCAAAAACTGAGAAGATTTCCAACGTGTGGCAAGAGCGACGACAAAAGCAGACAAAGGGTGCTAATCGATAGAGACGTGCTTCCCTTGACGCTCATTGATTTTAAACCTGGAACTGACGTTAAAGCACCATGAGAGATAACCCGTCTTCGCAGATGAGCTTATTTATGATCCTGACGCGATTTAGAAAATTTCAGACATTGTCTGAAATCAAATCAGGTAATGATTTTAACGGCACCTTTCAGGTGGTGCTTACGAAGGGCTAACTCTGTTACCAGGCGACGAATAGCTTCAGGGTGAGGGATGTAATCGAGGGCTTCGAGTTATGATTATTTTAACGATTTAAGTTAAAAAGTTTGAGAGGTTTGGATTAAATTCTCGACGCGTTTGGACTGTAAACAATGACGACAAGCATATCAGTGGTGAATTGTTGGCTTGGAAAGCATTAATATTCCGCTCTTGGAGGCAAAAGTCACAAGGGAGCTGCAAACGCAGGTTTAGTGGTGGAAAAAATCGGACAAGAATTTTATTTGTCGGGTTTTGCCTTTTTTGGGAAAATCAACAGGAAATTGATTGATTTTGTCTGAGTTTTATTTAAATAACAGAAATAAAGAAGATTTACCAGCACAATTTATTTCGTGTTTTAATTTTGGTAAAATTTTAGCAGTTTTGCCAAAACAATTAATTAAATTATTTTTTACAATTATTTATTTTTGTTTTAAACAATATAAGAAGAAAATATTTTTTTTTAATTCTGAACAAATTGTAGCTAGAATCGTCATACTAAATGCCAATTTGCTATAAAAACGAACCAAAAAAACTCAAAAATGGTCTAAATTCATTTAAAAAAATTATAGAATGTTAATTTTTTATTTTTTTAGAATACAATTAAAAATTTTCATTTATTTCGTTATTAAAATAGTTTACATTTGTATTGAATTGCCTTTTTTAAAAATGAGGATCTTAAAACTATCAAACTAAATAACAATTTGTGTCATCAAAAAGGTCCAAAATCTAGAAAATGGTTTTAACTCCTAACAAAACTTTGTCAAAAATGATAACTGAATATAATTTCATTTCAGAAAAACAAAAGAAAAACAGTTAAAAGTTTTTCTTAATTGACAATTTTAAAGATATTGTCAAAATTTAATTTTTTTATCTCAAANATTTCATTTCAGAAAAACAAAAGAAAAACAGTTAAAAGTTTTTCTTAATTGACAATTTTAAAGATATTGTCAAAATTTAATTTTTTTATCTCAAAATTCACTATTTCAATAAAGTTTACAAATTAAAAAAGAGTTTGTAAGAAAATGTTGAAGAAGATAACTACTTAAAAAATTATAAAATTAATATCATTGACGTAATCTTGAATGTCAATTTTTGATTTTATTTTAGTAAACCATACAAAAAACAGTTAAAGACTAGTATTATTTTTTCGATCATCAGRTTAGAGAAATTAGGATGAAATTAACTCATCTKGAGTAATGAACAAGAATTTCGATTTTATTAATAAAAGTTTTCTCGGACTAGTAATTTTGGAGTTAAAAGAAAAAAGTCAAAAACAGTGAAAACATATTTTTTTTTAATTCTAAACAAATTGGAGCTAGAATCGTCATACTAAATGCCAATTTGCTATAAAAACGAACCAAAAAACTCAAAAATGGTCTAAATTCATTAAAAAAAATTATAAAATGTTAATTTTTGATTTTTTTATTAGACAAAACTTTTAATTGGTTTATTTCAAGTCGGGCTAAGCAAATGGGGCTAAAAAATAATTCTTACAAATTTTTAAAAAGCTATACTTAATATTTGATGAGAACGGATTTTTTATAATTGTGGTTTTCGAATTTCAAGTAGAATTAAAAATTTTTCAGAAATTTCGTTAAGTAAAATAGTCTACATTTATATTGAATAGCTTTTTTTTTAAAGGGGGTCTTAAAATTTTCATACGAAATAACTATTTGTCATCAAAAAGGTCCAAAATCTAGAAAATGGTCTTAACTCGTAACAAAACTTTGTTAAAAAATGATGACTGAATATGATTTTATTTCAGAAAAACAAAAAAAAACAGTTAAAAACAATGTTTTTGGATCAGCAGCCTAGAGAAATTAGGCTGAAATTAGCTCATTTTTAGTAAAATTCAACAAGAATTTTGATTTCCGACAAGTGATTTTTGAGGTATGAAAAAAAATTCAAGAGTGGTAAATTTTTTTATCGGAATTTGCTATAAAAAAAATCAAAAAACTTAAAAAAGGCTTAAATTCAGTTAAAAAACACAATTTTTTTATTCTTTTTTATTAGAGGAAAAACAAAATTAGTTTCTTTGTAACACAGTCAAGCAAACAAACTTAAAAATAAGCATTTTTGTAAATTAATATATGAGAAAAGAAAATTTTTCTTTAATTGCAGTTTTTGAATTCCAATTTCAAATTCAAATTTATTGAATTACTTGCTTAGCAAATTAGGTTTTTTTAAAACATCAAAATAAATTGAAATCAGAATTGACTAAATGCAAGAATTAAAAAAAGAATGTTTTATTTTCTTCTGCTATACAAAAAATCCAAATTAGTTTTTTCTAATTAAAAAATTAAACTTTTTTTTCCATAAATGCAATTTTCTAATTTTAAACAGAATTAAATAGTTCTAGAAATGCCACACGTTGGTATTTTCTCAGTTTTTGATCGCGAGACATCATTGGGACTTTTTTTAATAGGAAAATTCGGCATTACTTAAAAAAAAACTATAAAAATCTCTACAAGTTTACAAAATTTCAGAAAAAAGTTGAGAATAGTGGAAAAATATTTGGTCTTAACAATCTAAATACCAAAGTCATTAAAAAGGATCAAAAAACGAAAAAAATACAGCATTATATGGGAAAAATACCAATTTAGTGGAAGCTCAATAAAATTTCAGTTTCAGTTTTTGTGTAAAAAACAATTTTCAATTTTTTGTTAGTCACCTGTTTAAAATTTGACGAGGATTACGATTCTGTTATAAGAAATATCTGAAAAAAACGTCAGAATTTTTCAAACTTAAATAAATTCAGCTAAAGTCAAAAAGCTGAAAAGTTTTTTTAGAAAATAATTACTAAAAATACCCATGAATCTGATTTTTATTTGTTTTTTCTATGGGCGGAAATTTTTTCCAATTTTTTTTATTGACATAACTGTTGCGTTTATTTTTTCTGGCCCATCTCCAGTTGAAATTTTTCTCCTCCAAGTTGGGGCAAATTGCCAATTGTTATACTGCACCAAGTCGCAAGAAAGTCGAGTAGTTAACGGATCGTTAATTCGCAACTAAAATTCGCCCTTGGAGTAATTTAAAGTTTGCTAGGTGAGATGCATTTACATAAATAAAATTAGGGAGAAACACAATAATTCCTATCTTGGAATTGAAGAGGGGGTGAAGAATGGAAATCTCCTGTTTAATCCTAAACCTTCGCATTATAGGCAAATATGAAGGGTGCTTTATTAAAATTGCTTGTTTCAAGGGGCTTGTGCTTATTAAGGCGATACTATTCGCAACTTGTCTAATGGGGGAAATTGCCACTTTCCCAGTTTTGACACCAAAGTGGCGAAACTCACTTTACATAACTTTACATTAATTGTGAGAAACTATTATTATTAATTATTTATGACTGAAATATGTAGAGCATGATGTTATAATGAAAAAAAAAAAAAAAAAGAGGAAAAACTATACTCTAAACTGGGTCTGTTATCTTCTGTCTTTGTCTGTTCAATGGAATTTTGTATTAATTTATCCTTGTCGAACACTGTATTGATTGTAGTTTTTTTATTATTCTTTAATAAAAAATGTCATAAATTCATTAATGTTGTTTTATTTGTTGAATACAAGACTGTCATTGTCAATTAAAAGTAAAAAGAAATAAAAACAATACTCTAAACCGGGCTGTTATCTTCTCTCTTTGTCTGTCTAATAGGGTTTCGTATTAATTCATCCTTGTTTTAACAACAGACAATGATAAAAAAAACAAAAAGCCATACTTGAACTTGTCTGTAATAGTTTATCTTTGTCTGATAAATGAAATTTCCTAAGAATTTATTCTTGACAAACTCTTACTCTAAAATTTTTTGTCTATCAGTACACAAAAGTTATAAAAAAAACTAAAAAAACGTTTACTAAACTGGTCTGTTATCTTCTCTCCTTGTCTGTCTAATAGAATTTTGTATTAATTTATCCTTGTCAAACACCTGTTTATTTTCGATAGCGACATTTAAAATCGTAGTTTTATTATTATTTGTTAATAAAAAATGGCATAAATTTATTGAAAAATATTTTTTTTTTCTTGAATACAAGTCTGTCATTGTCAATTAAAATAAAAAAATTGAAAATAAAAACAAAACCCTAAACCGGTCTGTTATCTCTTTTCTTTGTCTGTCTAATAGGATTTCGTATTAATTCATTCTTGTTTAACAACATAATGATAAAAAAAATCAAAATGAAAATGAACTTGTCTGTTATAGTTTATCTTTGTCTGCTTAATAAAATTTTCTAAGAACTTATCCTTGTCAAATTCTTATTATGAAACTAGTCTATCTATGTCTAACAGTACCCAAAAATTATGAAAAAACAAAAAAAAACGTACACTAAACTGGTCTGTTATCTTCTTTCTTTGTCTGACTAATAGAATTTCGTATTAATTTATCCTTATCGAACACTGGTTTATTATTATCGATAGTGATATTTAAGATCGTAGTTTTATTATTCTTTAATAAAAAATGTCATAAATTCATTTAATTTTTTTTTTCGTTTAAAAAAAGGTAAGAGCAATACCTTAACCGGTCTGTTAGCTTCTCTCTTTGTCTATCTAATAGGATTTCGTATTAATTCATCCTTGTTTAACAACAATCAAAAAACTGTACTTGAACTTGTCTGTAATTGTTTATCTTTGTCTGATTAATAAAATTTTCTAAGAATTCATCCTTGTCAAAATTTTATTATGAAAACTCCTCTATCCTTGTCTAACAGTTCACAAAGATTTAAAAATAAAAATAAAAAAACGTATACTTAACTGGTCTGTTATCTTCTCTCTTTGTGTGTCTAATAGAATTTCGTATTAATTTATCTTTGTTTAACAACAGACAATGTTAAAAAATCGAAAAACTGTACTTGAACTTCTCTGTTATAGTTTATCTTTGTCTGGTTAATAAAATTTCCTATTAATTCATCCTTGTCAAACTCTTATTATGAATACTAGTTTATCCTTGTCAATACAAGAATTAAAAAAAAAAACTTATATTAAACTGGTCTGTTATCTTCTCTCTTTGTCTATCTAATAGAATTTCGTATTAATTTATCCTTCTCGAACACTGGTTTATTATCGATAGCGACATTAAGATCGTAGTTTTATTATTATTCTTTAATAAAAAATATCATAAATTTATTTAATTATTTTTTTCGTTGAATATAAGTCTGTCATTGTTAATTAAAATTAAAAAAAAAATGATAAAAAACAATTCCTTAAACCGGTCTGTTATCTTCTCTTTGTTTGTCTAGTAGGATTTCGTATCAATTCATCCTTGTTTAACAACAGGCAATGATAAAAAATCAAAAAACCGTACTTGAACTTGTCTGTAATAGTTTATCTTTGTCTGACTAATAACATTTCCAATTAATTAATTAATTTCAATTAATTAATCAATTAATTATTTATGACTGAGATATGTAGAGCATGATGTTATAATGAAAAAAAAAGAGGAAAAACTATACTCTAAACTGAGTCTGTTATCTTCTGTCTTTGTCTGTTCAATGGAATTTTGTATTAATTTATCCTTGTCGAACACTGTACTGATTGTAGTTTTTTTATTATTCTTTAATAAAAAATGTCATAAATTCATTTAATGTCATTTCATTCGTTGAATACAAGTCTGCCATTGTCAATTGAAATTAAAAAAAAATAAAAACAATACCCTAAACCGGTCTGCTATCTTCTCTCTTTGTCTCTCTAATAGGAGACGTATTAATTCATCCTTCTTCAACAAGAAACAATGACAAAAAAATCACAAACCGGACTTGAACTTGTCTGCTATAGTTTATCTTGTCCGATTAATAAAATTTAATTCATTCTTGTCAAATTCTTATTATTGTCTAACAGCACAAAAAAATCATAAAATAACTAAAATCCTTTACTAACTGTTCTGTTATCTTCTCTCGTTGTCTGTCTAATAGGATTTCGTATTAACTCATCCTTGTTTAACAACAGACAATGATAAAAACATAAAAAAACGTACTAGAATTTGTCTATAATAGTTGATCTTTGTCTGATTAATAAAATTTCCAATTAATTAATCTCAGTCAAACTTTTATTATGAAAACTAACAGTACAGAAAAATTACACGAAACTAGTCTGTTATATTCTCTCTTTGTCTATCTAATGGAGTTTCGTGTTAATTTATCTTTGTCGAACACTGGTTTATTATTAGTATTAGGCTTGTGACTTTGGAATCAAGTTGGCAATAATGAACAAATTAAAGAAATACAATGTTGCCAACTTAATTTCAGAGTCGCAGACTACTTTGATCAGTTTGGTTGTAATCGAAATTTTCCACGAGGGTTTGTAACCGGCGTCGAGAGCGGATATTGTGTGGTGGTGGCCACCCCCATGTCCGTCATGGTGGAAGTTCTTTGTGCTAACTGCAACGGTCACTCCCCTAAGCCCCTTATCAGATGTGTTATACTTGTCGCAATATCAGAGTTATTAGCGACCTATGAGGGGTTCTGCCACTCTCCTCAAAGGTTAATCCAATCATTAACCTTAAAAAAATGCCACCGAAATTAGAATCTAGGCCAGCTTTGATCAATAACATAGCATAAGATTGTGGTAGGTCCTCAAATTGAATTTGTCAATCAAGGGTGGCGGAAACGTGACCGGAATTCGGACGAATCCCGGTGTGGGACGAGTCATATTTACATATCCATCATGAAAATAATCCTAAAACGTTATTTTTCGAGGAGGAATCAATCTAGGGGCGCTTTTCTCCCCTAGGTGGCTTATATCTCTCGGCGTGCCCTGCATGATAAAACTTCCCCAATAGTTGAGTTAACTCGAAACGAAGGGAAGAAAAATTAGCAAAAGATGCCATTGTTATGATTGCTATGGCTGTAATTTCTCATCAGTTGAGTGTTTTCAGCTATCTGGAGGTAGAAATACAGGGTGTTCCGTCTAAATCCCACATTAGAAGTATTGTGAGTTGGAATAATCGTATTTATTTGAAAATTGGTACATAGCTATAAACCATTAAGTCCTCCTAAATGAAAATATTTTCAAGATGGCGGCACTTCCGCTTATACCGGAAGTCGGTCTCAACTTTCTTATTTTAAATGGAAAGGTATATTTTTTACTGCGTTTTTGGATTAATCGGATTATTTTAAGGGAGTTTTCATCAGCTTTCCCTATATCTAAATTTAGCCGTTTTTGAAATATTTGGAGTTTTTCAAAAAAATTTGGATCTGCACCTTACACTTTAAAAACCGGTAACTCTGCCATTTTTTAAGATTTTAAATTCGTTTTTTTTGGCGTTTGAAAGAGAAAGCTTTGATCCTTTTTCTGGTGTTTTCAAGTTTTGAAAAAAGAACATCTCAAAATTTTAAGGTTACTTTTGTAATAATTCAAATACTCATAACTCAATTTTTTCAAATGAAATACCCCAATTTTTATTTTACTAAATAGAATAGCAATACTAGCAATCAAAGTTATGCAAACTTAATTATTATTGATCATTATTTAAAGCTAACAAATGAGAAAAATTTATTTTTGTTTAATGTTTTGTTTAATTTTGTTACACTCTCCATAAATACAAAGTAAATTAATTAAATCTAAGTTTGAGTAGTTTTGACTCTCCATATTTTGGCACTTTTTGTCAAATAATAAGTCACTGTCGACATTTATTGAGAAACAATTTTGACATTTTTGATTTCCATAGCCAACTGTGCAAAAACGGGTGTGGCTAGTAATAGATTTTCGACAGTTTTAACAAAAAGTCACCATAACTTAAAAATTATTAAATTTTGGTATAGGGAATGTTAGTACAGATCGATGCAGAATTAATTCTCTTGCATTTAGTAAGATAAAAATTGGGTTATTTCATTTGGAAAAATTGAGTTTTGGGTATTTGAATTATTACAAAAGTAACCTTAAAATTTTATGGTTTGTTAATTTTTTTTTCAAAATTTGAAAACACCGGAAGAAAGATCTAAACTTTCTCTTTCAAACGCCAAAAAACGACTTCGAAATTTAAAAAATAGCAGAGTTACCGATTTTTAAAGTGGAAGGTGCAGATGCAAAAATTTTTGAAAAACTCCAAATATTTCAAAAAGGGCTAAATTTAGGTATAGGGAAAGCTGATGAAAACTCCCTTAAAATAACCCGATTAATCCAAAAACGCAGTGAAAAATATACCTTTCCATTTAAAATAAGAAAGTTGAGATCGACTTCCGGTATAACCGGAAGTGCCACCATCTTGAAAATATTTTCATTTATGAGAACTTAATGGATTATGGCTATGTACCAATTTTCAAATAAATACGATTCTTCGATCTCTCAATACTCCTAATATGGGGTTTAGACGGAACACCCTGTATAAGTAAGAGAGGCCTTAATGCGCTTCCGTAGGAAGTGAGGAGACATTTAAGACGTGGTAATGCACCACACAAGATATAAAAATCGCTGTTTGTCGAATCAATCAACCACATTGTTTGACTACCATTTTTGAGAGAATAATATTTACCGTCATGTTGGCACGTCTGATACTCCCAATAATCGCAATTACGTTCAATGCTGTTTACTAATCAATTAATTGAAACGTGTGAAACAGAGCGTCACGATCAACCGATTCAATTAAGTCAAAAACATGGACATTACTTCAATTATTGGACTAATTAGCTTCGAAATTTAATCCGATTGAGTGATTTAGTGACGCAAAGGCGTTTTTACGCCCTTTGGGAGTCGCTATCAAAGCTATAACCTAATAACACTGTGTTAGACAAGGATGACGCTATACGAATTTCATTAAGCTGACAAAGATAGAAAATAACAGACTAATTCAGAGTACGGCTTTTTAGTTTTTTCATTATTTGTGTGTACTGTTAGAAGAGGTATTAATAATAATAACACAATAGTTAGACAAGAATAAATCAATATGAAATTTTATTAATTAGACAATGATAGACGATTACAGACAAGTTCAAGTACGGTTTTTTGATTTTTATTGTTAAACAAGGATGAATTAATACGAAATCCTATTGGACAGACAAAGAGAGAAGATAACAGACCGGTTTAGGGTATTGTTTTTATATTTTTTTAATTTTAATTGACAATGACAGACTTGTATTCAACGAATAAAAGAACATTAACTGAATTTGCGGCATTTTTTTATTAAAGAATAATAATAAAACTAAGGTCTTAATGTCGCTATCGATAATAAACCAGTGCTCGAGAAGGATAAATTAATACGAAATTCTATTAGATAGACAAGGAGAGAAGATAACAGACCAGTTTAGTGTACGTTTTTTAGTTTTTTTTATAATTCTTGCATTGACAAGGATAAACTAGTAATTAAAATAAGAGTTTGACAAGGATGAATTAATAGGAAATTTTATTAACTAGACAAGGATAAACTATAACAGACAAGTTCAAGTACGATTTTTTTATCATTGTCTGTAGTTAAACAAGGATGAATTAATACGAAATTCTATTAGATAGACAAAGAGAGAAGATAACAGACCAGTTTAAGATATTGCTTTTACTTTTTTTTAATTTTAATTGATAATGACAGACTTGTATTCAACAAAAAAAAATAAATAAATGAATTTATGACATTTTTTATTAACGAATAATAAAACTTCGATCTTAAATATCACTATCGATAATAATAAACCAGTGTTCGAGAAGGATAAATTAATACGGAATTCTATTAGATAGACAAAGAGAGAAGATAACAGACCAGTTTAGTGTACGTTTTTTTTGTTTTTTTTTTATAATTTTTGTGTACTGTTAGACAAAGATAGACCAGTTTCATAATAAGTATTTGACAAGGATAAATTCTTAGGAAATTTTATTAAGCAGACAAAGATAAACTATAACAGACAAGTTCATGTTTATTTTGATTTTTTTTTTCATTGTGTTGTTAAACAAGGATGAATTAATACTAAATCCTATTAGACAGACAAAGAAAGGAGATAACAGACCGGTTTAGGGTTTTGTTTTTATTTTTAATTTTTTTTTATTTTAATTGACAGTGACAGACTTGTATTTAACGAATATAACAACATTAAGTGAATTTGCGACATTTTTCATTAAAGAATAATAAAACTAAGATTTTAATGTCGCTATCGATAATAAACCAGTGTTCGAGAAGGATAAATTAATACGAAATTCTATTAGATGGACAAAGAGGGAAGATAACAGACCAGTTTAGTGTACGTTTTTTTAGTTTTTTTATAACTTTTGTGTATTATTAGAGAAGGATAGACTAGTTTTCATAATAAGAGTTTGACAAGGATGAATTAATAGGAAATTTTATTAACCAGATAAAGATAAACTATAACGACGAGTTCAAGTACGGTTTTTTGTTTTTTTTTCTTCAACATTGTTAAACAAGGATAAATTAATACAGAATTCTATTAGACGGCCAAAGAGATAAGATAACAGACCAGTTTAGTGTTCCTTTTTTTTAGTTTTTTTTATAATTTCTGTGTACTGTTAGACAAGGATAGACTAGTTTTCATAATAAGAGTTTGACAAGGATGAATTAATACGAGATTTTATTAATCAGTCAAAGATAAACTATTACAGACGAGTTCAAGTACGATTTTTTGATTTTGTTATCATTGTTGTTAAACAAGGATGGATTAATACGAAATCCTATTGGACAGACAAAGAGAGAAGATAACAGACCGGTTTAAGTATTGTTTATTTTGTTTTTTAATTTAATTGACAACGACAGACTTGTATTTAACAAATAAAACAACATTCAATAAATTTCTGACATTTTTTATTAAAGAATAATAATAAAACTATTATTTTAAATGTCGCCATCGATAATAAACCAGTGTTTGACAAGGATAAATTAATATGAAATTCCATTAGTAAGACAAAGTAGTCAAGTTTAAGTACGGTTTTTTGATTTTTTATCACTGTCTGTTGTTAAACAAAGATGTATTAATACGAATTTTTATTAGACAGACAAAGAGAGAGGATAACAGACCAGTTTAGCACGATTTTTTCTGGTTTTTTTTTGTTATAATTAACATTGATGGATGAATAAACTAACATTTGATGAGTTTATGACATTTATTGTTAAACATTGATAAGTAACAAAGAAAAAAGATAATAGACCAGTTCAAAGTGCTGTGTTTTTATTTCTTATAGTTTACTTAAGTGTCGATTAGATGCGATTTTGTTATTTTTGATAAAGCTCTGATAAATGCATTGTTTGGACCTCGTCCTCGCCTCCGGCATCTTTTCTCCCTGTTATTTTCCAGTCTGTGTTGTTAAATTTGCTCAAAGTACTGTAATTTCAGTCCTTTATATCCTCCAGGTTTATGTGTGTCATAAATATATCCATAAATTATCCTTATCCATTATAATAATCTATAAACTGTGTGTGGATTTTAAAACCCAACTTTGGTGCTCATACCTTTTGTCTACAGAAAATTGATTTATCTCGTAATACCACTTTGGGCCCCTTTTATTATTAATCCAATCTGATGAAGGTCATTCCTAATCTCTGGGTATGGTTTTCGTAATAAAATTTATTTTTTTATTTTTTCTTTATATAAAATTTAAAATTAAAAATTTCAAGTAACATAAGATACCACGAACATGGAAATAATGTTTAATAATAAATAAATAATAAATTAATAAATAATGTTTAAAAAAGTAAAAAAAGTACAAAATTAAGCTTAGTTGCTTGTTTTTATGGTTTTAAAAGGTTTTTGCCTGAGTAACTCAGAATTCTCTAAAATTGTATCGAGAAATGTGATGTTTTTGGTAAATTTAAAGGAACTTACGAAATACAAAATTTAGAAAAATTTTTATGGCAGAAATTTACAATTTTTTTGAGATTTTGTTAAAACAAAGTAAAAAAAGCAAAATTTAATCAAAAACTTAGCTTAGAAAGGTTTTTTTATGTTTTTGCGATTTTTACAGAAAAAATTTAATGAAATCAAAAAAATTTGTCAAACAAGAAAACGGAGAATAGCAAAGTTTGATTAAAAATATGTTATTTTTTTTAAATTGAAGAGTGTTTTTCAACGACAGACTTATAAAATTGCATAAACAAAGTAAAATAATGCAAAATATGTCTTGGAAATGCTTTATTTTTTCCTCTTTTGATGTAGTTACAATTTTTTCATAGATATTGATGGTTTTTTACGCAGACTCACAATTTTTTTGAAATTTTGTTAAAACTAAGTAAAAAAAACTGATTATTTAAAAACTTGCTTTATTTTTTTATATTTATGCAAATTTACAGCAATTTAAAAAAAAAATACTAAATCCGGAAAATTTTGTCAAAAGAAAGCAAAAAATTGCAAAAATTTGGTAAAAGATGTTATTTTTTTCTATAAATTTAATAGTGGTTTTCAACGAAAAGCTTAGAAAGGGAAAAAATTGCATAAACAAAGTATTACATTGCAAAATATGGCTTAAAAATGCGCCATTTTTAATTCTTGTGATGTATTTAGAATATTTTTTTATAAATTTTGACGCTTTTTTACGCAAAAACTCACTATTTTTTTAGGTTTTTAATTAATAAGACAAAATAAATAGCAAAATATAATCAAAAATGTGTCATAGAATTTTAGAGACCTTTCTAAAACAAGGCAAAAAAATTGCAATTATATCTAAAAATGTGACATTTCCGCGTTTTTTTTATCAGTTTAATTTTGCTTGTTTTTATGATTTAAAAAAATTTTTACCTGAGAAACTCACTAAATTCAAGAGAATTACTTAAAAATTGTATTGAAAAATGTGATGTTTTTGATAAATTTAAAGAAACTTACAAAATCCAAAAAATTTTGCTAAAACAAGACAGAAAATTAGATCTGAAAATGCCTTATTTTCACTTATTTTTTAAATTTAGAGCTTTATTGTTTAAAAAAACAACTAAATCTCAAAGATTTGATCGAAACAAAATAGAAAATTACAAAATTATATTAAAAGTGTGTAATGTTTGAAAATCTAAGACTGTTCTTACTCAAAAAACAAAATTTAGAACGTTTTTTTGAGATTAGCCTGGAAATTGGTTATTTTTTATGTTTTTGTAAATTTAAGGCGATTTTTACAGAAAAAAATCAATGAAATCAAAAGATTTCGTCACAAGAAAACGGAAAATAGCAAAGTTTGATTAAAAAAAATGTTATTTTCTTTAAATTTAAAAGTGGTTTTCAACGAGAAACTTATAAAAATATAAAAAACTTGCATAAAGAAAGTATAGCTTAAAAATGCGCTATTTGTAATTCTTTTGGCCTATTTAGAATATTTTTTATAAATTTTGACGTTTTTTGCGCAGAAACTCACAATTTTTTTTAGGTTTTTAATTAATAAAACAAAGTAGAAATAGCAAAATATTATCAAAAATGTGTCATAGAATTTTAGAGATCTTTCTAAAACAAGGCAAAAAATTGCAAATATATCTAAAAATGTGACATTTCCGCGTTTTTTATCACGTTCTTTCCAAAAGTATAAGTAGAAAACCACAAAACTTATTTACAGGGTGTATCAGAACTCGCATCTCAGAAAAAAATTTGAAATAAGATAAAATACCACGAACATGGAAAAAATTCTGTCTATAGAAATTTCGAAGTTAGGACTTACGAGAATTTAAATTTTGTACTTTGACTCTTTTTATTTCTGTTGAAAAAGTTTTTTTTGCTACGTGGCTTTCATGGGCAATTTTTTTTGTACCTTTACTAAATAATTATACAAAACATATAGGTTTTTTTTGACAGATAATTTTTTTTAACATTTTTTCCTGGTGTCTTGTCTTACTTGAAAATTTTCTCTGCATTTTGTTATATATTTTGTTATTTCATTTTTTTTTCTTTGTCTTTATTTTTTGCTTAAATTTTTGCCATCTTGTTTTCAAAATAATGCAAAATATGGTTTAGGAATGCTTTATTTTTATTAAGTAAGATAAGATACCAGGAACATAAAAAAAATGTTTAGAAAATTCTATCTATTACAATTTAGGATACAGCTTCCTTGTTTCCTCTTCTAATAGTCAGTAGCAAAAAAACGACGGAGAATTATTTTTCCAACAGAAATAGATAGAGTCAAAGTGCAAAATTTAAACTCTCATATCTCCAAAATTTTTATAGATAGAATTTTTTTAACATTTTTTTCATGTTCCTGGTATCTTACCTTATATGGCCTTCTTCTCTGGGGCGCAAGTTCTGGCGCACCCTGTATTTAGAACTTTTTCATAGATCTTGATCGTTTTTTACGCAGACTCACTAATTTTTTGAGATTTTGTTAAAACTAAGTAAAAAAAACACATTATATAATGTGTTATTTTTTCATGTTTACGCAAATTTAGAGCGCTTTTTCGGAAATTCGGAAAAATTTTTCTCTGTATTTTGTTATATATTTTCTTATTTTTTTTCTTCTTTATTTTTTAAAATTTTTCCATCTTGTTTTCAAAATCTCAAACAACTTTGATTAAAATGGGATTTTTTTTTTGTTTTCAGAGGGAATCAGCTCAGAGGGATGCTGACCGCGAGCGCCGCCTCCGCGCCGACAGCGAATCAAGGGCGAAACAGGCCCTTCAAGACGCCGCTCGATGCAAATCAAGACTTAAACTCCTCACAAGCGAATTCACAAGGTTTGTCCAAATTTAAAGGAAAAAAAAATCAACATAATGCGAATTATATAGCCCATTCGGCAGCTATTTTCCTTTTATTACGACGTTTGCAACACAAAGGATTAATTGAATTAAAATTTCTCAAAGTTTTCTCCTCTTGTGATAAGACACAGCAGCGGCGATTCAAATATTTGCGTGTGTACTTAGGGGAGATAACTTTAAGATTTGGGCCGCTATCGGAGTGAATAAATCAAATTAGGAGAATTACAAAAAAGCGGGCTTTTTACCGAAATTAAATCCGAGTAAAAGGGTAAATAAATCTGGAGAGAGCTATTTCGGAAAGCACACCATTTAAATTTCAAATATTTACATTTCTTTGGCGAATACGTCTCAAGGGTTCGACTTGAAGAATGCAAAGCAGGAATCGATAATAAATAAACAATTTTCAGGCCGTATCTCGATAGTTCGATGATTTAAAATCAGTCGAGCCAACCCTTGGTTTGAGTTTTATGAAGCCAATATCTACTAAATCATCCACATATTGCCAGGATAAGGAGAGTTTACTGGCGATATCCTTGCAGATTTATCGCGGTTGAGGTTGCCACTGGTGGGGTCAACCGTCACTAAAGTGCTAAATATTTATGGCGCTATTTGGGACTTTTCGTAAATTGGTAACGGATATTTGAAAAATTTTCAAAAATTATTGGTTTGGTCTTTGAATTGCAAAAAACGTGATTTGGGACTGCGCCACCACGCCCCCGGCCGGTATCTCTGCTCTTTTATTTATGTTTGTGTTTTTAAAATGTTTAGTGCACTTTTTTGAGTCTCTTAGACTGAATTTGGAACAATTTTGAAGTTTTTTATTTTTTGATTTTGATTGATTTTCGGTACCCGGAGCGGTCTATTGCCCATAAGTCCGGACTTATTGGTGATAACCTCTAATGTTTAGTACCGTTAATTTTCTATCAAATAAACCTAGATTTTTGATTTTTTGGTCAAAATTTTCTGGCCTTATTCTTAATTTTATTATTCAATATCTCAAAAACTATGCATCGTAGAGTATTTTAACTTGTTGCATTGTGTTCAGCGCGTAATTTTACGTCTAGAAAACCATATTTCAACCTTTTTTACGATTTTTAGTAAATTGACTATTTTTATGATTTTACTACAAAAATTCAAAAAATTCGAAATTTTTGAAACTTGACCTAGTGGCGTTTTATGCACTTTTTTGAGTCTTTAGGACCTCTAGAAATGTAAAAAACGTAAAAAAGATCAATTTTAAAGTTAAACATTTTTTTGATTTTTGTCGAGATTTTGGTCGATTTTTGGTACCCGGAGCGGTCTAATGGCAATAACTCCGGACTTATTAGAGATAACCTCTTATATTTGGTACCGTTGYATAGAAAATTGAATTTTCTATCATATATTAAAAAAWTCAGTGCTRTACGATGAATAGTTATCGAYAAAATTTCTGATAAAATCAAAAATATCGAGAATTTAAATCCGACTATAACTTGAAAACTACTACGAATTTTGCAGTTTATTTGACGCCAATCGATTCCCCGGAACATTTTACATAGGTATAGGTCAAAATATTATGTCATTGAGACACAGTTTTGCCCCAATTTACAAAATAAAAAAAAGTAAAAATTTGTCAACACCCCCCCCTTAAAAWCTAGTGTTTTTAAASATGTCTCAGATTKAATTWAAACCTATCTTATCCGATAGATTTTGAGGCGCTAATTACGAATTTTCCAATTATTTTGCGCTATCTCCTTTAGTTTCGCCGTAATCGGCGTTTAAAAATTCAAATTTTTTTGCGAGATTTCGACTTGGCTTAGGCCTCAGTTGATAGATTTTCTTACGCTGATTACGATGGAATTAAATTCTTTGCTCTAAGTCTAATAGTTTGGCCGTAATCGCCGTTAAAAAAGTGAAAATTGTCAAAATTGTGAAACTTTAAACGCGTTTTTCTACGAAACTATAGAACTTAGAGCAAAGGAGTAAAAACCATCAAAATTAGCTTAAAATAATCTATCTAATGGCGCAAACCGGAAGTCGCTCCGGGTTATGGTTCCGGGTACAGAGTCATTTTTAGTTTTTTCAAAAAAAAATTCATATCTCAAAAACTATGAGTCTTAGGTCAACAGGGTTTGTACAGGCGTGTTCTCCGGTTAATTTTACATGTAGTACTAGTTTTTTATAAGAATAAAAAAAATTTGATTGTTTGGTAAAAATCGGATTTTTCTAGACTTATTCTTAATTTTATTACTCAATATCTCAAAAACTATGCATCGTAGAGTATTTTAACTTGTTGCATCGTGTTCAGGGCGGAATCTTACGTCTAGAAATTCATATTTTAAGCATTTTTACAACTTTAGGTAAATTGACTATTTTTACGATTTTACTACAAAAATTCGAAATTTTTGAAACTTGACCCAGTGGCGTTTTATGCACTTATTTGAGTCCTTAAGACCTCTAGGAATGTAAAAAACGTAAAATAGATCAATTTTAAAGTTAAAAATTTTTTTGATTTTTGTCGAGATTTTGGTCGATTTTTGGCACCCGGAGCGGTCTAATGGCAATAACTCCGGACTTATTAGAGATAACCTCTTATATTTGGTACCGTTGGATAGAAAATTGAATTTTCTATCATAT
>NW_025400983.1:1550560-1552235 GCF_015345945.1 Tribolium madens
TATTTGGTACCGTTGGATAGAAAATTGAATTTTCTATCATATATTAAAAATTTCAGTGCTCTACGATGAATAGTTATCGAGAAAATTTCTGATAAAATACTAAATATCAAAATATAAATACGTCTATAACTTCAAAACTATTACCAATTTTGCAATTTTGTCAACTCCAGTGATTTCCCGGAATATTTTACATATGTTTGAGTTAAAATATATCTTTGAAGTACAGTTTTGCATTTGCTTAATAAGATAAAAAAAATATTTTTAAATTTCGGAGCTGTTGTCAATAATCCCTTTGTTTTTATTATCGTTGGAAAGCAAAATTTGATCATTGTTCTGAGACAAATTGTAATAATAATGTAATAATAGTTACAATAAAAAAGAATGTTTTTTTTCCCTAAAATTCTGTCAAAATTTGAATTCCTTAATCTCGCAACAATTTTATTTCCGCTTTTCGCCCAACTCTCTCCCAGAATCCCTCTTTTGTTCTTTCCACTCCTCGTTTACTGAAGCGAGTCTTGAACACAGTAGTGTGCTTGTTAATTTCCTGTTGTCACCGTTGACATTTGATACGAATGTTGACAAAAGAGACCGCACAGAGGAAAGTAAGTGTGCAACTCGAGTAAAATGAATACTGATTACTCCTCCTCCTCCTCCTCCTCCTCCTCCACCATCCATTGTCACAAATTTTACACTCCTCACTGAAACATCCTGTAACCGAAGCCGTCTTCAAAGCGTCCTCCAGCTGCCAACACACCCGTAATCCAAACACTCTCCTTGTAAATGAGTTAATTCCTCAAGCAGTCACTTAACAAAGGGTCGGCCCAAATGGCACCATCTGGTAGTAATGTGTCGAATCGGCTGAAAACCCCCTCTTATTAACTCCGCGCGCTTTCAGGCATCTGTCCTGAAACGTCAAGGACTCTTTTCATGAGTGTCACTTGCCAATTTTGACAGACTCGAAATGAAACTTTGATTTTTTTTTCATTTTTTCAGAATGGAGGAGACGGTGCGTTCGATGCTAGTGTACAAGAAGCAAGCCGAACAATTGCGACAAGAGAAAAATGCACTGACTTTGGCTTTCGAGGTGAGTTTTTTTTTTTCATAATTAAAACTTTAGTGGAGCTAAATGCACTCACTGAAAATTTACTCGAACAAAGACGATATTCTTTACTGCAACACGATTTTATTGCATTTACAGCCGTTCGAACGAAATAAACTTTATTTCCGGAGTTTCTTTCAAAGCAATCTAAGTTGGAGCTTAAATTACCGGTTTTAGGGGATTTTTATGCACATTTTTTAGGTTTTCAGCAATGTGGCGCCAAAAATAGAAGCCGGAAACTTGGCTCAGTTAATTTAATTTTTTCATGATTAAAAAATATAACAATTACGGCGATTTTTTAGTTTTTAATGTAAAACTGGTTTCAAATTATTGTCTCGACCACAGTAAAAATTTTGTTTTTTTGAACACAAATTGAAATAATTTTGTTATTGGGCAGTAAAAAGCTAAAATCAAGTTTTTATTCCGATTTTTGAGGTTTTCAGCAGTTTGTCAAATAAGTCAAAAAAATCTGAAAATTATTTTTGGTCTACTGTAATGTTTTTTTCTTAATAAAATTTAAAAATTCGAATTTTTCAGTTCTGTTCAAAAGTTTATTGACATCAAAATATAGTGTAG
>NW_025400983.1:1552395-1560073 GCF_015345945.1 Tribolium madens
TTTTTAAACAATACTTAAAACATTAATAAAAAAATGAGTTAAAACTGGACCAAATTCATACAAAAAACAACCAAACAAAAAACTTTTGTTATGAATTTAATTCATTTAATTTTTTTATTTTAATCTTTTTTGATTAAAATGTTTAAAATGTTTAAAAAACCGATTCACAGTTCATTTACAGTGACTTTTCAGTTTGATGTTTTTCTTTTAACGTAAAACTAGTTCAAATTATTGTGTCGACCTGTTTTTGGAGTTACAAGAGCATATTTTTTTTAATTAAATTTGAACAGTAAAAAATAGCTAAAATTACAAGTTTTAGGTGATTTTTGTTTTGATTTTTTAGGTTTTGGTAGTCAATGTAGCTCCAAAAGTAGAATCCGGAAACTTTGCTCATTTTCAGTGTTTTTTTTTTATTATTTTATTTTGAAAAACAGTTAATAGCAAATTATTGCCTTGGTCGGGTTTTTGGGATTACAAGAGAAAAAAAAATGTTTTTTTGAAACAGATTATAAAATAAATTTGTTGTTGGACAGTAAAAAAGATTTTTTTTATTTTTAGCAGTTTAGTAGTTAAAATTTTAAAATTAGAATTAAATGGGTTTATATTTTTTGTTAATTTTGAAGCTTTTTGCGTCGATATTCTACAATTTTTGACTTTTTCTGGATTTATGGTGCCGTTTTTGGGTACTTATTATTGAGCCCAAAATTGAATAGAAATTTGGAAAAACATATTTATTTTTTATTTTACTTGATTTTAGCACTTTTGTCTGAAAGTTGTTGAAGAAAAAGCATTTTTTACTGCTTTTTGGCACTTTTTAGGCGAAATTTAGCCAATTTTTGCTTGATTTTAATTTTTTCCTTGTTTTTTTTTACAAAAATTTATATCGAATTATTATACATATTATTATACAATAAAGAAGATGAAGATTTTTTTGTTTTTTTGCTGCTCTGTTTTTGACCATTTTTGACGTTGTTATACAGTCTTTTTATTTATTATTTTATCTTACGTTTTCGTTGACAGTGTTTTTTACTTTTTTTCTTTCAAATTTTTTTACTCGTTTACCTTGAAAATGTCACAAGGGGTCAAAATCACTTTGAAAAAATGCATTTTTTTTCGTTTTTTTTTTCAGATTTGGACGGTTATTGAAAACAAACAATGGCATTTCAAAACATCAAGTTCGTTTTTAATTTTACGTAATTTTGACAATTTTACTTGAAAATTTTTGAGGAAACAGCAATTTTTTACTACTTTTTTCACTTTTTAGGCTTAATTTATTCAATTTTTCCTTGTTTTTTATATCGGAACTTAATTTTTTAACAATGAAAATGGTTTTTAATGTTTTTACTCTGGTATTTTTGGTCATTTTTTGACCTTATTATAATAATCTCTTTTTTTTGTTTTTTACTTTTTTGTTTTGTTTTTTCTTAGAGCAGTTGTTACACTTTGGTGTCTTTATTGTTGTACTTTACGTTTGTGTTGACACAAAGGGTTAAATTCACTTTGAAAAAATTCGTTTTTCGGATTTTTTTTCCAAAAAAACAAAAATTTTTAGTAAAACGTGACTTTTGAACACAAGGAACAAAATTAACTTTTTTGCGTTGAAAATGTTGGAAACGCAATCTTTGGCACTTCATGTGACTGAAAAAATCTGAAATATAATACATTTTACAGTCATGTTTTTATTACATAATTTAATTTTTCTATTTTGATAAAAAAAATATTTTACGGTGATTTTCAAAGTTTAATGTTTTTATTTTAATGTAATGGTAGTTTCAAATTATTGTTTCAACGGCGTTTTTGGGGTTATCAAAGTAACAATTTGATTTTTTTTTTAAATTTAAAAAATAAATTTGTTAAATAAGAGTTCAAAATCACGTTTTAGGGGATTTTTATTCCGATTTTTCAGGTTTTCCTTTATTTGGTAGTCAATATCGCTTTATGAAAAATTAAAATAGAAAAATTAAATTTCGAAAAAAAATGAAAAACGAGAATTTCGCATTTCTGTACAAACGTTTATATCAAAATTGGGTTTAATATAGTATAAAATTTTTTAGTGTAACTGAAAAATCACAATAAAAAGGAAACTCAAAAGTTAACTAAACAATAGAAAACTGGACTAGAACTTTGAAAAAATAGGAATTTTAACATCTTTAACAAGTTAAAAAAAATTAACACAATACACGCAACAGAAGATTTTTTTTTATTATACCAAATTTTTTATACAAAAAAATTGATTTTTTGATGTTTTCATTTCAATATAATGCTACTTTCAAATTTTTGCCTCGGCGGACTTTAATCTTTTATAACATTTAAAAAAATTGTTGCAAAAATTAAAATTTTCCAACGTAATAAAGTTTCCCTCCCTAGCGGGAATTTCCAATGACCCAAAGCGCTTTGTTTTCTTTTCTCCTAATCGTAATTTCCATTAAAATTTCCTTACTTTTGTCTCGATTTAATAAAACGTGCCTAAAATTCTTATTTAATTTTCCCCCGAGGAAATTTCACAACTCGTTTACACCATGTGGGTTGTTTGTGCAAATCGTAAACACGAAACTAACATTTATTTCCTTGTAATGACGTTTAATTCCGTCCTGAAATATTCCTCTTTCGTTATTTTTCAGGCCTCGCCTTTAATAAACCAAATATTGAAATCCCCGTCCAAATATTTGCTTTCAATTAGACCTTTTTTCTCGTCGAGTTTATTTAAAATGATGGCTTTGGATTAAACCCCGAGCTCCTTTCACGGCGGATTAGCGAACTTAATTACTTATTTAAAGTCTCTTTTCACTTCCTGCGAAACTCATTTAACATTAACCGATCGATGGCTGAAAAAAAATAATGCGGAAAAGTCCCTTTTTCCGCCCTTGTCGATTTTTTCGAGGCAAATGAAGCGTCTAAACCGAGTTAGCTCTCTAACAAGGCTGCATTTCGAGGGGCAGTTCAGCTGCATTAATAAAAAGATGTCGGGAGACTACGCCCCCCGGCGAGGGTTTCACCCCTTGTTTGCATGAAACCACAGTCGAAGCCCTCTCCCCGCAAAAGCGGACCTCTTGCATTATATTATTACAGATACATGGCAAGATTTAAGCCGGGATAATTGGCCAGAAGGGGCAGAAAAACATCACTTTTTCGGACAGTTGAAAAAAAAAAATTAATATCGATCCTCTATTACTCTTCGTTTAGACGTAATTGACGTTTTAATACAAGAAAAACATCAGAAATGATTTATCCATTGGCAGATGACTCGACGAAATGCTTTGATGTGAAATGAATGACAGGTCTCTTAGTGAAAAACTGAGTTCATGACAGGTCATATTTGCGGCCTTTGACACAAAAAAAAAGTACTTTTACAGACTCATATGTCATGTAAAGTTGAAAACAAACGTCAGGGAAGCTGAAAATTTTTTCTTTTGAGTTTTCAGTGCCCAACTATTACAAAAAATAAAAACAAAGAGAAATATAAAAAAATCTTTTTTTCTGGAACTGTACGTAAAATAGTACTTTTGCGGACTCATCTGTCACGTAAAGTTGAAAACAGTGTCAGGTTAGCTTAAAGAAATGACTCTTCTTGGACGCTGAAAAACATAAAAAATACAAAAAAAATTAGAAGAAAAAAATATCGTTTGTAAAACAGTTCATAAAAAGTACTTTTTCGGAGTTATATGTTATGTAAAGTTCAAAACGAACGTCAGGTGGTCTATTTTTTTGAGTTTTTAATGTGCAACTATTACAAAAAAAACATAAAAGATAAAAAAGATACAAAAAACGTATGTGAAATAAAAAATACTTTCTTTTTTGAAATCTTACGTAAAATAGTACTTTTTCGGACTCATATGTCACGTAAAGTTAAAAACAAATGTGAGATTAGCTAAAAAAAAATATTTTATGAGTCTTCAGCGTCTAACTATTGCCAAAAAACATGAAATATGCAAAAAAAATAGAAGAAAAAATTGACTTTTCTAATATCGTTTGTAAAACAGTCCATAAAAGGTACTTTTTTGGAGTTATATGTCATGTAAAGTTTTAAACGAACGTCAGGTAGTATAATTTGAGTTTTTAGTGTCCAACTATTACGAAAAAAAAACGTATATGAAAGAAAAAATATTTTCTTTTCTGAAATCGAACGTAAAATAGTACTTTTTCGGACTTATATGTCACGTAAAGTTGAAAACAAACGTCAGGCTAGTTAAAAAAATTCTTTTGAGTTTTCATTGCCCAACCATTACAAAAAAAACAAAAAATAAAAACGATACAAAGAAAAGTATAAAAAAATACTTTTTTTCTCTGAAATCGTACATAAAACAGTACTTTTTTGGACTCATATGTCACGTAAAGTTAAAAACAAATGTCAGATTAGCTAAAAAGAATCCTTTTATGAGTCTTCAGTGTCTAACTATTACGAAAAAACATAAAAAATACAAAAAAAAATTCGAGGAAAAAATACGTTTTTCTAATATCGTTAGTAAAACAGTCCATAAAAAGTACTTTTTCGGAGTTATATATCATCTAAAGTTGAAAACGAACGTCAGGTGGTCTAACATTTTTTTCTTTTGAATGTTTAGTGTCTAACTATTACAAAAAAAAAAACATAAAAGATAAAAAAGATTAAAAAAAAGTATATGAATGAAATAATATTTTCTTTTCTGAAATCGTACATAAAATAGTACTTTTTCGGACTCATATGTCACGTAAAGTTGTAAACAAGTGTCAGGTTAGCTAAAAAAATATTTTTGAGTCTTCAGCATCCAACTATTACCAAAAAACATAAAAAATAAATAAAGAATTAGAAGATAAAATTACTTTTTTCTAATATCGTTTGTAAAACTCCATATAAAGTACTTTTTCGGAGTTCTATGTCATGTAAAGTGGAAAACTAGGTGGTCTAAAAAAAAATTTATTTTGAGTTTTTAGTGTCCAAGTATTACAAAAAAAAAAACATGAAAGATGAAAAGGATAAAAAAAAATTGAAGAAAAAATGCTTTCTTTTCTGAAATCGTACGTAAAATTGTACTTTTTCGGACTCATATGTCAAGTTAAGTTGAAAATTAATCTCAGGCTAAAATTGTATTCCTCTGAGTTTTCAGCGCCCAACCATTTGTTACAAAAACAAACATAAAACACAAAAAACGTTCAAAAACAATTCTAAAACAAGATTTATAAGAATCTAAAAAAGCACATTTTTTGACTCGAATGTCATGTAAAGTTGAAAGAAGGCGTCAGGCCAGCTGAAAATTTTCTTTTTTTTTGTGTTTTCAGCACTCAACTAATACAGAAAAAAACATAACAAAAGCATACAAAAAAGAAGAAATACTTTTTTTAATCGTACGTAAAGTAGTACTTTTACGGACTCATATGTCATGTAAGGTTGAAAATAAACGTCAGGCTAGCTGAAAAAAATCTTCTTTTGAGTTTCCAGCGCCCAACTATTACAAAAAAAACATAAAAAATAAAAACGATTCAAAAAAAATATATATAGAAAACACTTTTTTCTGAAATCGTACGTAAAATAGTACTTTTTCGGACTCATATGTCACGTAAAGTTCAAAACAAACGTCAGGCTAGCTGAAAATAGTTTTTCTTTTGAGTTTTCAGTGCCCAACTGTTACGAAAAAAAACAAAAAACAATACAAGAGTAATAAAAATAATACAGAGAAAAGTATAAAAAAGTACTTTTTTTCTGAAACCGTACGTAAAAAAGTACTTTTTCGGACTCATATATCAGATTAGCTAAAAAATTCTTCTTATGAGTCTTCAGCATCCAACTATTATCAAAAAACAAAAAATAAATTAAAAAAATAGAAGAAAAAAATACTTTTTTCTAATATCGTATATAAAACAGGCCATAAAAACTACTTTTTTAAGTTATATATCATGTAAATTTGAAAACGAACGACAGGTGGTCTAAGTTTTTTTCTTTTGAGTTTTTAGTATCCAACTATTACAAAAAAAGATGAAAAAGATACAAAAAACGTAGAGAAAAAATACTTTCTTTTCTAAAATCGTACGGAAAATAGTACTTTTTCGGACTCATATGTCAAGTAAAGTTGAAAATAAACCTCAGATCAAAATTGTATTCCTTTGAAACATAAAACATAAATGCGACATACAAACATAAAAGATAAATGGGACAAAAAAACGTACAAAAATTTTTTTCTAAGGCAGGACGTAAAATAATCCAAAAAAAGCACTTTTTTGACTCAAATGTCATGTAAAGTGAAAAACAGGCGTTAGACCACCTGAAAATTTTTTTCTTTTGTGTTTTCAGCACTGAACTATTACAGGAAAAAATAACACAAACATACAAAAAAAGGAAACTTTTTTATTAATCGTATATACGTAAAGTAGTACTTTTTTGGACTTTATGTCATTTAAAGTTGAAAACGAACATCAGACTAGCTAAAAAATTTCTTCATTTATGTTTTCAGCGTTCAATTATCAGAAAAACAAAGTCCATAAAAGTTTTTTTTCGAATTCGTATCTCATGAAAAGTGAAAATAAACGTCTAAATATTTTTTTAAACTTTTTAGCGCCTAACTGTTACTCAAAAAACATAAAAGATAAAGGGAATTCTAGTTTTAATAACAATAAAGAAAGTAAAATTTTGAAATAACTTAGAATTTTAGTCAAAATGAAGAAATTGCGATTTTGTATACCTACAAAAAAAAAATGAAATTTATGGATTCTAGAATTAATCTTTGTGTATTTTGAAAAATTTAATAAAAGTCCACACACACGCCTCATAAATCAGTTTAGAAACCATAAGGGCCGAAACAGGTCGCGAAACTAATGCAAAATTAAGCTGCAGTGTCACGTTCACCACTCGTTAATCCCTCTTTGTAGGTAATTCTCGAGGGTGGGGCGGTAACGAGTCACATACCTCCCTCGTCCATCACCCCCGCAATAGCGTTTTAATGTCTTGCTATTACCGAACGGACCTTAATAGATATGTAGTCGGAAGAGAGAGGAGTTAATTGCACGCACGCGGGGAGGGACGGAAAGTGCGACTTACTTGCCGAGGTTTGTAAAACGTTGATTAGTAAAACTGTTATTGCACTGCGTCATGTAGTTCTAGTGCTGAAATTAATTCAAACCGAGCGAAATGATGTTTTGTTAGGGGCGGTGGTGGTGGTGTATACACGCATACGACATTACTTCCGCTATCTTTTCGAACAATTAAACTTTACCGAGAGAGGAAATGAGAGAGAATTTCGGAGTTGGAAGTCCAGCGAGTCTAGACTTTGTTCGTGAATAGGTGGAATTTATGGACGTTGCAGAGGTTATAACCGGAATATTCGACTCTTATGTAATGAATTTTGACTCAAGAAAACAATTTTCGTTTATTATTTCATTAAAGCTATACAAAAAACAGACCAGAAATACAAAATTCGTAAAATAGTCCGTAAAGAAGTACTTTTACAGACTCATATGTCATGTAAAGTTGACAACAAACGTCAGGTCAGCTGAAAAATTCTTCTTTTGAGATTTCAGCGTCTAAATATTACAAAAAAAAAGTAAAGGGGGCACAAAAAATGTACAAGTTGTTTTTTTTTATCTAGTGTTATAAATTCAACAATAATATGACGAATTAACTGTTAATTTTTGACAGAACACTTAATATTTGTTTCGGATTGTCAATAATTTGACAAATTAACTGTAAATTTTTGACAGAATATTTAAT
>NW_025400983.1:1561523-1565204 GCF_015345945.1 Tribolium madens
GCCATTAATTTGACAATTAAACTGTTAATTTTTGACAGGACACTTGATATTTGTTTCGGATTGTTAATAATTTGGTTAATTTTTAACAGGATACTTAGTATTTGTTTCAAAATACTATTAATTTAACAATAATTTTACAATTTAACTGTCAATTTTTGACAGAATACTTAATTTAATATTTGTTTTGAGATTTCAGCGTCTAGATATTACAAAAACAGGTAAAGGGGGCACAAAAATTGTACAAGTTGCTTTTTTTTCATATCTAGTGAGCTAAAACCAACTGAAATTGTGAAAATTCGTATTTTAAAAGAAAATAAATCTCAAATCCACCATTTGTAAAGCATCTCCCTAAACATTCAGCAAATATTTTTCTTCTCTTCGAGCTAATCTCAAAGGTGGAAGCAATTTATTTCCCCCTTGTCAAGCTTCCAAACCGTTCAATCTTCATTGACAGTTCCAAAGATCGAACTTAATTTCGACTTAAAACTACAAATATTTGAGATACAATCTACAACATTGACTATTTCATTTGTGCTGTCAACATTTAACCCACTACACTTAGTATTCGTGTCGAATTGCTCGAAATTCAGTGGCTAGATTACAATAATTAGACAATTTAACGGTGAATTTTTGATAGAATACTTAAAATTCGTTTCAAATTGCCAATAATTCGACAATTTAACTGTTAACAATCTAGTTGTTAATTTTTGACAGGATACTTAATATTTGTTTCGAATTGTTATAATAATTTGACAGGATCTTTAGTATTCGTTTCCAATTATTAATAATTTTATAATCTAGCTTTTAATTTTAGACAGGACACTTAATATTCGTTTCGAATTACTAATAATTTGAAAATTCAGCTGTTTATTTTTAACAGAACACTTAATATTTGTTTTGAATTAACAATCTAGCCGTTAATTTTAAACAAGACACTTAAAATTTGTTTTGAGTTGCCAATAATTCGACAATTTAACTGTTAATTTTTGACATAACATTTAATATTACTTTCGAACTGTAATTTGACAATTTAACTGTTTATTTTTAACAGAACACTTAAAATTTGTTTCGGTTTGTCAATACTTTGACAATTTAACTGTTATTTTTTTGACAAGATACTTAATATTTGTTTCGAATTACTAATAATTTGACAATCTAACTGTTAATTGTTTACAGAACATTTAATATTTATTTCGAGTAGCCAATAATTTGACAATTTAACTGTTTATTTTGACATAACACTTAATATTCTTTTCAACTTGCAAATAATTTGACACTTTTAGTGTTAATTTTTGACAGGATACTTAGTATTTGTCTCGATTTACCAATAATTTCACAATAATTTGACAATCTAGCCCTTAATTTTAGACAGGACACTTAATATTCTTTTCGAACTGCCAATAATTCGGTAATTTAACTGTTTATTTTTAACAGAACACTTTTAATATTTGTTTCGGATTTAACGATTTAAATGTTAATTTTTGACAGAATATTTAGTATTTGTTTCGATTTGCTATAAATTTAACAATAATTTGACAATGTAACTGTCAGTTTTTAACAGGATACTTTGTATTTGTTTCGAATTACCAATAATTTGACAATTGAACTATTAATTTTTGACAGTATACTTAGTATTTGTTTCGAGTTGTCAACAATTTCATACTTTAACTGTCAATTATTGACAGGATACTTAATATTCGTTTCTAATTGTCAATAATTCGATAATTTAACTGTTTAGTTTTAACAGAACACTTAATATTTGTTTCGGATTGTCAATAATTACACAATTTAACTGTAAATTTTTGACAGGATACTTAGTATATGTTTCAATTTGCTATAAGTTTAACACTACTTTGACTGTCAGTTTTTTAGTTTTTGTTTTGAATTGTCAATAATTCGACAATTTAACTGTTAATTTTTGACAGGATACTTAGTATTTGTTTCGATTTGCTATAAATTTAACAATAATTTGACAATTTAACTGTTAGTTTCTAACAGGATACTTTGTATTTATTTCAAATTGCCAATAATTTGACAATTTAACTGTATATTTTTGACAAAACACTTAACATTTGTTTTGAACTGTCAATAATTTGATAATTTAACTGTTTATTTTTAACAGAACACTTAAAATTTGTTTTGGTTTGTCAATAATTTGACAATTTAACTGTTAATTTTTGACAGGATTCTTAGTATTTGTTTCTATTTGCTATAAATTTAACAATAATTTGACAATGTAACTGTTAGTTTCTAACAAGATACTTAGTATTTGTTTCAAATTGCCAATAGTTTAACAATTTAACCGTTAATTTTTAACAGAACACTATTTCTTTCGAACTGTCAATAATTTGGCAATTTAACTGTTAATTTTTGACAGGATACTTATTATTTGTTTCTGATTGCTATAAATTTAACAGAATGTGACAATCTAGCTGTTGATTTTTGACAGGACACTTAATATTTATTTCGAACTGTCAATAATTTGACAAATTAACTGTTAACTCCTGACAGAACACTTAATATTTGTTTCGAATTGTCAGTAATTTGACAATTTATCTATCATTTTCGATACGATTTTGAGTGAAATAATAGCACCAGTGGCCCGTGCATGATTCGGCTGTATTTCCTGGTGTAGTTTACCTAGAAGTGGGGTCCCCCTGTACAATCGATATCTCGCCAAAGTTGGGGTGTGCAACTGTAAAATCCTCCCTTTCCGTGTTTGCATGGGACATAATCTGGCGATATCGTTATCAGGTGTTGTGTCAGTGTTAGTGCTGACTCAAATCCTTGATGGGATTTTTTTTTGATAATAATTTTGAGGTTATGTTTTTTTTTGCAGAATCGTTGTCAGCAGTACCAAAATACCGTGACTCGTTTAAATAACGAAATAGCAACTTTACGATCGCAGTTGGCTGCACAAGTCGGAAGTGAGAGTAATCCGGAAGAGATTCTTCAAGCACATGCGGCCGCCTTGCATCGACATGCTGAAGAGTCAAGGAAGCAGTACGAAAGGTGTTTGGATGATGTTGCGAATCAGGTGGTCAAAGCCCTACTAGCGCAAAAGGTAACACTCGCTGCGCCACCAAGCCCCCGGTAGTTTCTCTGCTGAAAAAAAAATTTTTTTTCTGGTTTCTGAAACGTCTTATACACTTTTTTGGGTATTTTGGACCTCCAGAAGTGCTTCAGTTTTTCGATTTTTGACAAAATTTAGGCGGTTTTCGGTTTTTGGCTAGTAACTCTGGAGTTATTAGTGCTAGCCCCTTATGTTTGGCACTATTGGAAAGCAAATTTAATTTTCTAGCATATACAAAAAAAACAGTGTTTTATGATAAACAGTTATCGAGAAAATAGCAGATGTAACGAAAACAATCAAAATCCATACTCGCTTATTACTTGTGAACTATTGCGAATTTTGCAATTTTCTCGATGCCATTCGATTTCCAGGAATATTTTAATTTACTTTAGAACAATTTTTGATTTTTGACAAAATTTTGCTCGATATTTTTTCTACATTTTGATTTGTTTTATTTTCTATAATTAACTTCGACTCTACAAAGCATAATTTCAGCCGCCATTTTGTTTAATTTTGACATGATCTAAGTTTTATAGTACCTATGACGTTTTTTTTTGTTTTAAAACTCTTAATACTTATCTATTCTCAAGATTGATTATTTTTTTTTT
>NW_025400983.1:1565402-1593812 GCF_015345945.1 Tribolium madens
TATAAACATAATTAAAGAATACTAAATGACTAACTCAACGAAACTTTTAGAAAATACTTGAAGCTATTAAAGGATTTAAAATTAAAAAAGTCCAACTTTAAAGCTTTCATATTTTTCAGATTATAAAAAATTTCCGAAATATTCTTTTTTTGTAAATATTTTTCATAGTTAATTTCGTACTACTTACAAAGCCCGATTTCAGCCCCCATTTTGTTTAATTTCTCATATAACCTAAAATTTTAGTGACTATGACGTTCTTTTGTTTTAAAACTAATATTTTTCAGATTAATGAAAAATTTCAGAAATATTCTACTTTTTTTGTAAATATTTTTCATAGTTAATTTTGTACTTAGAAAGCCCGATTTCAGCCTCCATTTTGTTTAATTTTTCATATAACCTAAAATTTTAGTACCTATAACGTTCTTTTGCTTTAATACGAATATTTTTCAGATTAATAAAAAATTTCAGAAATATTCTATTTTTTTTGTAAATATTTTTCACCCCCCATTTTATTTAATTTGTGATATAACCTAAAATTTTAGTACTTATGACGATATTTTTTTTTAAAGCTCCAATTTTCTTCAACCTAATAAAAAATAACGGGTTTTCACATTTTCTGTTTTGTTTTTGTTTTCTATTGTTAATTTTGACTTTATAAAACGTTATTTTGGTCGCCTTTTTGCCATTACTTAAGTTTTTTAAAAATGTAATATTCTTCGGAGTAATAAAAAATATCAGCGCTTTTCTACTTTTTTTCTTCATATTTTTCATAGTTAATTTTGTTCTTAGAAAGCCCGATTTCCGCCGCCATTTTGTTTAATTTTTGATATAACTTAAAATTTTTGTATTTATGACGATGTTCTTTTGTAAATATTCTCCAAAATAATTAGAAGTAACAATTTTTTTTATTTCTTTTTTTTTTCTTATAGTTAATTTCGGCTCAATTACTCATTTCAGTTTCAATTTTTGACATAACCAAAGTTTTTTAGTACTTATGATGATGGTCTCTTGTTTTATAATTCCAAAATTTTCCTAATTAATTAAAAATAAAAGATTTTTTATATTTATTTGTTTTTATTTTCTCTAGTTAATTTCGACTTTATAAAACTCGATTTAAGCCACCATTTTTTTATTTAGCAATTTTAAAAATTTGTTTTTGTCGCTCACTAATTTTTGTATACCTACAGTTTATTTCAACACTATAAAACATTTTTTTCTAATTTGCGTCTGAAAGAAAGCTTATTTCGATACCAAAACCAATGCTTTAATGAGCTATTTCAACACGAATTTGGGTGCTATAATAGACTAGTAAAATTTACTTTCTAAAGGTTGGTAATGGTGATTTTCAGCAGCGTGGTGTGCATGAAATATTTGCAGTATTCGTTGTTAATTCAACAAAATTTTGAAAAATATTTGACACTTCGAAAATCGGATCTATCAAACTTTGTGACATTTGTTACCACCACCTTAAAAAGTTCCTAAATTTTCAAAAATTATATTAAAAAAGTACGCAAAATGCGCAAAATGTAACAAAAAACGTCATTTAGTCTAATTTTAAAATTTTCGATTTTTCAAAAAAAAAACAATTTTTTGTAATCGCCTGAAATTTGTCCTGCCTATATTTTTACATTTCTGGACGAATTATAACTTCAAGACACCAAAAAAGTTGGTTTGAGCCATTGGGTCGTGTGTGTGTCTGTCTGTCTGTAAACAACATATCTCGAGAACGATAAAAGTTAGAAACTTGAAATTTGGTATGAAAGTTACTTGTAGCAAGGGGACGTAGCACGAAACATTTGGTAAAAATCGGTCGCACCGTTCGGCCGCAAAGACCAAAAATCAAAATTTTAATTAGGATGTTTTCCAAATAAGTAGGATAAGGAAAGTCGTGTGATGTTTTTTTCAGGGCTTACGTGAGGAAGTCGGCCACCTCAACTCGCGCATCCACGAACTGGAGTCCCAAAACCGCGCCTTGACCTCCATGCTGGTGCACCAGCTTCGCGGCGACACCCCCTCATCCCCCGAACCGCCCCCAGAGGACTCCTCCCTCCCCACCGTAATCAAACATTTCAACTCTTTCAACTCGGACGACACCTCCGAAACCGCTTTATCAAAATTCGAACGTCGTCTCTCCACAAACTCCGAAATCCTCGACACGAAACTCTCCTTCGAGGACAAAAAACGCCACCAGGTCCTCACGAAGCTCTGGACGGAGCTCAAAGGCAGCGAAGTGACCCCCAAAAGGCTCCTCGAAGCCCTTGGGAGTGTCGATTCGAGTCTGTGGGTGCAGCCCCAACGGCCCGTCTCGTTGAATCTCCATTTGCCCATCGTTCAAGCGACGAAATACAGGAGGAGTCGCCCCATTTTGCAAAGTAGTTCGAAGAGTGAGGAGGAGGCAGGGAATGAGTCGCCCGAGAGTGGGAATAGGGATGAGGGATACTCGACGATGTCTTCCGATGTTCAAGCCGATTTGACGAGGAGTGAAGCGATCCCAATGAGGGGATTGGAGGATTTGAAGGAGGACACCGACGAGACTGATATTACCACCGAAACGCGCCTTCTTGTGACTGACAATAAGGATCCTGACATACTTTACATTCCGTTCAATTTGCTGAATCTCAAGCCAAGGTGAGTGTTTTAAAAAAAAAAAATTTTTTTTGGGAGTAGAAAAAATATAGTTTACAACTCGGGTTGTGAAACAATTAAAGTACATAGTTCCTTACAACTGATTTAAATCACAAGTAATAATAATCATAAATCGGTCAGATATACGTTGTCAATGATTATATTTGGGTGTGTTTAAAGTTTCAATGTATTATTTGTTGAATTATTCTATTTCTGTATCAAAAACAAATCTATA
Source organism: Tribolium madens (assembly GCF_015345945.1). Taxonomy (NCBI): domain Eukaryota; kingdom Metazoa; phylum Arthropoda; class Insecta; order Coleoptera; family Tenebrionidae; genus Tribolium; species Tribolium madens. Next base: position 1,568,263 of record NW_025400983.1, read on the forward strand.
GCAATTTTTTCTAATATAACTGAAACTCGATTCGGCAAAATAGTCAAAATTGAAATTATTGTTAATAAATATAGGGTGACTCATCATGAAGGTCTTGGACACTTTTTTGATATACTGATGTTTAATTTTTTTTTTTTTTTGGGAGTAGATGCGTTCTTTAAAAATGTATAGTTTACAACTTGAGTTGTAAAGCAATTTAAAGTACACTGTTTGTTACAACTTATTAAAATTACAAGTAATAATAGTCATGAATCTGTCAGATATACTTTGTCAATGATTATATTCATCCAATGATTATATTATACAGGGTGTTAAAAAAAGATCGTAAAAAAGTCTTATTAAACATGGGTCCGCAAAGTATCTTCTTAAATATTTTACAATCTTTTCTTAACACCCTGTATACAATTTGTACACAAAAAAAAACAATTTTGACTTGGTATTAAAATCGATTTAAACAATTTGTTTTTTTTTTAATTTCAAACAAAATTGTGTCATCTTAGCTAAGTCACCCTTTACATTTTTTGCTTTTTTTTCGTCAAAACTGAAAGTCTTTGAATGTCAGTTAATTTTTATTAATTACAGAGTGACTCGAAAAATGTAATTGTATCGATATCTGCCTATAGTAATTTTTTTTCAATTAATTTATTTCTTAGGTTTCATTAATTAAAATTTAATACACATAAAACAATTAGGGTAATATTAGCTGAATCATCCTATGTATCAAAATAAATTGACAGTAACATTTTCTAATATATGTAATTGAAACTTGATTTGCCATAATTCGGAAAATTAAAATAATTGTAGTTAAATACAGGGTGACTCATCTGTAATGGCTTTTATGTGTTTTATTTTTTCCTCAAAATATTTATTAAAAAAAAAAATTTATTTACTAAATTTTGTCGTTAATCTTAATAGAATTTAATCGAAGTATAGATTGATTCAGCAAAGATGTCCGATTCCTAAAAAGAGTATTGTGATCAAGAAATCAGTAATGTTGAAAAATAAAAAATAAAACAAGAATCAGAAAATATTGTTTATTGTAAGAATTTTTCCAGCTTTTTATTTTTGATTTGAATCTTCATTTTTCCCGAATCATTCTGTATATCGTACATTTAGCCCATTTTGGGTATTTTTTAGCTAAGTCACCCTTTACATTTTTTGCTTTTTTTTCGTCAAAACCGAATGTCAGTTAATTTGTACTAATTACAGGGTGACTCGAAAAAGGTAATTCGTCGTAATCTGCTGATCTTTGTGTCGATATCTGCCTATAGTAAATTTTTTTCAATTATTTTATTAGGTTTCATTAATTAAAATTTGATACACATAAAACAATTAGGGTAATATTAGCTGAATCATCCTATATATCAATAAATAAATTGACAGTAACATTTTCTAATATATGGAATTGAAACTTAATGCGTCATAATTCGGAAAATTAAAATAATTGTAGTTAAATACAGGGTGACTCATCTGCTGGCTTTTGTGTTTTATTTTTTCTTTAAAATATTTATTTAAAAAAAACATAAATGTTTAATTTACTGAATTTTGTCGTTAATCTTAATAGAATTTAATCGAAATTCAGTACAGATTGATTCAGCAAAGATGTCCGATTCCTAAAAAGAGTATTGTAATGACTGAAGAAATCAGTAATATTGAAAAATAAAACAAGAACGACAAAATATTGTTTTTTGTAAGAATTTTTTCAGTTTTTTATTTTTTATTTGAATCTTTATTTTTCCCGAATCACTCTGTATATCGTACCTTTATACCATTTTGGGTATTTTTTTTACACATTTTTCCTTTTGGAAAACATAATTTTGACTTGACTTTATAATTGATTTTAATAACTTAATAGCTTTTTTACTACAATTGTGAAATAATTCGTTTTTTTAACTTTATAATTTTTTATCCATCGATTTTCATTATACAGAGTGTCTGAAAATCATGAAAAATATTTTTTTGCTCGTTTCGGAGTGAGTAAATTTTACTTTTTTTTTACTACAATTGTGAAATAATTTGTTTTTCAACTTCTTAATTTTTTTATTCATCCTTTTTCATCATACAGGGTATCTCAAAATCATAAAAAAATACATTTTTTGCTCGTTCTCAGAATGAGTAAATTTTACTACAACTGTGAAATAATTTATTTTTTCAACATGTTCAGTTTTTTTTCACCATGCGTCATATCTTTTGGATTTTTTTCACTATACAAAGTGTCTCAAAATCATGAAAAATAAATTTTTTGCTCGTCTCAGAGTGAGTAAATTTTACCGTTTTTTTCACTACAATTGTGAAATATAATTTGGTTTTTTAACTTTTTTAATTTTTTCACTATGCCTTATTTCTTTTGGATTTTTTTCACTATACAGAGTGTCTCAAAATCATGAAAAATAAATTTTTTTGCTTGTTATTAGAGTGAGTAAATTTTTCCTTTCTTTTTACTACAATTGTGAAGTAATTTATTTTTCCAACTTTTTTAATTTTTTCACTATGCGTTATATTTTTTGGATTTTTTTCACTATACAGAGTGTCTCAAAATCATGAAAAATAAATCTTTTTGCTCGTCTCAGAGGGAGTAAATTTTACCGTTTTTTTTACTACAATTGTGAAATAATTTGTTTTTTCAACTTTTTTAATTTTTTCACCATTTCTTTTGGATTTTTTTCACTATACAGAGTGTCTCAAAATAATGAAAAATCAAATTTTCTACTCGTTTTCTATTCAGAATGTGTACCTTTAAGTTTTTTACTACAATTATGAAATAATTCGTTTTTTCAACTTTTTAATTTTTTTATTCATCTTTTCTCATCATACAGAGTGTTTCGAAATGATGAAAAATAATTTTTTTGCTCGTTCTCAGAGTGAGTAAATTTGACTACAATTGTGAAATTATTCTTTTTTCAACATTTTCAATTATTTCACCATGCGTCATTTCTTTTGGATTTTTTTCACTATACAGAGTGTCTCAAAATAGTGAAAAAACAAATTTTTATTTGTTTTCCACTTAATGAGTAATTTTTAGCTTTTTTACTACAATTGCGAAATTATTAATTTTTTCAATTTATTCAATTTTTTTACTATGCGTCAGATCTTTTGGATTTTTTCACTATACAGAGTGTCTCAAAATAATGAAAAATAATTTTTTTGCTCGTCTCAGAGTGAGTAAATTTTACATTTTTTTTTACTACAGTAATTGTGAAATAATTGATTTTTTCAACTTTTTAATTTTTTTCACTAAGCGTTATTTCTATACGGAGTGTCTCAAAATAATGAAAAAACAAATTTTTTGCTTGTTTTCTACTCAAAATGAGTAATTTTTAGCTTTTTTACTACAATTATGAAATAATTCGTTTTTACAACTTTAATAAAATTAATTAAATTTTGATCTCTATACTTTTTTTCTCATGTTATTGTTAATTTAGACTGTTGGGAGGAAAGTTTTGTATGTATTTCTGTACTAAACTTTGTTAATATATCCTCCGAGTGAAAATGCCCTCGGCCCTCTCCGATCACCTCTTGCGTTACCTACATTCTCAGGATTAAAGCTGTTATTTTCTCCCTTGATACACAAATAACTATTTCACAACTTTTTTAACATTATTAATAATTTTCAGGAACAGTTACCCTCCCGGCAAAGAGATGTTACCATTTCAACACATCATGCGAAGTTTCTCCGACTCGCATCTCTGTATCAAAATAACAACAGCCCCAAGTCCTTGCTACAGCATCACGTCGCCTATTTCTAGCAGTCCTTCGATTTTTCTCCTTGATATAACCGACAAGAATCCTTTGCGACGAGCCAAAGCCACTAGCACTTTATGGGGTATTAATTTTTCCAATTAATTCATATTGTAAATAAAATAGTATATGCAAACCTCGATGGCTACATTTCCCAGCTTGTGCGTAATATACTATTTCACCTTAGGTAACACCAATTTCGAAATCTGTGATGATTCTTGGCCCAGCCCGACCGAAATGGAATGTTGTCCCACATGGGACGCCGAATACATCCAGCAATGGTTGCGTCTCGACGACACCCGAACCACCCTTCAACAGCAACGCGATTTACTCGAATTGGAATACGACCGCGCCGAATTAGAAGACTGGAGTTTGAGTTTATCAAACGACGATTTACGCGAACAATGCAAACGTATCGAGGCGGTAACGCCCTCCACCCTCCCCAGCATCCAGGAGAACAACGCCCTCGAGCTCGAAGAGGACGCCAATGAGTGTCTTTGGAACAACTCGAGCTATCTCATGGACAAAGAAGGCCGCGAATTGGTCACACTCCTCATTGGCGAGAACGAAAAACAGGCGTGGCCGTACGCCACGCCCCGCTCACCGGATTGGTCGAGCGGCTCGTCCGAGGCGGAGACTTTCTCGAAACGATCGTCGGCGGCGCTGAGCGACGACACCGGGGAACTCCCCGGTACCGATTTCACGCGCGACTTTTACCGATTGGTCAAATTCGAGAGTACGAAAAGTCTCGCGTCGACTTCGTCGAATTGTGACACTTTTCACAATGTTTTAAATTTAAAAATGGCCGATCCAACGAAAGACTTCAGTATTGAGGGGCCTGGTGACGAAAATTACGTCACATTGAAGCAATTATGCGAGGAATATGCGAAAAAAGACGAACAAAATATCGCGTATGCTGATGAGGTGTGTTTGGTCACCCCTATCGATGTCGAAATAAGTGAGAATTGTTCGAATATGGCCGCCCTACCGGTTGATATATGCACTAGTGTAACCTCATCGGTTATAACCGATTCGAGTGACGTTTCAACGAGTACGATAATTTCGAAAATACCGCGCCGGAAACGCGATTCGAAATTGGTGGTGGCGCCATCTATACCGAAAAAAACCGATGAATTACCGAAACCAAAGAGTAAAATACCGAAAGTGAAACAAGGCCAACATCATGTGATCACGTCTGAACGACTTCCGCAATGCACTTCCGGTGTTATAAGTAATATTATTGAAGGCCCTCCCCATCGTGCTGTAAGTTTTCATGAACGTGCAACTTCGAAAGATGTGATTGATGAGTTGAATCGTATGATTAAAAATGGGGAGGAGCCACCGCCGCCGGTTGGAGGGGAGAAGGAGGAGGGGTCAGGAGGCGGAGCGAATAAGTTGGATGAGGGGTGTAGAACGACGGGGTGGGTGCATGTGGAGAAGGATATAGATTTGACGGATCCGAAGGTGTGTGTTTTTGAATCACCCTGTATAGTGAGGCATACGTTGGCAATGATTATATTGTCATCGTATACTACTTTTTTGAATCACACTGTATGTACTATAAATTACGTGAAGTTTTTCGATCTGCAATAAAGAATAGTTTTCAAAATTAAAAATTCAAATATTTGCGTTTTTTGTATTTTTTTTAATTAATCAAATTAAAAAGATTTTACCACAAAATGGTACTGTTTTCAACTATTTTTCTAAATAATGAAAATACAATTTGGTTTCGAAAACATCAAAATTTTTGAAATTTTTTATTTTTAAAATAGTTTTTATACAGTATGTACCGAAAATTGGTACACATCACTGACTTTTTCAAAATATTTTTTTTAAGTATGTCAATGTATAAATTTAAAAAATGACCCCAAAAATATTTTTTTTAATTTCCATTTTCTTTCAATTCAGTTTTAATAAAAAAAACCTTTCAAAAAAAATTGCTTTTCTATTATACAACATGTACCGAAAATATGTACATATTTTGACTAATATTAATATTGAAACAATATTTTTATTGTTTCAATTTGAATTGATTTTAATATTTTAATAAAAAAAAATTATAAAAAAAAGGTTTTCATATAATATACAGCGAAAATTGGTACAGATCACTGACTATTTCAAAATATTTTTTGAGTATGTCAATGTGTAAATTTAAAAAAATGAACACGAAAAACAAGTTTTTTTTAATTATTATTCTGATTCAATTCAATTTTAATAAAAAAAGTTAAAAAAAAAATCGCTTTTCTATACAGCATGTCCAGAAAATAAGTACATATTTTGACTATTATTAATATTGAAACGATTTTTTTATTGTTTCAATCCAAATTTAATTAAAAAATAATTTTTAAAAACGGGTTTTGTATAATATACAGCGTGTTCTGAAAATTGGTACACACACTGACTATTTCGAAATCTTTTTTTAAGTATGTCAATGTGTAAATTTAAAAAATGAACACGAAAACAAGTTTTTTTAAAATTACTATTGATTCAATTCAGTTTTAATAAAAGAAACCTCTCAAAACAAATCACTTTTTTATACAGCATGTACCGAAAATAAGTACACATTTTGACTATTATTAATATTGAAACGATATTTTTATTGTTTCAATTCAATTTTAATAAAAGAACGGTTTTCATATAATATACAGCTTGTACCGAAAATTGGTGCACATCACTGAATTTTTCAAAATATTTTTTCTAAGTATGTCAATGTATAAATTTAAAAAATGAACACGAAAACATTTTTTTTTATATTTGTATTCTGATTCAATGCAATTTTAATAAAAAAACCTCTCATAAAATCGCTTTTCTATACAGCATGTACCGAAAATAAGTACACATTTTGACTATTATTGATATTGAAACGATGTTTTTATTCTGTTTCAAATCAATTTTAATAGAAAAAATATAAAAAGCTATTTGCATATAATATACAACATGGACCGAAAATTGGTACACATCACTGACCATTTCCAAATCTTTTTTAGATATGTGTAATGTGTAAATTTAGAAAATGAACACGAAAACAAGTTTTTTTAATTTTTATTTCAATTCTATTTTAATAAAAAAATTCACAAAAAAATGCTTTTCGTATAGCATGGACCAAAAATAGATACACATTTTGACTATTATGTCTAAATTTTAAAACTTAGTACTAAAAAGTCTTTAATCTGTTTCAACTCAATTAAAAAAAAAGTATACAAAGAAACGGTTTTCGTGTATACAGCATGGACCGAAATTTGGTATCCATTTTGGTTATTTAAAAAAAAGCGATTTGGTATAATCATTTTCTATGATACAGTGTGTCTCCTAAATTTGCAAAAATCTCCGTTTTATTCTTGTTTATTTAAATTTTACGAGTAAAAAACTCATCTTATACATCGTGAACCGAAAATTGGTACCCATTTCTACTTGACTATTTTTCTCCAATTTTTTTTCTTTTTTAGGCCAGGGCGAACCTCCTCGACGTCATGATGGCCTCAGTCTCTAGTGACTCTTCCCCCACTTCGTCATGTGGTGGGAGCGTAGCGAGTGACTCAACGGAGGATCCCCCCGATTACGGCCATTTGCACCGAATCCATCGTTTTCATCGGCAGAAAAAAGGTACTTTAACGCTTCATTAATTCATTTCCAACATTATTTATTTTTCTTTCGGGACTAATTAACCCACCTGCTTGAATTTTTATTACACTAACCCGCATGCTTGATAATTTTGGCAGAAATCGAAACGAGAAAGCAAGTTTGAGTCCCGAACATAGTACCAGTACGTTCAGCTCGATGAACTGCTAGTTGTTGTTATCGAAATTTATTTCCTCTATTCTCCTCTGTTCTAGTAGGCTTAGTGATCGTTTATTTGACACGAATCGCAAACGGCATTCCAGAAAAAAAATTTGGTGGAATTATCTAGAAAAGATGTAAGGAGTGACTCGAGTTAGTCAAAATCCCGGTTTGGGGATTCCCCGAATTTCCGATATGTGAATTATATGCTTTTTGGAATGCGTGTTTTTAAATGATGAAACGGCATTCCAAAAAAAAAAATTTCAGTGGAATGGTCTAGAAAAGATCTAAGTAGTGTCCTCCGATGGTCAGAATTTTGATTTGAGGATTCCCCGAATTTTCGATATGTGAATTATATACTTTTTGGAATGCATGTTTTTAAATGATGAAACGGTATTCCAAAAAAATTTTTTTTTAGTGGAATGGTCTAAAAAAGATCTAAGGAGTGGCCCACGATAGTCAGAATCGGGATTTGGGGATTCCCCGAATTTCCGATATGTGAATTATATGCTTTTTGGAATGCGTGTTTTTAAGTGATGAAACGGCATTCTAAAAAATTTTTTCGGTGGAATGATCTAGAAAAGATCTAAGGAGTGTCCTCCCATGGTCACAATTTTGATTTTGGGATTCCCCGAATTTCCGATATGTGAATTATATGCTTTTTGGAATGCGTGTTTTTAAGTGATGAAACGGCATTCTAAAAATTTTTTTTCGGTGGAATGATCTAGAAAAGATCTAAGGAGTGTCCTCCGATGGTCAGAATTTTGATTTTGGGATTCCCCGAATTTCCGATATGTGAATTATATGCTTTTTGGAATGCGCGTTTCTGATTGGTGTTTGGAGCGAACTGTACAGTAAATGTTGGGGATTTCAAGCTTCGACCTCGGCTCCGTGCACCCCCATCACCGAGACGGCCGTCTGATAATTTGGCGTCGTTGCAGCGAACGCCGCCCGTCCCGAATTGGCAGTAGTCCGAGCGGCGACGGCCTCGAGGCCCTCAATTATAGGCCGGCCCGACTTCTACGTCCGCTACGGCGCAAAGGAAATGGAAGCTGTCGCAAGTTTCGACTTCCTCGACGAATTGGACGAAACTCCTCCCCTCACAGCCAACCACGTTTAATTTATTTACGTCGTATTTATTGTCTATATGTAAATTGGTTTAATAGACTTGTACTTTTTTGACTTGTTTTATTATTTAGCGACGAGTAGCGAGCTTAGATAAGACTGTACATAGGTTATAATCGTATTTTTTTTATGAACTTGGGATTATTCAAACGAAACGAATTATGTGTAGTACACTCAAATGTACTTTTGTGATATAATTGAATTTCATAGTGGACGTTATATTTAACCGATTTTATGAATGCAAGGGTGAGGGCCTAGAAATTTGTGATCATTTCATTTTGGATTTTTTCAGTAGCGGTGCAATAAATTTTCAGATTTTGCGTGAAATGATCACGTGGCTAATCAAAGCAATTTTCATGGTAGATACAGATGTTGAGGTTATGTATAAACTGTGTGTAGAGTGTATTTTTATATAGGGTACTTATTTATATTTAGTACAAATTTAGACATAAATACATTATTATGATTCAACGAGTTTTATTTTTACCCCAAAAAACCCCAACTAAATTAATATATTCAGAAAAAAAATCTTCTTTTTTCAATAGATGAAAAAATCAAGTTCGCCTTGTATTTTAAAAATAAATGACGGTGCAAAAGTAAAAAAAGTACACATGATAGATTTTACTAACACCTATGCGTGTGCAAAGTTTCAAAAAATTACGTTGAGCAGTTTTTAAAATATGTGATTGGGACCAAATTTGTGACCTCCCTGTATACATTAAAAAAATGAGTCAGAATTTAAACGATTTATACATTTTTTTAAACTTTTTAATAGTGGAACAATTGTCAAATGCCACTTGAGATTTATCTGTCACAAAAAAAATTAAGTTTTTGTATTTTTACAAATCACGCGCATTTTTGATGTTTTTAAGGAAATTTCAGTTTAAAGGTGACTGTGGAAGAATCATAAGTCTGGCATGTCATTTTTGGCATATTTACTTGCCACACCCTGTATATTTTGAAATACACCCTATAAATTTACAACATTCTAAAAGATAGAAAAAATGTATTATTTCGCTACAATTTTTTTCAAATTTTCTAAAACATCCAAATCGCAACGTTGCCAGCTTGACTCTTCGCAGGCGACTAGATTTTGACAAAAACTTGAAGAAAATTCCGAAACGATGCACGTTTGTTTTTCATAAACATCAATTTAAAGGTGGCTGTGGATGAATAATGAATTATTTTTAACATTTTTGACTGGCACACTCGGTATATGTAAAACATCTACAACGTGACAACACTGTATTTTCACAAATTATGTTATTTTTCATGTTTCAATTTAAATTTAAAGGTGGCTGTGGAACAACCATATATCTATTTATCATTTTTAACATATTTACTTTCCACACCCTGTATATTTAAAATACACCCTATAAATTTACAACATTCTAAAAAGTAAAAAAAATAAATTTTTATTTCTTTATTTCGCTACATTTTTTTTTAACTTTCTACAACATTCAAATTGCAACGTTGCCAGCTTCACTTCGCTTAGGTAGGCGACTAGATTTTGACAAAAATTCAATTAAAAATTTAAGGAAAATTCTAAAACGATGCGCGTTTGTTTTTTATAAACGTATCAGTTTAAAGGTGGCTGTGGAAAAATAATGAATTACTATTTTTGTCGGGCACATACCGTATATTGAAAAAAAGTCACAAAAACTTGACAACACTGTATTTTCAAATTACGCCATTTTTGATATTTTTAATAAAACTTCAATTTAAAGGTGAGTGTGGAACAATCATATGCCTAGCATGTCATTTTTGCCACACCCTGTATATTTAAAAATACACCCTATAAATTTCCAATATTCTAAAAAGTAGAAAAAATTAATTATTATTTCTTTATTTCGTTACAATTTTTTGTGAACTTTCTACTAAAACATCTAAATCGGAACGTTGCCAGTTTGATTTTACTCAGGCGACTTGATTTTGACAAAAATTCAATCAAAAACTTGAAAAGGATGCGCGCTTGTTTTTTCTAAACGTATCAGATTAAAGGTGGCTGTGGAAGAATAATGAACTATTATTTTTGTCAGGCACACTCTGTATATTTAAAATAAGTCACTTGACAACACTGTATTTTTACAAACTACATGGTTTTTGATGATGTTTTTAAAGTCGTTTCAATTAAAGGTGTTTGTGACATATTTACCCACCACACCCTGTATATTTCAAAATATCTTTTTTAAACTTATAAAAAGTAGAAAAAATATATTATTTCTTTTTTATTTTGGTACATTTTTTTTTAAATTATCTACTAAAAAATCCAATTCGCAACGTTGCCAGTTTGACATTGCTCAGGCGAAAAAAATTCAATCAAAAACTTGAAAAACATTCCGAAACGATGCGCTTTTGTTTTCTATAAACGTATCAATTTAAAGGTGGCTTGAATAATGAACTACTATTTTTAACATTTTTGTCTAGCACACTCAGTATATTTAAACAATCACATTACACGTTACACCCTGTATATTCAAAATTAATTTACGATGTAAAAAATTGTTTTTGATTTCTTTATTTTGCCCAAAATTTTAAATCGCAACGTTGCCAGTTTGTCTGCCATGGCGACTTGATGCGCGTGTTTGTGTGCGAAAACCGGGGAAGCACTCGACTTGAGTTATAAATAGTAGGCGGTTTTGCGTTGCGTGCATTCGTGTAACAACGCACTAGCAAAATGTTGCTTGATTTTGACGAATTTTTCGTGTTTTTGACCATTTTAATGGTGGTTTTTTCGTGTCTGAAGTATTTTTTTCAAAATTGTGGCGGGAAAATTCGAAAAATTGATCGAATCATCCCGAAAAGTGTCAATTACCATTTTACGAGGCAATGCAATTACTCGTGCGGTTTTTGCTTTCACACTGCCAAAACGTCGTTTGTTTTGGACTTGGGAGTGGCCAAAAGGGGGCTCAGGATGCTCAAAGAGGCAGGTGAGTCGGGGTTTCCCAGAATTTTTCTCATTGTTTGATTTTTTATCACTAAGAGATAATAAAACGATCAAACATCATCATGCTTTATTATTAGATTTTGCTTTGTTTGGGTGATTTTTTTAATTTCTAGGAATGGAAAAGATTAATTTCAGCGGCGGGGAACCATTTATTGTGACACGGGGCCGCCATTTGGGCGAAATGGTGAAATTTTGCAAAATGGTTCTGAAACTACCATCGGTTTCCGTGGTCTCAAATGGGTCCCTAATTACGGAAAAATGGTTCCAAAATTACGGCCAATATGTGGACATTATGGCCGTTTCGTGCGACTCCTTCAATGAGGACACTAACAAGGTAGAGTCTGTTCCAAATTGCTGGTCTAAAAAAATTGATTTAATTTTTTTAGGTCATTGGTCGTGGTCAAGGCACCAAAAACCACTTGGAGCAAATCCTAAAAGTGCGCAATTGGTGCGAAAAATACAAAATTTTGTTCAAATTGAACACAGTTGTCAATACTTACAACAAGGACGAGGATATGTGTGAACAAATCCGGCGGATCAACCCAATCCGGTAATACCATTTTATTTTTTATTAATTTTTAATTTTTTTATGCACATAAAATTTGTTTTTGAAATATGCGACTGGGACCAATATTGTGATCCCCCTGTATATGTACATTAAAAAATGAGTGAAAATTTAAACGATTTCTAATTTTTTTTTAACTTTTTAATAGTTGCTGTGGAACAATGGTCAAATGTCACTTTTGACATTAATCAGTCACACATTTTTTTACAAATTACATAATTTTTCATGTTTTTAAGGAAATTTGCCACACCCTGTATATTGAAAAATACACCCCATAATTTTACAACATTCGAAAAAATAGAAAAAATTGATTATTATTTTTTTATTTTGCTATAGTTTTTTTAATTGCTTGACTTCGCTCAGGCGACTAGAAAATTTTGACAAAAACTTGAAGAAAATTCCGAAACGTTGCGCGTTTGTTTTTTATAAAAGTATCACTTTAAAGGTGGCTGTGGAATAATGAACTACTATTTTTAGCATTTTTGTCTCGTACACTCAGTATATTTAAACGTGACAACACTGTATTTTCACAAATTACGTCATTTTTGATGTTTTTGAAGACGTTTCAATTTAAAGGTGGCTGTGGAAAAATTACATACCTAGCGTGTCATTTTTGACATATTTACCTGCCACACCATGTATATTTAAAAAAATTACCCTATAAATTATAACATTCTAAAAAGTAGAAAAAATTGATTATTATTTTTGACATATTTATTTGCCACACCTTGTATATTTTAAAAAATACACCCTATAAATTACGACATTCTAAAAAATAGAAAAAATTGATTAGAATTTCTCTAGTTTGCTACGATTTTCTTTTTAACTAAATTTTTGACATATTTACCAGCCACACCCTGTATATTTAAAAAATACACCCTATAAATTACAACATTCTAAAAAGTAGAAAAAATTGATTATTATTTCTCTAGTATGCTACAATTTTTTTTTAACTTTCTAAAACATCCAAATCGCAACGTTGCCAGCTCGACTTTGCTCTGATTTTGACAAAAATTCAAACAAAAACTTGAAGAAAATTCCGAAACGATGCGCGTTTGTTTTTTTATAAACATATCAGTTTGAAGGTGGCTGTGGACGAGTAATGATCTACTATTTTTAGCATTTTTGTCTGGTACACTCAGTATATTTATAATAAGTCACAAAAACTTGACAACACTGTATTTTCACAAATTACGTCATTTTTTATTTTTTTGAGGTCGTTTCAATTTAAAGGTGGCTGTGGAAGAATCACATACCTAGCGTGTCATTTTTGACATATTTACTTGCCACACCCTGTAAATTTAAAAAATTTACTCTATAAATCACAACATTCTAAAAAGTAATAGTTTCCTATAATTTTTACAATGTTGCCAGTTTGAAATCTGGCGACCATAAAAAATATGATTTAAAATAAATCAATTTTTTTGTTTATAATTTTTTTAAATAAATTATCCCAATTTTCAGGTGGAAAGTGTTTCAGTGTTTGCTCCTCGAGGGCGAAAACGCCGGTCCTGAAGCTCTGCGAAACGCCGAACACTTTTACATCGACGATTCAGCTTTCGAAAGCTTTTTACAGCGACATGAAACCGTCAAAAGCTTGGTTCCTGAATCCAACACAAAGATGCAAAACAGTTATTTGATTCTTGACGAATACGTTAGTGTTTTTTTTTTAGGTATTTCTGTGCTCAATTTTAGTTTCAGATGCGGTTTTTGGACTGCACGAGTGGCTCTAAAGTGCCCTCCAAGTCCATTTTGGACATTGGCGTTGAAAACGCGCTAAAATTTTCAGGATTTGACGAGGAAATGTTCAAGAAACGGGGAGGGTTCTACAAGTGGTCGAAGGAGGCCGAGAAATTCGCCTGGTAGCCATTGCAGTGCTGCCAACGTATAGTATTCCAACTACGCTTCATCTGGGGTGCCAACTTAAGCTTGTCAGTTTTGTATTCAATGTAATAAATCTTTAGTTTTACGAGTTTTTTTGACACTTAAACATGAAAAACCCTAGATTAGAGGTGGCGTTTATTGACCTTCAGGTCATATAATGAACCGGGTCTGTGAGACGTCCGTTTGTATTAGGGGAGCAGAAGCTGCCAACAGTAACGAAAAAAGAACCTAATTTGGTTATTTTTCGAATAAAATGAAAATAACTAAATTAATTTCATTCATGTGTGTGTGTATTATGGTAGAAACATTGGAGTCTCTCAGACCTCCAGTTTATGGGGGAAGCAGGAGTACCAAAAAGTCTTTTAACCTAACTAAATTTCACTAACATTGCAATTTTCTCGAAAAAGTCGAAACCATTGACACAACAAATTCGTGTTACCACACACAAATCGGGTCTAGAAAACCCGTTCCACTATCAGGATTACATAAACAAAAAAAGTTATTTAAAAAATACTCTAGTCCCAATGTATGCAACCAGTAATACAGCCGTGTAAATTAATTGCGTGCCATTGTCCACCATTTTGGATCTAGTGACTTTTCTAGTAACTTTCAGTGAACGTCACCAAAACAATGTAAACGTTTTTCGCTTCCACTGTGTTTATTTAATCGAATTTAATTGCAAAAATGCGCCCAAACATCCGCGTCGAGATCCAAAACAACCTCGTCGAGAGCATGGACGTGGACGAGAACGAAGAGGGCGAGATCTCCGATGGCGACTCCAAGGGGGCCCCAGGCCCATCCCCGGTCCAGTTCCCACCCCTCGAGGTGCGTTAACTAAAGAATTGTCAAAATCAAAATAGTGACTTTTAATTGCACAATTGGCAACTCCTACTTTTGACATTGACAATTGTTTATCCAAAATGCGTTTTTTTTTAGTGAAAGTGGCGCGAAATTTAAATTTTTGCAGGGGGCTTCGGGTCTCCTCGACAAGAAAGACAAGCTTGAGGAGCGCGCTCGGCGTTTTAGCCTCAACCCCGCCGAAATAAAGAATTTCACCGACGAGGATTTGCGCTTACTTCACGCCAGTTTGGGGATAAATGCCGCGAATGAGTCGAACGTGAAATTCGAGGTAATTCACATGCGAGGCATAGAACAAATGAAAGCCGGCGACATTTTAGCCTATTTCCTGGAATATGCCCCTGTTTCAGTCGAGTGGCTAGACGAGGAGTGCTGCAATGTCGTCTGGAAAGACGGAATTTCAGCAGCCAGGGCATTGCATTTCATGTCGAAGCCGGTCAGAGGCATGCCTGTGCGCGACGACACGAGCTATTTCGACACTATGCCCGACCAAAGCCTCCTCATTTTGAACAAAAACCGCGAAATTCAAATCCAGGAAGACATTGACCCAAATTCGGTCGATATCGCCGAAATCACCACAACCATCCCCCCGGGGTACTGGCGTTTGGGGGTGAAACCCCCAAAAAATAGCCTCCTCATGCGCTTCGCCCTCATCACCGACAAAAAACCCTTCAAAACCGAGCAATTCGCGCGATACTACAAACAAAGGTTGAAGGTTGGCAGCAGTGGGATTTTCGCCCGCAATAAGGACATGAAACGTCCCGGGGAAAACCCCTGGTCGGTATTGGCCCAAAACTGGGACGAGGACTCGCCATTCCGCGAAAAAGAACGAACCGAGCCGAAGGTCGAAGTCAAAAACGAGAGTCTCCGAGTGCGACTCGGCGCTAAACGAACACTTGTCGAGTCGAAAATCCCGCGCATGCGCATGTACGCCGATGAGGAAGAAGAGAAAATCAAACGGAAACGGATGTTGAAACGGATTAATACGCAAATTCGGAAGATTGATGAAGATAAATCGTCGAATTCGGATTTGAGATCGGTTTTGAATATGGCGAACCGGACACATGCCAAATTGGAGAAAACCGAACCGGAAGTGTTCGATTTGGGCACGCGGTTGAAGAACAGGAGCAAAAAAATGGTTTTTGAGATCAAAACCGAACCGGTTAAACCGCCACAGCGGCGCCATTCGGCCAGCGACGATGATTTTGATGATTATAAACATGATAAGCCGAGAAGTAAGGTGGCTGTGGTCATTAAAACGCAGAAGAAACCGGCCGTTGCCTCGGCTGTCGCCTGGTCCAAAGTGAGTGAAAGTGAGGAGGAGGAGGAGGAGGAAATTGAGGAGAAATCAATGTATAAGAGTCCCTTGAAGATTGAAATTAATAACGACCATTTTAAAAGAAAGTAATTTAATTTTTTTGTAAATTAATCAGAAAAAATGAAAAACAATTTGTTTGAGTCATCGTCACTCTTTTTGCTTTTTTCCCCCGAAACCATTGTCTCGATGTAGATGTCCGAATGGACGAAAACGGCGCTATAACCGACGAGTACGTTCCACGATCCGTTGTGTTTCTCCTCGAAGAGGGCTGCGTACAAGGTTGCTCGGTCTTCGTCATTGTCGTAAATCGAGTAGGCCTCTTCCAAACACTCCACAGCACTCACAATGTAAGTGACTGAAGGTACTTGTGTGTTGTTTGTGGCTTGGACCTGAGAAAATATCAAAAGACATATATTTAACCTACTCGCTACGGTGGCTCGGGTTGTAAAAATCACAAAACTTATAAAAATCTTGCTGAAAAAAATTCAAATAATTTCCATTTACGCTTACTAAAGAGAATATCAAAAAAATCGCATTTAAGCCAAACTAAAAAAATATAAAAAAAACGTATTTAGGAAGTCGCTTTTGTTGTTAAAATTACAAAACTACCAGAAATCTTGCTAAAAGAATATCAAAAAAATCGTATTTAAATTATATTGAAAAAATAAAAATATTTTTATTTAAGCCACTCGCTACGTTCGCTTGGGTTGTAAAATTTACAAAAATTTTATCAAAAAAATATCAAATAATTCTCATTTAAGCTTTACTAAAAAGAATATTAAAAAATTCGCTTTAAAGCCATACTAAAAAAAGATTAGAAAATTCCTATTTAAGTCATTCGCTACGTTCGCTTGAGTTGTAACAATCACCAAATTTACACAAATGTTACTGAGAAAACATCAAAAACAAATTCATTAACGCAAGGTTAAACAAAAACAAAAAAATTCACATTGAAACCACTCGCTACGTTCGCTAGAGTTGCAAAAATCAATAAATTTACAAAAATCTTACAAAAAAACATCATATAATTCTTATTTAAGCTTAACTAAAAAGAATAACAAAAAAAGCGCATTGGAGCCATACTAAAAAAGTTTAAAAAAACATCACTTAAGTCACTCGCTACGTTCGCTTGAGTTGTAGCAATCACAAAAATTACAAAAATCTTACTTAAAAAACATCAAAAATATATAAAAAACTTCAAATAATTTTCATTTAAGCTTTACTAAAAACAACAAAAAATTCGCATAAACATATTAGAAAAACAAAAATATTCTCATTTAAGCCACTCGATACGTTCGCTTGAGTTGTACAAATTACAAAATTTACAAAAATTTTACGAAAAGAACATCAAATAGTTCGCATTTAAGCTTCACTAAAAAGAATAACAAAAAATTCACATTTTAGCCATACTAAAAAAAAAATTAAATTTTTTTATTGATGTCACTCACTACGTTCGCTTGAGTTGCAGAAATTACAAAATTTACAAAAAGCTTACTTAAAAAACATTAAAAAATTCGAATTTAAGCCAAACTAAAAAATATAAAAAAAATCCCATTTAAGACACTCGCTGTGTTCGCTTCGGTTGTAAAAATTAAAAAACTACCAGAAATCTTACTAAAAAAACATAAAAAAATTCGCATTCAAACCATATTGAAAAAATAAAAATATTCTCATTTAAGCCACTCGCTACGTTCGCTTGGGTTGTAAAAATCATTAAAATTTACAAAAATTTTACCAAAAGAACATTAAATAATTCTCATTTAAGCGTTACCAAAAATACTAACAAAAAATTCGCATTGAAGCCATGCTAAAAAAAACATTAAAAAATTTTCATTTAAGCTACTCGCTACGTTCGCTTGAGTTGTAACAACCACAAAAATTTACAGAACTGTTACTGAGAAAACATCAAAAAATTCGCATTTAAGCCATACTAGAAAAACTAAAAAATTCTCATTGAATCACTCGCTACGTTCGCTTGAATTGCAGAATCACTAACTTCACAAAAATCTTACTAAAAAAACTTCAAATAATTTTCATTTAAGCTTTACTAAAAACAACAAAAAATTCGCATTTATACCATATTTAAAAGAACAAAAATATTCTCATTTAAGCCACTCGCTATGTTTGCTTGAATTGTAAAAATCACAAAATTTACAATAATTTTACCAAAAACCAACCAAAAAAAAATTAAAAATTCTCATTTATGTCACTCGCTACGTTTGCTTGAGTTGTAACAATTACAGAAATGTTACTGAGAAAACATCAAAAAAATTGCACTAAAAAACAAAAAAATTCGCATTTACGCCATATTAAAAGGACATCAAAAAATTCACATTTACGCCACTCGCTACGTTTGCTTGAATTGAGAAAATATCAAAATTTACAGAAATTTTAGTAAAAAAACATCAAATAATTTTCATTTAAGCTTTACTAAAAAAAATGACAAAAAATTCACATTGGAGTCATACTAAAAAAACTTTAAATAATTTTCCTTTAAGCCACTCGCTACGTTCGCTTGAGTTGCAAAAATCACTAAATTCACAAAAATCTTAATTAAAACACATCAAACAATTCGCATTTAAGCCAAACTAATAAAAAAAATTAATTCTATTTAAGACACTCGCTACGTTCGCTTGAGTTGTAAAAATCACAAAATTTAGAAAAATTTTACCCAAAAAAAAAAAACATTAAACAATTCTCATTTAAGCCACTCGCTACGTTCGCTTGAGTTGTACCAATCACAAAATATACCGAAATTTTACTAAAAATCCGCATTTAAGCCTCTCGCTGCGTTCGCTCGAGTTGTAAAAACTTACAGAAATCGTCGCTTTGGCCTTTGACTTTTCCTCCACTATCTTCCCCCCAAGCGCCAGAGCGGCAAAAACGATGAAACAACAAACTGTGACCAAAACTCGAGCCATGATTGTCTTCTACTAAATTTATTTTTGCCTCGACCACTCAATATATAACCCCACAAACACGTCAAAAATTCAACTGTCAACAAGTACAAGTGTTTATTGACCCAAACCAATTAGGGTTTTATCAGATTGTGTGATTTTTTCACGTAAACTGATCATAAATCATTGTTTTTTAACCTATTTACTCTCCTAAAGTTCGAAGAAGTGTTATCGACACGAGATCTGTGAGATAACTCGAAAAAAATAAGTAAAAATCGCTTCGAATTTATATTCAACATTGGTTGCTAGGCAACACTAGGGCACGGCCAATAGGAGAAGGCCATTTGTACCGTTGCTATGACAACTGTCATGAGAATTTGGAACGCACTCTGTTACAAACACTGGTTGCTAGGCAACACTAAGGGCACAGCCAATAGGAGAAGGCCATTTGTACCGTTGCTATGACAACTGTCATAATAATTCGGAACGAACTCTGTTACAAAATTCCGATCAAAAAGTCAACAATTGGGTCAGTTTGAGTATTTTTCCCACGATTAAAAACACTCGAGATTGTTTACCCCTCGGTATATAAGCACACTAAACTCGAGTTTTCTTCAAATTGAACCAAAATGTCGACTTTTGTGGTTCTTGTCGCTCTTTGTGCAATCGTAGCGAGTGCGAAAGTCTTGCCCAAAAGTGACACCCCTTCTGAGGTTGTGGTGAGTTTTTTGTTGTTTTTATTTTAGGTTGGTAGGACTGTAGAGTGTGTTTTACAGATTCACGCCACTAATGTGACTCAAGTCCCGTCAATACACTACATTGTGGACGCTGTTGAGTGTCTCAAGGAGGCCTACGCTGTGTATTCCGAGCCTGTGGATAAAGCCAAACTTTATTCCGAATTGTTCCAAGAGAAGCACAATGAGTCGGAGTGGAATGTTGCAGTTGGCTACACTGCAGTGCACATCAAGTCCAAGTGGTATGTGGAAACCACCGTCTCCGAAGGCGGGAAAAACAAGGACAAAAAGGACAAGAAGGATAAGGATACCAAGTTCCTAATTTTCTCAAAAGTGTAGTTAGTTAGAAAAATAAAATTTAGAATTTAAAATACTAGTTCAAATTTTTATAGTCAAAAAATATCAAATAATTCTCATTTAAGCTATAGTAAAAAGAATATTAAAAAATTCGCTTTAAAGCCATACTAAAAAAAAGATTAGAAAATTCCTATTTAAGTCACTCGCTACGTTCGCTTGAGTTGTAACAATCACAAAAATCTTACAAAAAAACATAATATAATTCTCATTTAAGCTTAACTAAAAAGGATAACAAAAAAATCGCATTGGAGCCATACTAAAAAAAGATTAAAAAACCCTCACTTAAGTCACTCGCAACGTTCGCTTGAGTTGCAGCAATCACAAAATTTACAAAAATCTTACTTAAAAAACATCAAAAAAATCGCATTAAAAAATATTAAATTTTTTATTTTATTTAAGCCACTCGCTACGTTCGCTTGAGTTGTAAAAATCACTAAAATTTACAAAAACTTTAGCAAAAAAAACATGAAATAATTCTCATTTAAGCTTTACTAAAAAGAATATAAAAATTCGCATTGAAGCCATACTGAAAAAAGATTAAAAAACTTTCATTCAAGCCACTCGCTACGTTCGCTTGAGTTGTAACAATAACAAAATTTAGAAAAATTCTACCAAATAAAATTCAATACTTTATTACTCAATAAATAAATAAAAAACAAAATTTCATTAACTAAATGTACACAATTTGAAGGATAAACACTGGAAATATTTGACACATGATATTGTTTCCTTAGTCTAGACTGATATTCACTGCTGAAAAAACTTGAAAAGTTAGAAAATAAACTTTCCTAAAACCACAAATTGACGTTTTAATTTGGCAATCTTGTCAAATTCAAACGTCAAATTTTTATACGCAATTGTTATTCACGTGTGACGGGCGAATCATGACTCCGCAGTTGCGTGAACACCTCCGATATGACAAATTTCAGTGTTGCCAATCGATTTTTTATCAGTCAAAAAACAAACCAACTCAAATTCAATGCTTTATTACCCAATAAATAAATAAAAAACAAAACTCCAACAACTAAATATACACAATTTGAAGGATAAACACTGGAAATATTTGACACATGATATTGTTTCCCTAGTCTAGTCTGATATTCACTTCTGATGCTGATCCCTATGAAAAAACATGAAAAAAATCCCCTGAAACGCTGAAAACTTACTCGTAATAGCGCACCGCTTTCATTTTAAAAGCCGTGGAGTTTTCCTTGCATTTATAGGCCAAAACCTGCTTGATTCGGCTAATTTCCACCATGGGGAACCTCGTAGCCACATATGCTAAAAAAAAAATATTTTTTTTCATTGAAATAATTGAAAAAAAAATTACAAATGATGGCTTGGACTTTGGAGCGGTCTAAAGCCGGCTTCACGGGTCTTTCCCCGCTTCCCGCCCGACTCCACCTCTGCCCCGTGACCGAACACGTGGCCAACTCCGCCGGACTGAACAAAATCGTCGCCAGCCCCCTTGTCAACTTCCTGTAGTCATTCCACTTGACACTCCGTAATTGATCCTCGTAGATTTCAATCCCTTCACCTAATTTCACCTAAATTTAAGTTGGTAGAAATGAACCGTGACGTGGGGGCTTTACCAGTCTATTTCTCCTGTCTCCTTTCTCCTCCGGCCAGTCGGACGAGCGTCGTCGACGCAGTCTCAAAGGGGCTATAATCAAACCAGAATCGTGTTGTTTTCAACTCACTTTATTAAAGAAAATTAATACACGGGATTAGGCGGTTTTGAGGGGCATTTTGAGGGGCTTGGGGCCCTCGTGCGCGCTCTGGACGTGTCTCCGGAGGTACAAATCCGTCTTGAACGGCTTTTTACACACCGGACATTGCACATAAGTGGGGTAATGAATGAGTTTCATGTGTTGACGCAAATTCGATAAATTGCTGTACACTCGGCCGCACTCCTCGCAAGGCCTGGGGTCCAGCGAGTGCAGTTTTCGGGTGTCTGCAACAAACAAAATCATCGCTGGACCCCAAGCTTGCAAAAAAACACACTCATACCTTGGGGGGAATCCTGCGACGGGGGCTCCTTGACGAAGTTCGACACCTGGGGGATGATCTCCATGCCGCCGGGAAACTCGGTGACATCCCCCTCGTCACTGAGGTAATCCGGGAGCTCCACTTTGGGCTCCTGGAGGGCGAAGGGGTTGATGGCGTCCTCCTTGATCTTCACCCCCTCGGACTTGCATTGACGCTTCGGAGGGGGGCTCGAAAGGGTTGAAACGTCCTGACTGGAAGTAACCGTGCTCGAGGAGGAGACTTTGTGTTTCAAGGGGGCGGTTTTAGATTGGGGGTTGAGATAAAGGGTGTTTTGAGTCTCATTTTCGGCCGAAGTGTCGGTTAATCCCCGGATTTTCAGCGATTCAGCGGTTTTCAGGAATGCGGACAAGTGGGCTTGAGCCACGTTGACCTCGCCGGCGTACATGAACTCCATTAGGGCCACGATGTGTCTCGCTTCAACGTCACGCATGAAAATAATCGGGTGAGAACAGGGATTCGTCTGAAAAAATTTTTTTTAAATGCAACCCGCAATACGTGAGTGTATATCGAGTTGCATGACCGGCAATAAAATCGCTTAATTGGGGTGAATTGTAATTAGTAATTGTAATTTAACATTGTAATTAGCACTTAAGTGTGGAAAAGCACACGTTTTGGTGTGTGTGTGAAATAATTCAATTGGCGGGAAATTCAAATCGGCCAAACGCCCTAATCGATAAAGCGACTCACTTTGAAGAGTTCTTTGAAAAAGGGGCTGCAGGCCGAGAGGACCACCTTGTGGGCTTGCATTCGTTGTCCCTCGCAGGCGATTGTGACGTCGGTGAAGTCTTCATCGTCCCTTAAAGCCTCGAATTGTGACGTAATATTCGCTTGAAAATTGTTCCATCTAAGACAAAATTGTTGATCATCGGCCAAAGCCATCGTTTTGACACGTTTGACACTCAATTTGATCGAATTTCGATGAAAGAATTGCTAGGTGGGAAGACCATCTCAGACATAAAAATAAACTACCTTTTAATTTTAATCAATATATGTCTACTTCTTTTGGCCAACCAAGAAAAAGAAGTTTCCCTGTTGGGAGGGAAGAATCCGGGGGTCTTAAACTCGAAAATAAGAATTTTGGCGAAATTGAGGGAAAAAAACTGGCCCATTTTTTTGTTACAAAATTTGGTATTTTTTATTTTTTTTTCGCTCCAAAATAATTAGAAAAAAAATGCGGCGAATTAACAAAACAGTGGAATAAATAAAACTGTGTTTATTATCCACAAATCAATCAAATTATGCAATAACAATTGTAAAAAAATCCTGGGATTTGTGTAAATTATGCAAACACGTTTAAGTTGGCAACCCTGATTGCGACTTTCTTACACGCAATGGAGCCCTCAAAAAAATACTGTACCGTATTTATACCCCCAGATTTATCAAATTGTAACCATACAAGTCGCTAATTGCGACAATAATCGCAAAAAATTTAATTTTCTGGTTACATAATCATCCGACATACGTTATTAGAGTGAGACAGCGCGATTGGGGCATGCGTATTTTGACAGTTTTTTTTGACATCTGACAGACGTCAGAGGTGGATGGCCAGACGGTTAAAATGTGAAAAAACCGTTGATTTTGTGTTGAAATAATGCAAAAGTGTGTGAAAAACTGAAAAAACAAGTGTCGCAACTGAAAACGCTGAAAATTGTTGTAGTTAAGTGTGAAAATGTGTTTCGAAATGTGAAATGTCAAAACGTAAGTTTTGGGGCGCATTGTGGGGGGCCCTTGACCAATTCCGGCTTAATTTAGTGTGAGTCATTAGTTTCAGTGCAAAAATGGTTCATTTTCATGAAATTGGTTCAAGGGTGAATTTCACTTTTAACACTTTTTGATGCAAGTTTGCGACTAATCAGTTTTCGATAATTGCAAGCTTTTTATCACAAAACATTATCAGCGAGATAACTAAACTAACACAGTTTAGTAGTTTTGGTGTATTTTAGTTTAAAGGTATTTAATAGGAATTAGTGATTTTTTTGCTAAATAAATGTCTGAAATGTGAGCAATTGCCTGAAATAAAACCCAAGAAACGTTGATGAATCACTCAATTTTTATACAAGAGTGAAACTGGAGGTGAACATCAGTTCAATGTTCAAGAACAAAATAATCAACGTTCATTTTTACAATTGTTGTAATTTTTTTCTTGCATAATTTGTCTAAAAACCAAGAAAGTGTAATCAATTGTGATAAAATTTAATCAGATTACATTTACGTCACAATTGCAAACTTTGTATTTGTTATTTATTAAGAGAAAACACCTTTTAAGGCAATGGAAACGACTTTTTCAGGTTTCAGCAATTTCAGAAAAAAATTCCACCACTGGATTAAAAATAATCTAAATCTTGCTTGAAGATTATTGTTTATGATTGTTGTCATTTTGAGTGTTAAATTTTCATAAGAATAAAGACCACTTTATTAATAATCGATAATGATTAAATTAGTGATAACAATTTGTTATCAGTTGTATTTATTTAAGACTAGTTATTCTAAGCAATCAGATAAAAATGGTCAGTTTAAGTGTAAAGTTTATTTTTTGTGCTTTTATTAAAATCAGTTGATGATGTAGTGATTTTTTTGGAGAAAATCAAGCCTTTTATAAGAATTTTTATTTTTTTTTTCTTGTGGTAAGTGTTACTTTTATAAAAAAAAAATAAGGTCAAAATAAGTTTTTTTTTAATTTGAACTCAAAAAAAAAATTGTATTAACATTCCAACAGCATGAAAGTCGTTTTATTTCTGTGATAAGAAACATAAATATGGTGACATGATTGTGATATGGGATTTTACAACTTTTGCGAAATAATGCGAGTCATTTATTTATTTTCCAAAATTGAGTCGTAATAATTCTGAAAATTATCCAAATTTGAAATTGTTGAAATGAGTATTGAATTTGATTTCTGAGGCATGAAACACCATAAAAATTGTAAAAATTAGAAATTTTCTGTAGTTAAATGTTTTTTGGTCATTTTCATTACCTCAAAATTTATTTTTTTTTTTAAATAGCCCCGAAAGTGGTGAAAAAAAAATTACGTGACACTCCGCATCTACGCATTCACTTATCACCTCCTCTTGCTAATTACCCTTTCATTGAAACATGAGATAGTTCAAATTGCAGTCAGTTTTTAGAGACTATTTTTTGGGATTTTTTTGATTTTTTTTTTCGAATTTTTTTAGGATCAGTGATAAGTGTTCGTATCCAAGCTGGCAGCCCCGGAAGGTACGAGTGGCGCCCAGCGCGCGCTCCCTTTAAGTGTTTCTTCACGGGACCAGGAAACCCTTACTGGTAGGTTGACTTTTTCCCA
>NW_025400983.1:1595236-1606211 GCF_015345945.1 Tribolium madens
TGAAAATAATAGTAGTGTATTTTTTACAACGTTGGTAACAATGAAAAAATTCTATACGTTTAGTTAGTCTGTGATTTTGAACATTGATTAAATTCTACTTCAATTTTTTCAAAAAATAAACCAATGATGTTTCAAATTTTAAGAATTTTATTTAATTCGTTGATAAGAAGTGATTTTTTAATAATCCAATCTTAAATAAAAAATTGGAAATTTGGAAGTAGAAATAGAGAAATATTGTTTTTCTGTGTTTATGACAGATTTCTTAAAGTATTTCTTTGAAAATAATGGTGGTGTATTTTTTTACAATGTTGGTAGCATTTTAAATATGAAACATTAAAATTTTATAAAAAAAAAAATGATACTAATTATACCCTCAGTTTGTCTATGATTTTGAAGTTAGGTTGGCAACATTGAAGAGGGCGGAATTTTAAGGCGCAAATATGAGTGAGTAACCATAGCAACGATGTAAATTATTATTTGTTGCTTATGCAACTGCGATTTGCACAGCCTTGTGACCTTGGTTTAAATACCAGGTGAGTCACGTTTTATACCACAACACCAATTTCTTATTAAATTAAATTGTAAAAAAATATGGGTGTTTTTTGCAAATTTTGGTTAATTTTTAAATTAATTATGCTTTAAAGTTAAAGATTTTTTGCCTATAGGCACATTTTGATAAAGTACGTTGGTAATATTTTTTACCATTTTGATATTAAAGCACTTATTTTGTCATAAATTATGATAGAATCGTAAAATTTTTCTATATAGTTTTTTTTCATGCTTATATTCCAATTTTAGTGTGATATACTATACATTAATTAATTCATTTCTTAATTTTATATTAATGGAAAGAGGTGGGCATAAAACTTGACTCACCTAGTATACTATTAAAAAACAGAATTTTGGCTAATTTTTGAGTTTTAACATTTTGATAAAATAACGTCAAAATGGATAGTAATATTTTTTACCATTTTGATATTGAAGCATTTATTTTGTCATGAATTACGATAGAATCGTAAAATTTTTCTATATAGTTTTTTTTTCAAGGTTATATCTCAACTTTAGTGTGATATACTATACATTAATTAATTAATTTCATAATTTTATTTTAATGGAAAGAGGTGGACCTCACCTAGTATACTACTAAAAAACATAATTTTGTCTACATTTTTGAGTTTTAATTTTTCTTTTCCTCCAATAAAATTAATGGATTAGGTAAATATTATCTGGCCACTCCTTTTAAGTAAAACAAAAACGCTTGCGCACCTATTAGTCGATTGTATTGCAATAGGACGAGTTTTAGTTGTCTCCGAAAACTGCTTGAATTGAGTTGTAAAAAATTTAGGTAAAAAAAATAAAAAAAAACAAAGTTTTTGCAAATGTGATTGTGAGGTCGTGTTTTATTGATCCACGTTTAAATTCGATTTTCTCATCACGGAATGAAAAATTTCAACTAAACCTTCTATACGAAAATAGTTCGCATTTTCTCCACTTTATAAATGGATGTCTATTTATATTTTGTGTCTTCATTGAAGAATTCCAGGCGTGAAAATCGACTTCATTGTGTAAATTTTTGAATAAAATAAATATTTCATAACTAAGTCTTGTGAAATTTATATACACAAACTTGGATTAAATTTAATTCAGTTGCATTGTTTTAAAATTTACTCAAATATTTATTTTTTTGCGAGTTAACAGTTTTTTTTTTTAATTAAGAGGGGTATACAGGGTGTTCCAGCTAAACTTTACATTAGAAATAGTTTTGTTTTATATTTTTATATTTATCCAAAATTTGGTATATAGTCATAATTGGTTAGGCCCTGTTGAATGAAAATATTTTCAAGATGGCGCCACTTCCGGTTATACCGGAAGTGGCTATCAACTTCGTTATTTTAAATGGAAAGCTGTGTTTTTTATTGCGTTTTTGGATTACTCAGGTGATTTTGAGGGGGTTTTTATCAGACTTCCCTATACCTAAGTTTAGCCGTTTTCGAGATATTTAAATATTTTTGATTTTTTTTTCTTCAAAAAATTAACAGTTTTAATTAATTAAATTAGTGATTGAGTTATAGAAAGCCTTTGATGGTGTATAACTTTTACTCGATTCGTTTGGATGAACTCGCAACAATTTAGTTCAAATCTGACTTTGGTAAAACTTGCATCAATTTTTATCGCATAGATAACACTTATCGCATGTTAATTTCTGGTCACAAAAGGTGTGTGAATAACCGTTGGTTTATTAGTGTTTGGCTCGTGTCCAATGAGCGTCCCGACGTCCGTCGTGTCGAGCTAACGAACTGTTAGAAACGTAGACGTCGCCATACGAAACGCGTCTTTTTTAAAAAAATATTAAATAATGTGTGAATATGCGTGAAAAAAGAGAGTGTTTTTGGGACCATCATGGAGAGGAACGTGAAAGGAAGACCACGGGTACGAGCTGGTCGATCTGTCAATATCCACGACTGGGAGAAGCAGAGTGAGGTTCTCGAGAATTGGAACAATGGTATGGTTCATGGTTCTTCTTCTTCTTCAAGTTCACGTCTAGTGATGTACCATATATGTGTGCTCGCGGGTTTATTTATAAATGTGTGGTGTTTTATATGGTGATATGTAAGATTTTGCATTTTTTTTTTAATTGAATTGATAAAAGGTTTTATCACATGACTGATAATTTTTTTTTTGGAAAAATATTGGTTATTAATATTTCCGGTCAATAAGGTAAGTTCGGGAAAGATAGACCAGCGGGAAAGATACATATCATTTTTTTTTATGTGTTAAATAATGTTTTTTTTTTAATTGTCTTACTTTTATAAGTTGTTTTACACCAAAAAAAAAACACTCGTGGTTTGAATTGAAATAAAGATCATAACTTTACAGTAGGTTTTCTAAAAATGTAGTCCATCTTTCCCGATCTTACCCTATTTTTTTCGTAGTTTAAATTTGAATGCTTTTTTTAATTTTTTTTTAAACTGTAGTTTTTTGTACGTTTAGAAAAAAAAAGAATTAATAGTATTTTACGATAAAAAAATATACCTACAGGGTGTCACACTTTTAAGAGTTTCAAAACTCTTAAAACAAGGCATTTTTTATAGCATTGTTTAATATATCAAACAAAAAATGGAACAAAAATTTGGGTTGTCGAAATTTTTTTAAGCTAATAGAAATTTGTTTTTTGAAAAAAAAAGTAAATCTTAATTATTTTTAATTTTAAATTGAGATTTTCATGTGAGACAGAACATTCGTGGTTTAAACTGAAATAAAGATCATAATTTACAGTAGAGTTTTCAAAATGTGTCCTGTCTCTCTCGGACTTACCCTATTTCTTCTTTTTCGTAAAGTTCAAATTTGAAAGCTTTTTTTAATTTTTATTAAAACTGCAATTTTTTGTACATTTAAAACAAAAATAATTGATAGTATTATACGATAAAAAATACAGGGTGTCACATTTAAATAATCGTTTTGAAATTGCACTTTTTTGATCACTTGTAGTTAACACCCTGTATAAGAAAAGGACATGAAAATTTTATCAAAGGATAGAGCAAGTCTTGTTTACCAACCTGCAAAATTTTGCTTTTTTATTAATATTATGTAAAACTTTTAGGACTATTATTATTATTATTATTATTGTAATATTACAATTTTTAAAAATAACGTTTCAAAACTATTAAAATAAGGCATGTTTTTATAGCATTGTTTAATATATCAAACAAAAAAATGGAATAAAAATCTGTGTTGAATTTTTTTTCAGGCAATAAAAAATTGTTTTCCGAAAAAAAAATATTTGTAAATGTTAATTATTCTTAATTTTTTTTTAAAGATCATGATTTACAGTATTTTTTTCAAAATATGGGCTATCTCTCCCGGACTTACCCTACATTGAAAAAAATATACAGAATGAATTATAAATAATTAAGTGTGTTTTTTTTATCAAAGCTTCGTTAGGTCGAAACAATATTTTACTAATAAAATGCTCTCTTAAAAATATACAGAGTGTTGCGGGAGAGTAGCAATTTGAATTTTTCCTATAGTTTTCGATTTTGAAATTATTTTTGTGTTTTGTGTTTATTATGATCAAAATTTTCAAATTAAAGAAATAATACTCCTAAATGGTTTTATTAACATCTTGTATTTTTTTCAAAAAACTCTCACTCATGTGGTGTATTTTTTTAATCAAATATTTCAATAAATTATTGATAAATTTGTACTCCAAATAGGCAACAATACTGCTTTTTTGTATAAATAAATACATAAAAACCTATAAATTTTTATTCTAACAATCAACAAAAATTATTCTATTAGTTTATTTGTTTTTTTATAACTTTTAAAATCTCAAGTTTAAAAAAAATATCGCAAAATATTAAATTGAATTAAATAAATTTTTCGTTTTTTTTAGGGTAAATGTTGATAAAGCTGTTTAAAATGTAATGAAAATATTTTTCCTGTAAATTTACAGCTTTCCTTGCTTTTTATTACTTTTTGTCTGGTTATTGTTTTTTTTTTGTTTATTAGATGGGATTTGCTAGAAATTACCAAATCTGAAATTCAATTTCGTTGGCAAATTGAAAATAAAGAAAAAAAAAGAAGAAAAAAAACAGATTTTTATACATAGTATTTTTTTTTCATTTATACAGGATGAACCAAAAGTGGGGTACAAAGTTTATAATTTTATGAAGAATGTATCTATTATCTATTGTCAAAATGTAGCACTTATAAAATAAAATCCACATTTTTCAGGATTTTTTTTGAAAAATGACCCATAACCAAAATATGAATTTTGTGCATTACTGTTGGTTTAGCCTGTATATTAAAATTTTATTCTGTTTGTGCAAATATTGTATTAAATTTGTTTTGTTATATTAAAAAAAAATGCGAATTTGTCTTTTTTCGAAAATAGATATTGAGAGAAAAAAAATCTCAATGTCCTATTTTTCTACTAATTATAGTTTTCCAAGTCAGAAGAGATAATGTTTTTTTTTTTTTGATATCTTTGTACGAAATAATTGAGAAGTTTAAAAATTGAAATAGAAAAAAGAATAAAGAAATAAATGAATGTAAATAAAAAGTATGGAACTAAACGTTTTTTGCTTAAACTATTTATTTTTTGGAAAAACTAATTGATGAATGATAAAGTACTATAAGGTTGTGATGTTTTATCAAGAATAAAATTTTCCGAAATTTTCTTTTTTTTTTGAGTTCTACAAATTTTTGTATTTTTTTTAATGACAACTCACTGTAAAACCATTTTTCACATGAGGGTTATGATCGAAGTATTTCAATTATCTACTTTATATTTAATTAAAAAAAAAAAAAACATAAATTTCACCCTGTATATAAAAGAAAGTTATTTTGCTGTTTCGTTGTGCACTGCCTAATTATTTATCTTATCTTGTAGAAAAATGTCCATAAATCATACACGTATGCAAATTTCAAATTTTAATAATGAGAAAACTTGCATATTTTTTTAAGAACTGAAATTTCGTGAAAAAATTCCGAAAGTGAAACTCTGCAACTTTTGCTCCTCTCTGTATGCAATAACGTTATCAGTCACTAGTTTTTTACTCAAACTTTCAATAATCGTGACTAGTTTTGTTGCGAAAGTAAAAATGCATTCAAGTTTCTTCAATGATAAACGACACTTTTTATCTAACCGGAAATTGCATGTTTTCAAACATTTATCTCGTACCCAAAAGATACCTATTTTTCTAGTTTATAGTCGTGTTGGTTGCATTTTATTTCAGTCATTACACCCAAGTTCAGTTATGTTCAACTATACGACGACCATATGTTGGCCATAATTTAATAAAGAAGATTCAAAGTCACGGAAAATTAAATTACTCCAAAAAACACAAAATTACACGTTTTTTAAATTATTAACATTTAAATAACTTTCTCTGTCATTTTCTACAGTCAGTTTGCATGCCTTCATATTTTCCGCCAAAATTCAATCAATAGGAAATTCGAAATTTACGAAATATTACTAGAAAGCTCTCATTTTTTTTATCATTTTGTAATAACTAATTAATTTAATTAATTAATGATGTAATTAAATATGGAGCGTGCCTGTATTCCTTCCCCCTATTTATTCATCTCTCAATTATCACCGTGTGATAACTTTTTTATCGTTTTAATCGATCTGTGTTTTCTATTACCGGAAGAAAATAATTTCTTTAACTGTATAATAGCGTCATTAATTTATGTAAATTGTATAGTTTTATTTTCACAAGTCGTCCCATTGTCTTTTCATAAAGAATAATTATTTCGTTTGAGAAAACTACTATGTGAAGCAAAGCGTTCATTATCAAGGTGAATAGAAAAAAATATAGAATTATTTTTTTACGTGTGTTGGCGATTGACCTCAACTATTAGAGAAAGAAAGTAAATGGAGGAACTACCGTTGTGTGACAAAGATAGAGATATTGTGGCCACGTGATGTATGGCAGTCTTGCTTGATTTTATTTTTTTTTTACTTTTTAAAATCTTTTTTACAGGATTTTTGATTAAGAATGTATAAAAATAAGGTTTTTGGTAAAAAATCTGGAAAGTTTTTGAGAATTTTGAAACCAAAATTGTTGGATATTAAAAAGCCCTAATTTGTGGTTTTAATGAAACGGATATCTTGAAAAAAGATTTAAGATATTGAGGTGGAAACCCAATTTTAGAGTTCAGTACTTTGTTGAAATTTTGTAATTTTAAGAGAAAAAAAGTATTTTGTTAAAATTTGTGATTTGAAAGCATAAACGTGAGAAACGGTGTTTTAAAATCTTGAGAAAATTGATTTTAAAAGACTTGTTTTATGTTTTTAAGAATAATAAAGATCTTTATTTTTTTTTCAAAATTTACAAAATGTAGAATCTTTAAAACTTGAGAAACATTGAGAAATGTAGGATATTAGAGTTTTGGAAACGTAAAAATCGCGTGAAATAATCAAGAATTTGATGTTTTATTAAAAATTTTAACAGCTTACAAAGAAGCCTAAAGAAATACAAAATATTTATATTTGGGCGGAAATTCTAAATGTGATCTTTAAAAATAAAAAATATTTTAAAAATCATGAAAAACGCGAATATCTTGAACATTTTCTTCGAGATCTTGAGAAGAAAGCGTAATTTAGGAATTTCAAAAGTAATTTTTTTAATTTTTTTTTTTAAACTGCAAAGAGAGCTTGAAAAAAGCCAAGATTTCACAACACAAACTGAAAAACTAATTCTGATAAAATATTGAGAAACGGTGATAAAATCCCTTGGTGTGTAAAAAAATTAGAGTGAGATAGGTAAACACATAATTATTCAAATTTTCAAATTGTGCAGAATGAAAAGCTTGAGGAATGTTAAAATCTTGAGAAATAGAGAAGAGAAGAGAAATTTTGAAACAATAAGTTTTTGAAGAAAACTTTTTAATAAGAAAATGTCGAAATATTGGAAGAATGTCATTCTGAAACTCAAAATTTCCTAAAAAATTATGGTAAAAATCTTAAATTTTGATTTGAGACTTGAATTATGCAAAACTTTTTTAAAATCTTGAAAATAGCTAGGGAGAGTTTGATTAAAGTTCGCTTTAATTAATTTAAATCTTGAGAAAATTAGTCTTAAAAGACCTGTTTTATGTTTTTCAGAATAATAAAGATCTTAAAAAGAATTAAAAAAGATCTTGGGACAAACACATAATTTTTTCTTCAAAATTTACAGAATGTAGAATCTTTAAAAGGCGAATAAAAAAATCATTTGTTTAAGATCTTGAAAAGTGATGGAAGACTTGAGAAATATTGAGAAATTTAGGATATTAGAGTTTTGAAGATATAAAAAACTCGTGAAATAATCAAGAATTTGAGATTTTAAATAAAAATTTTAACAGCTTAGAGAGAAGCCCAATGGAAAAATATTTATAACTGCGTAGGAATTCCAAATCTGATCTTAAAAAAAAGAAAAAATTTTAAGATTTTGAAAAAACTAATATCTTGAAAATTTGTAAAATCTTGGGAAGAAAGCCTAAATTAGAAATTTGAAAAGTAAAATCTTGAAATAATTTTATATAATTGTTAAAGTAGAGTCCTTGAAAAAGTCAAAATTTTACAGCATAAACTGAAAAAAAATTGGTACGTTATGTAAGAACAAAAGATTCAAGATGATGTGAGAAAAACACATAATTTTTTAAATTCAAATTTTGAAAAATGTAGAGCTCAAAATTTTTTAGGATTGTTATGAAATAGAGTAGAGAAGAATAGAAATTTGGAAGAAAGAACACTTTTCTATAAGAAAAATTTGAGAAATTATAAAACGTCATTATAAAGTTCAAAATTTCATCAAAAATGTGAAAAAAAATGTGATTTAAATAAAAATTTCAACAGTTTAGAGAGAAGTTTGAAGAACTAAAAAATACTTATACTTATAAATGAGTAGGAATTCAAAAAAAAAAGATTTTAATTTTGAAGAAATTCGAATACCTTGAAATGTCTAAAGAAATTTGAAAAAATTGTTAAAGTAGAGATTTTGAAAAAAGTCAAGTGTTTAAAACACAAATTGAAAAAAAAAGAGTTTAATAAAATATTGGGAAATGGTGATAAAAGGAAAAAAGGTGAGGTGAACACAATATTTCAAAATTCAAATTTTGAAAAAAGAGAAAAAAAAATAGAAATTTTGAAGCAAGATATTGGAAGGCCGTCATAATAAATCTCAAAATTTGATTAAAATGTCGAAAATAGATATTAGAGTTTTGAAAACATAAATATTTCGTGAAATAATCAAGAATTTGATATTTCAAATAAAAGTTTCAACAGCTTAGAGAGAAGCCTAAAAAAAATAAAAATATTTATGTGAGTAAAAATTCTAAATGTAATAATCTTAAAAAAAGAAACAATACATACTTTAAAATATTGACGAAACTCAAATATTTTCAACATTTTTTTAAGATTTTAAGAAGAAAGCGTAAATTAGAAATTTGAAAAGTACAGTTTTGAAGAAATCAGGTGAGATCTTGAAAAAAGTCATAATTTTATGGCATAAACTGAAAAAAAAAAGAAAAAAGAACACAAAAACACAAAAAAACAACACATAGTTCAAAATCTTGAAAAGTGAAGAACAGAAATTTTAAAGCAATGATTTTTTTAGTACGAAAAACAAAAATGAGAAACTTTATTAAATAAAGTTAAAGTTCTGTTTAATTATTTATTTTTTGTGCATGTACTCGCAACGGGGCTTATTTTTAAGCCAACCTCTACTTTATTTCTGTTGATGTGTCATAAAATGTGCGTCATTAATGTTGTGTGTGTTGTACGAGTGGCGAATAATTAATTGTTTAAAAGAAATCAAAGTGAATGTCACAGTCATTTGACCATAAGTGATTTTATTACCAACTGTTGTAAGAATTTCTCTCGTAACGATCGACTTTTATCAATAAATAAAATGAGAGTGAAAAGGTTTTGATTTTGCATTATTATAATACTATTGATTGGTGTGTAGTGAAGCTATAAATAATTTTGTACCTATCACAGACTAAAACAGAAGATGATTAGAAAACTTGACTAAAAATAAGACAAACGTCAGCACAACAACTACTTCAAGTATTGGGACTGAGAGCACATGATCTAGATTAGATAATCCGATGTTTAAATTTATCCGATTTTTTGGGTATTTAGGGCTGAAACGGTTACGAAATCACAATTTTAATCAAGTTAATCTTGCGATGAAATCTCTCTTTTTTTGGTTTAATTAATTAATTAACACAAGCTTAATTAATTTTGTTTTAGTTGAGGCTTGTTAATGCATTTATTTATAGGTGGTGCCACCTATATCCAGAGTAATTAATGTCTTATCACAGCGATAAAGTTACAATGCAGATTTCAAATCTTTTATCTAAAAGGTTTTCGACTTGGCTAAAAATGTGGCAAAATTGGAAAAATTATTGACACCAAAAGATAAAAAACCAAATATACCAATATTTTGGTTTTTCGCTTATTTTGGTTAAATTTGTTATGAAAATGGTTTGCAACTTGACTAAAATTTAGATAAAATGGCAACAGTGTGTAGCACTTCTGAATAATGTCGAAGAACTTGGGATTTTTATTTTTAAATCTCATTAATCAATTTCAATTTTTTGGTTATTCGCACTTTATTATCACCGAAATGTTTTTTTTTTACTTTTTTTTAATTTCAATTTTTTTTTATCAATACAGTGTGTTTCAAAACTAGCAACACGTTTTGAGAATTGTATATTTTTTATGAAAGAGGTTTACGACTAGACTAAATATTACTGAATTGCTGAAATGTAACACATTTTTGTGGATTTATAGATTCAAAAACTAGGGATTTTTACTTTTTTGAAGAAAAAAAATTAATACTTTTATGCTTGTTTTCATTCAAAAATAAATTTTTCGTGAAAATGGTTTGTAACTTTACTGAAATTTAGATAAAAATGGCAACAGTGTGCAGCACTTTTGAAAAATGTTGAAATTTAATAAAAATTAGTAAAACATCATTATTTGAAAACTAGGGATTTTTATTTTTAAATCTCATTAATCAGTTTTAATTTTTTGTGACAATTTTTTGGTTATTCGCACTTTATTATCACCGAAATGTTTTTTTTTTTTACTTTTTATTAATTTTAATTTTTTTATCAATACAGTGTGCTTCAAAAATAGCAACACGTTTTTGTAGGGATTTTTTTAGGTTTTACAATTAGACTAAATATTAATAAATTGGTAAAATATAACAAATTTTTGTGGGTTTATGGATTCATAAACTAGGGATTTTTTTTTGAAGAAAAAAAATTAATACTTTTACGTTTGTTTCTATCCAAAAATTAATTTGTCATGAAAATGGTTTGTAACTTTACTAAAATTTAGGATATTAGGCAAGTCGTAAACTTTATATATTTTTTTTTTGATTTTTTGGTGGATTATAGAATTTTTCAGGAAAAGATTTACGACTTTATGTTTTTATAGATTGAAAATTAGGGATTTTATTATTTTTTTCGAAAATTT
>NW_025400983.1:1606321-1619186 GCF_015345945.1 Tribolium madens
GTAGGGATTTTTATTTTTAGATATTTTGTCAGGAAAAGGTTTACCAAGTTGGTGTTTTTATGGATTATAGGGTTTTTTTTGAAAAAAAAAAAAATGAATTAACACATTTTTGCTAATTCTGATTTCATTAAAAGAAAATTTCGTCTTTAAAATGGTTTGTAACTTGGCTGAACTTAGATAAAATGGCAACAATGTGTAGTAATGTTAAGTTTACAGATATCTACTATTTTCGATTCGAACTTTTTTAGAAAAAAATAATTTAAGAGAAATATTAATCTCCTGATTCATATTTGGTTATTTAAAATA
The DNA here is from genome assembly GCF_015345945.1 of Tribolium madens. Classification (NCBI taxonomy): domain Eukaryota; kingdom Metazoa; phylum Arthropoda; class Insecta; order Coleoptera; family Tenebrionidae; genus Tribolium; species Tribolium madens. The sequence goes on from NW_025400983.1 coordinate 1,606,628, forward strand.
GAAATTAAAACTAGGGATTTTTCAGTTTTTTTTAGGTTTTTTGGTGAAAAAGTTTACGAAGTTACAGTGTTTTATGGATTAGCAACTAGGGGAAAAAATATTTTTTGCTTATTCTGATTTTATTAAAAGATAAATTTGTCTTTAAAATGGTTTGTAACTTGGATAAAATTAGATAAAATGGCAACAGTGTATAGTAATGTTAAGTTACACTACTATTTTCGATAGTAACCTTAAAAAAAAATTAAGAGAAATATTAAATATTTGATTATTTAAAATACATTTTAAAATTAGGGATTTTTTATTTTTAGGTATCAGTCAAATTACAATCTTGTTCATTTTTTTTAGGTTTTTTGGTGTATTATAAAATCTTTCTTACGATTGAACGTAAAAATACAATTTTGAGTAAGTGTAATAATCAAGTTTTACTACCTAGGGACATTTATTTTTTTGCAATATTAATCTAGTTGCAAACTTTAAAAAACTAAACAAAAGAGTGGTTTGTGACCCCAATAAAAATGCGATATTTGGTTTGAAACCTTGCTTAAACGTTGAATTTATAGAAAAACCTCAATTTTTTTTAATACATAGCTGTATTTTGGGATGTATATCTCGCTTATCACACTTTCCATATTATTTTAACAACGCAATACTAACAATCGAGATTAGTTAATCTTACTAAAAATAATTCTGTTATTGTTTATCAAATCTGGTTAAACAAGTCATAAAATGCATTTTTCAGCCTTGGATAACTAACACAAACCTGAAAAAAAAAACATCATTTTGACCGACTTAAAACAGGTCTTACCTTTGAACTCCGGGTTAGTGAATTTTTTCCCGGAATGTGGGGTCATTCAAGGTTGACTAAAGTCACTTATTGTTCAAAAAACGGTTACATAACGTTTTATTACTACTACTAAAGAAATTTTATTATTCTACCATCGATGACGACATTGTAATCATAGGACACATTATATAATTTTTTGTGTACATTTTTGTAATAAAAAATGAGAATTGCCTACCTTGTGCAGAAAAATATTTACTTTTTATCTCCTAATGATGACTTTTTTCTCATTTTCTGTGTTGAGCAATTGTCATTGTCCAGCAGAATTTTTCAGAATTTTCAGTGTTGATTTTTTTTTCAGAGCTGTGCAGTTTTATATTTGATAGATAAACACATAATTTTTCAAATTTTCAAATTGTGCAGAATGAAGAGCTTGAGGAATGTTAAAATCTTGAGAAATAGAGAATTTTAAAAGAATGAGTTTTTAAAGAAAATTTTTTAATAAGAAAATGTCGAAATATTGGAAGAATGTCATTCTGAAACTCAAAATTTCGTAAAAAATTATGGTAAAAATCTTAAATCTTGATTTGAGACTCTTGAATTATGCAAAACTTTTTTAAAATCTTGAAAATAGCTAGGGAGAGTTTGATTAAAGTTCGCTGAGAAAATTAGTCTTAAAAGACCTGTTTTATGTTTTTCAGAATAATAAAAAGATCTTGAGACAAACACATAATTTTTTCTTCAAAATCTACAGAATGTAGAATCTTTAAAAAGGCGAATAAAAAAATCATATGTTTAAGATTTTGAAAAGTGATGGAAGACTTGGGAAATATTGAGAAATTTTGGATATTAGAGTTTTGAAGATATAAAAAACTCGTGAAATAATCAAGAATTTGAGATTTTAAATAAAAATTTTAACAGCTTAGAGAGAAGCCCAAAAAAGGAAGAATATTTATAACTGCGTTGGAATTCCAAATCTGATCTTCAAAAGTAAAGAAAAAATTTTAAGATTTTGAGCAAACTAGTATCTTGAAAATTTGTAATATTTTGAGAAGAAATCTTAAATTAGAAATTTGAAAAGTAAAATCTTGAAATAATTTTATATAATTGTTAAAGTAGAGACGTTGAAAAAGTCAAAATTTTACAGCATAAAAAAATTGGTAAATTATGTAAGAACAAAAGATTCAAGATGATGTGAGAAAAACACATTTTTTCAAATTCGAATTTTGAAAAATGTAGAGCTCAAAAATTTTGAGGATTGTTAAAATCTTAAGAAATAGAGAAGAGGAGAATAGAAATTTTGAAAAAAGAACACTTTGTAATAAAAAAAAATTGAGAAATTACAAAACGTCATTATAGTTCAAAATTTCATAAAAAAAAGTGCCAACAATGTGAAAAAAAAAAAGTGAGATTTTAAATAAAAATTTCAACAGCTTAGAAAGAAGCCCAAAAAAGGAAAAATATTTATAACTGCGTAGGAATTCCAAATCTGATCATCAAAAAAAAAAATTAAGATTTTGAAGAAACTAATATCTTGAAAATTTGTAATATCTTGAGAAGAAAGCCTAAATTAGAAATTTGAAAAGTAAAATCTTGAAATAATTTTATACAATTGTTAAAGTAGAGACCTTGAAAAAGTCAAGATTTTACAGCATAAACTGAAAAAAAAATTGGTAAATTATGTAAGAACAAAAGATACAAGATGATGTGAGAAAAACACATATTTTTTTTTTTGAAAAATGTAGATCTCAAAATTTTGAGAATTCTTAAAATCTTAAGAAATAGAGAACAGAAGAATAGAAATTTTTAAGAAAGAACACTGAACGTCATTATAAAGTTCAAAATTTCATAAAAAAGTGCCAAAAATGTGAAAGAAAGTGAGATTTTAAATAAAAATTTCAACAACTTAAAGAGAAGTTTACAGAACTAAAAAATACTTATAATTAATATATTATAATATAAAAAACGTTTTATTACTACTACTAAAGAAATTTTATTATTCTACCATCGATGACGACATTGTAATCATAGGACACATTATATAATTTTTGTGTACACTTTTGTAATAAAAAATGAGAATTGCCTACCTTGTGCAGAAAAATATTTATTTTGTATCCCTTATTGATGACTTTTTTCTCCTTTTCTGTGTTGAGTAATGTCATTGTCCAGCAGAATTTTTCAGAATTTTCAGTGTTGATTTTTTTTTCAGAGCTGTGCAGTGGCGAATCACTTCCTGAAGTGGAGATTATCAGTCTCTTGGAAGAACAAATTCCGAAATACAAACTAAGGGCCGATACATTGACGAAATTCGGAGGTAAGTGAACAGAATTTCAGTCATGCGTTGCGTTTATTGAAACAACAAATAAACGTAGAAAATTTACGTTTCAAGGTTTTCAGTATCAGTGTTGTGCGAAAAGTGTGCGAAAAAGTTTTGTTTATTATGCAGGTTACGAAAATCAGGATTGGTTTATACCATCGCCGGCTTTGCAAATCGACGAGGCCGATCTGAAACTCTCACCGGATCAAATCCGTGAAACTCTTAATTATTTTCGTAAGTATTTTTTTTTCTCGTTTTAATTAGAAGCAATTTTGAGTGATTAAATTAGTACCGTAATTGCCATAATCCCGTTTCATTGAAAGATTTAACAGATGTTACGGATTAGTTTTTGCTTGTTTGAGGGGAAAAAGTGGTAATTTCAGTCGCTAAAAATATTTCAGGATTGAGTACCGAGTGTCATGATTATTTTTATTAGCAGCTGAAAAATAGGTCTGAAAATATTTTCTTTCAGATTAAGGTTGTTTTAATTGCGTTTTCCTTTTATTGTTTTTATGTTTAAGTAGAGAAAAGTGTGTCTCATTGATAAATTATGTTTTCTTTTCTGCTTCGCTATTGTTTTTCATTGTTGTTAAAGTGTCATTTACGATGGATTTTTCTCACACTAGAAATATTTTTTTTTATTTTGACCTCAAAAAAAGTTTGTTTATTTTAAGTTCGCTGATGTTTACAGAAATAAATTCGTTTCCTGTCGATTATATAACAATTTTCAGACAAACATGAGAGAAAGGAAATGAAACTATTTTAGTGTTCTAACAACCAAGAAATTGGTCGAGAAAATCAAGTGGTTGAGGAAGGAGGGAGATTTTTCCGAAACGTTGCACATAAAATGTAATCAAATTTCGAGTAAATTAAAAAAGTATTCGTTTTTTATTAAAAAATTAAAACAAACCTGAAAAAAGAGTAGTTTGAATTTTTTTTTTAATTTTTATCTAAATTTTGCTTTTATTCTTGAAGATAGAGGACTTTGCAGTATGATTAAAATGTTGGAATAATTTAAGACATCAAAATTATGCTTTTTCAAAAAAAAAAAAGTTGTTAACTCTGACGAAGTAAGATGAATTTTACGAAACGTCGTTGCTGTTTATTAAGAAGTGTATATCAAGTTTTTGTCAAAAGTTTGCTCCTTTAGAAGAAAATGTTAAATAATGAAAAACCTTAAAAAAGTGAAACTATTAAATCTGAACCAAGAAAAAAGTTTGTTCTTTCGAAACTAATGAGAGTTTGCTCAAAATATTGGAGTAATCTGAGAAATCAAAATTATGTCAAGTTTTTATCAAAAGTGTGCTACTCTATTTAAAAAAAAATGTTAAAAAAATAAGACTCAAGAAATAAAGACATGCTATGGAAATAAAGAATTTTATTTTCCTAACTTCACTAAAAAACTAATTTTTTTATTAAGAAAGAAAAAAAAAGAAATTCCAATTTTTTACAAAAAAGAAAAAATTGAACTTGAAAGAAAGTTTTATGGAAACAATAAATTGTTAAAAAACTGATTCTTTATAAAAAGAAAAAAAATGAAAAACCGTAAAAAATTGAAACTTGCAGTGGAGAGAAAGGAAAAACTAAGTATGTATTTTGTTGTCTTAACATTTAAGAAATTTCCCGTTAATAAGACTTGAAGAAGGAGGGAGATTTTTCCGAAACGTTGGCATATACAAAATTTACCTGAAATAATAATTAAAACGAAAAAATAATGATTCTAAGTCTACTCGCAGTTAAATTGAAAAAACACTACTTTTTATTACGAAAGAAAAAATAAAATAAGAAAAAAATAAACTTGAAAGAAAACAAAAATTTTTTAGTTAGTAAGAAAATCAAAAGTGGTCAGACTTGAGGAAGGAGAGAGATTTTTCCGAAACGTTGGCATTATTTTACATTAAAAAATAGGAATACGTATTTCATCAAAAAGGAAAAATTCAATCTGAAAAAAAGAGTTTTGTGGAAACAGTTTTTCTAAAATTCTCAAAAAAAAAAAATAAAATCTGATCAAACTAAAAAGTTGACTCTAAAAATGGAGATTTGTGCTTTCGTAACTAATGAAAGTTTGCTTAAAATATTGAAGTAATCTGAGAAGTCAAAGTTATGTTTTTTGTAATATTAAATTAAAAATTATTTAACCTTGAGGAAATAGAAGAAATTATCCGAAACATCAGTGCTTTTTCTTGTTTAATAAGGAGTCTATATGTCAAGTTTTTATCAAAAGTTTGCTACTCCATTGAAAAATATTAAAAAAAATAAAAACATGCTATGGAATGAAAGGAAAAAAAGAATTTTATTTTTCTAATATGTAACATTAAAAGAAACTAATTTTTTATTACAAAAGACAATACCTATTTTTAACAAAAAAATTGAACCTGAAAGAAGTTTTTTATATTTTTAAAAAACTGATCTATATCAAATTTTTATCAAAAGTTTTCTTCTTGTTATTAAAAAAAATGTTGAAAAATTAGAAAACCTAAAAACAAACGTTGGCAAAAATAAAAAAACAATAGAAACGTATTTCACAAAAAAAGGAAAAGTTAAACCTGAAAAAAGGTTTTTATGGAAAGTTTTTCTAAAATTCGTAAAAAAATTAACCTGAAATAATCTGAGATACGAAAATTATTGGTGTTGTGAGAAAAAAATTAAAATTAACTAAATTAATTAACCCTGAGGAAGTAGAACGACTTATCTGAAACACAGGTGCTTTTCTTTGTTTAATAAGGAGTCTATTTCAAGTTTTATCAAAAGTTTGCTTCCCTAATTACAAAAATTAAAAAAAATTAAAAATGTACAGAAAATTTTCTATTTGTATTAATTGAAAACAAAAACAATGTTTCTTTAATAAATAATAATAAAACCCTTAACCCTGAAGTTGAAGGCCGATCTTGCTAGTAAAAATTATCTAAAATATTATTCCATTGAAAAATTCTTATCTTGAAAAATGAGTAAAAATCTATCACCTTTTCTGACATTCATACACCACAAACTGGAATTTCCGCTATAAATAGCATTTATTTGAAAAATATTGACACATACTAACGAGCAATTATCACTTTTACATAATAATAAATGACGTAGAAACAAAAAAATTTCACTCATCTCAAGTCAAACAATTTTAAACCCAATTTGATAAAAAAATTGACCTCACTTCCGTTTTTTTTCCGATTTGCTCCGTTGATCGTACTTGAAAATTAATAAAAATAAATAAATTTAACACTAAATGAGAACATAATCCAGAGATTTAAGATTGCAAAATAGTTCCAGCGATGCCTATCTGTATAGGACGTGCCTACTTAACTGATAACTTATCACTTTTTTGTAAATTTTATCAATTTCGTTTTTGTTACTATTGTTATTTGGTTGAGGTTGTCTGATTTGCAATTTTTTCTAGTTCTATGTAGTAACCGCGTGAGCCAAATGACCAAGACCTACGATGACATAGAAGCGGTAACTAGGCTTCTGGAAGAGGTAAAAAATACGTTATTTTCGCACCAAGGGAATAAACAACTATTTTAGTCCCGAGAGGCGACCGAAGTGCGCCGAGGGCGTTTTCATTCAAAGTATGTTTATTCCCGAGATGCACACAAAACTTTCCTCCCAACAGAAGAAATTAACAAAGTAAATAAAAAAAATTGTCAAAATATTTAGTTCATTCAAGTGTAATTTTATTTTTTATTTATCACTTTTACATATTATTGTTTAAAAACTCGCACTTTGCTCGTTAAAAAAAATTATTTTATTCCCGAGGGATGAAGCACCGAGGGCATAAAACGTCACTTTATTTCAATTGGGAGGAAAATTGTAATATTTGAAATGAGGTCACTTATTGACCCCCCTTATCGCTAATTTATTTATTTATTTGCAGAAAGAAAAAGATTTAGAATTGACAGCAAGAATTGGGAAAGAATTGTTACAAGCAAACAGTAAACTCGAAAATACCATTGCATCGCTTGAAACGGACCTCAAATCGGCTTTAGAAAAAATCACACAGTTAAGTCATGAAGTACAGAAGAAAACCGAACTTATCCAAATACTTACCAACGATATGGACGAGTCGATTTTCGAAAATGGGACAAGTGGACGGATTAATTTGGAATTGATGCAGAAAAGAATGGGTGTGTTTTTTTTTTTGTTATAGCCTTTTATTTATTAATGCCCTCGGTGCTACGCACCTCGGGTGTATACCTAAAAAAAAAAATTCTCTGCTTTATGATAATATACTATTTCTTTAGCTGGACTTGAGGAAGAGAACAAAGCCTTGAAATCGGAGTACAATCGGCTAGCACGTGACACTGAAACAGTTGAAGCTAAAGAACAAATGCTTCTAAAGGACTTAACCGGCCAACTAACATGTGCTAACACCAGTATGACTTTTCTTGAAGATGAACTTGATCGTCAAAAAGAAGAAAATCGTTTTCAACACGAACAAATTCTCGCACTTCAATCGAAACTTGAAGATATGGAAAAAAAATTAAACAAATTTATTGGTGAAAATTACGAATTGAATGGTCTTTTACAAATAACTAAAGATAATCAAGGCAGTCTTGCAATTGAATTATCTGAATTTAAAGCACGATATTATGAAGTTGAGAGTTTATTACGTGATACACAAGAACAATTGCGTAAATTACGTAAAAAACAAATGCCAGGTGCTAGAATTGCAATGTTTTCATCATTGGGAATGAATTCACAGCCGTTTGATAGTCTACAAAGTGAATTGGAGATGTCGATGCATTCGGAATTGAGCACCGATTCGGGAATTTCCAATCCGGATATGTATGTACTATTTTTTTGAATCACTCTATACACGCATTTTGCATTTTAATGTGTTTTAAAATGAAGTTATATACTCATATAATTACAAAACTCGCACACGGCTCGTGTTGTAAACTTTTTTTGTTTAATTTTTGCAGACCACGTGCCAGAAATGTGTTTTTGAATCACCCTGTAGACACATCAGTCTCATTTTGCATTTTTACTTGTCTCAAATCATTTTATAATCACACAACTCGTGTTCTTCTCGTTTTGTAAACTTTTTCATTTGTTTTATTTTTGTAACTGAGTATAAAAAAGGATAAAAATAAAAAATGGATGTCCCATTTTTGGGTCACTCTGTGGACACATTAGCACGTTTATGTATTTTTACAAGTTTTACAATCATTATTTTTACATGTAGTTAAGAAACTCGCCCTTGACTCGTTTTATAAAAAATCTTAAAAAAAAACATTTTTAAATCATGCACTATGGCCCATTTTTGTATTTTTACAAGTCTCTAATAAGTTTTGCTAACATAATTTTTCATATAATATAATTTATATGCCATTTTTGAGTCACCCTGTGGAAATATTAACCCGTTTTTACATTTTTACAAGTCTCAAATAAGTTTTGTCATCATTTTTACATATAATTAAAAACTCGTACTAGGCTCGTTTTATAAAAAAAATGTTTTTTTTTTGTAGCTTTCAGTAATAGAAAGTATTTGAAACCGACACGGACATGTATTTTGGTATCACCCTGTAGACACATCAGTTCAATTTTGCATTTTTTTTTCAATTAATTTACTTACTCATATAAATAAGAAAAACATTTTTAGTTTTTTATTTTTTCTATTTCACAACATGTATATGCAATTTTTGAATCACCCTGTAGACACATTAATCCGATTTTACATAAGTTTTGTAATTATTTGAAAGAATTTATTTACTCATATAATTACAAAATTCGTCTTCTACTCGTTTTGTAAATCTTTTAAATTATGTTTTTTACATTTCTGACATTTTTGTATCATCCTATACATACATTAGTCTGTATTTGCATTTTTACAAGTCTCAAATGAGTTTTGTCGTCATCATTTTTACATATAGTTAAAAACTCGCACTTGGCTTGTTTTATAAAAAAAAAATTATTTATTTTTTGTAGCCTTCAGTACTGGAAAGTATTTGAGAACGACACGTAGATTTTACATTTTTACAATTTTCAAATAAGTTTTGTAATCATTTCAATCAATTTACTTCCTCATAATTTATTTTTGTTAATTATTCTATTCGTGTTGACAACTTTTTAATTTGTTATTTTTTCTATTTCACAACATATATATGCAATTTTTGAATCACCCTGTAGATATATTAATCTGATTTAGCATTTTAAATGTTCCAAATAAGTTTTGTTATTATTTGAAAGAATTTATTTACTCATATAATTATAAAACTCGTCTTCTACTCGTTTTGTAAATCGTTTTAATTGTTATTTTTTTTTCATTTTGCCAAAAAGTGCGACATTTTTTAATCATCCTGTACACACATTAGCCTTTTTTTTAATGTTTACAAGTCTCAAATAAGTTTTGTCATCATTTTAATATATAAATAAAAACTCGTATTTGGCTCGTTTTTATAAAAAAAATGTTAATTTTTTGTAGTCTTTAGTACAAGAAAGTATTTGAGACCGGCACGGACATGTATTTTGTAATCAACCTGTAGACACATCAGCTCGATTTTGCATTTTTACAATTTTCAAATAAATTTTGTAATCATTTCAATCAATTTTTTCACTCATAAAATAAAAAATCGTCTTCTTCTCGTGTTGCAAACTTCTTAATTTGTAATTTTTTCTATTTTACAACATGTATATACATTTTTTGAATCACCCTGTAGACACATTAATTCGATTTTGCATTTTAAATGTGTCAAATAAGTTTTGTAATTATTTGAAAGAATTTATTTACTCATATTATTACAAGACTCGCTTTTTGCTCGTTTTGTAGACTTTTTATTTGCTATTTTTTTTTAATTTCGCCACACATTTTTTAATCATTTTTACAAGTCTCAAATAAGTTTTGTCATCATCGTTTTTACATATAATTAAAAACTCGCACATGGCTTGTTTTATAAAAAAATGTGTTTATTTTTTGTAGTCACGGACATGTATATGCAATTTTTGAATCACCCTGTAGACACATTAATTCGATTTTGCATTTTAAATGACTCAAATAAGTTTTGTAATCATTTGAAAGAATTTATTTACTTATATAATTACAAAACTCGCCTTTTGCTCGTTTTATAAATTTTTTAAATTGTTATTTTTTTTTATTTCTGACATTTTTGTATCATCCTGTACATACATTAGTCTGTTTTTGCATTCTTACAAGTCTCAAATAAGTTTTGTTATCATCATTTTTACATACAGTTAAAAACTCGCATTTGGCTCGTTTTACAAAAAAAAATGTTCATTTTTTGTAGCTTTTAGTACTGGAAAGTATTTGAGACCGGCACGGATATGTATTTTGTAATCATCCTGTAGACACATCAGCTCGATTTTGCATTTTTACAATTTTCAAATAGATTTTGTAATTATTTCAATCAATTTTTTTACTCATAAAATTAACAAAAATCGTCTTCTCCTCGTGTTGCAAACTTTTTAATTTGTTATTTTTTTCTTTTTTATTTATTATTTTTTTTATTTCGCCACACATTTTTTAATCATCCTGTACACACATTAGCTCGTTTTTGCATTTTTACAAGTCTTAAATAAGTTATGTCATCAACATTTTTACATATAGTTGAAAACTCGCACTTGGCTCGTTTTATAAAAAAATTGTGTTTATTTTTTGTAGCCACGGACATGTATATGCAATTTTTGAATCACCCTGTAGACACATTAATTCGATTTTGCATTTTAAATGACTCAAATAAGCTTTGTAATCATTTGAAAGAATTTATTTACTTATATAATTACAAAACTCGCCTTTTGCTCGTTTTGTAAAACTTTTCATTTGTTATTTTTTTTATTTTTGACATTTTTTAATCATCCTGTACCACATATTAGCCCGTTTTTTCATTTTTACAAATCTGGTTAACATCATTTTTAACTTATAATTAAAAACTCGCACTTGGCTCGTTTTATATAAAAAATTTTTTTTATTTTTTTTTAGCCCCCAGTATAAGAAAGTGTTCGAAACTGTACGCTGTGCTTCACAAAACTCCCTCAGTAGTGCCGACAGTCTCGGAAGTCTCCACTCCGGTCTCGGGGGCTACGCAAGTAGTACAACCGGAAGTGGCCCCCGTATGAGCATCCGGGCTCAAACCACCGACATGCGACGTTCTTCCGGTTCAATTTACAGTAGCAGTTCTCTGGGATACCCCAGTATTGACTCTACCGGTAATTCAGATACCGAATTTAGTCAAACCGATTCTGATGATGGATACCCGTAAGTGGCCCCCTTGAGGGGGTTATAGCCATCATTAATACTCAATTTGTGTAGGGGTAGAGCCCAGAAGGGGATTCCGGGTGTTCCGGGCGCTGCCGACCTCGAAGCAGCCCTAAAACGTCTAACTCCGGGCGAAGTCCTCGCCCGGAGAGCCAACCTCCAACACGGCCCCGCTTTCGGGGGCTATGAGGGCGAGGGTGGAGTCCCATTTGGGTGTCGCACCCCCGATAGTTTGATGTCGACGGGCTCCGGTAACTACATGGGGTGGAAGTTACCCGAGAAGCTCCAAATTGTCAAACCTATTGAGGGGTCACAAACATTGCATCAATGGTCGCAGTTGGCTCAGCCCACATTTGGGGGCTTGTTGGAGGAGAGACCGGGAGTGAAAATAAGGGGTGGGAAAGAGTTGGAGGAGATGGGGTTGGAATCGTACGGTTTGAGTGATTTGGAGGAGGATGAGGAGTATACYAATCCSGGGAAGATTTTTGATTCGTTACAACCCACTTATACATTGACCAATAGCACAGTAATGCATCCKGATGATGGGACTTTTGTAACGCCCAGTGGGCGTGGCAGTCGAGTCGCGTCGGTGTGTTCGAGTTTACAGAATTCGCCACCGCAGACTCCGGGGCAGTTGAGTCGCAGGAATTCGTGTAGTACTTTCTCCACGACTTATGGACTCGCTAAAATACTGAATGAGCGAGGTTTGGACTTGTTTTCGCCTTGAAATTGTGCTAGAATGTGTTTTTGTAGGGATTAAAGCGGCCACGCCCTCCGCATTCAATACGCCGTCAGGAGCCAATAGTTTTACGCCAACGGCCACGCCTTGTAACAGTCCGGATGGAAGCCCCGCCCATTCAAGGTCACAATCACCAGAGCCGTTCAGTTTTCCGCAATTGATTCTCAGTTCGGTGCCACAGTTTATTAAGGATACGGTTGGGGGCGGAGCGAAGAAGAAAGTCATCAAAAGGGCGAAACCCGAAAGGGCAGAGGTAAATAATACTAATTGTTTTACGTGGGATTCGATGTTCACGCATGAATTTGCATGAAAAACACTGTATCACGCTTTATAAGGGTGGAAATAAATGATAAATTATGCACGAGTTTTTATTTTGCATGTTTTGTGTCAGTCTAACAAAAAAAAATATTGACAGGTGTCAAAAGTGACGTTTTGATGTATTTTTCATTTTGACAAATGATGACTACGTTTACACAGCAATTTATTATAATCAGTCTTAAAATAACAAATTTTTGT
>NW_025400983.1:1620196-1623516 GCF_015345945.1 Tribolium madens
GAAGAAACACCGAATGAATCACTCAGTTCATGTTTTTGGGTGATTTTTGTCCCAAAATGTCACACTCATTACAGMTCCCTACTTTACCAACTGTTTACTCGCCGTAAACAAACTTTTTATTTTTAGAATCTAGTATTTTTTATAAAATAAAACACTGAATTCGATGTTTACTCATGTTTGTGTTAGCGAACTATTTTATAGCAAAAAATTTCAAAATTTTGTCTGTCAAAAATGACATTTTGAATTTTTCTCACAGCAAACATGATTTTGACAAGTGTTGACTACGTTTACACAGCGCTTTATTACAATCATGCCAAAAGAGACAAACTTTCGTTTAAGGAATTGACACATGACAATACTTGACGTTTTTCATAGATTTAGTGCACAAAAATCGCCATTTACACACACTAAAATGAAAATTTGTTAGTCAAAAAACCGTTTCAAACCCCCGTGTAAACGGAGCCATTTTGCTTCAATAAATCACAATTGCTATGAAAAATTTTATTTTGGATAAATTTTCCGATTTTACGCCAGTTTTTATGTTTTATGCCATTATGTAAAATAAAACAGTGAATAACTCATTCACAAGCTTTCAGTTCGTGTTTTTGTACGATTTTTGTGCCCAAACTAATTTTGTGCTCATTACAGTTTCCTACTTTTTGCAATTTTAAGCAAGTTTTTGTTGATTATTATTTTAGAATTTCGTGTTTTTCATGCAATAAAACACATTCGTGACCTCTKACTGTGTTTTTATGTTCATCAAATGTCACAATTACAGTTTCCTATTTTACCAACTCAGTTAAAACTGCTCTATTTTCAGAGTCTCGTGGGTAGAATCGAGCGCATCGGCATAACCAACCTCATGGGGGCCCCAGGCGCCCTCTCCATCTCCGCAGGCCTGTACTCCCGACCGGCGTTGACCAGCCCCATGGCTCAGTTGACTTGTCTTTTGCCGAACCCGGAGCCCCATATTAAAACTCTGCCTAACCAAAGTAATAGCCCCCTTACTGTCTACCCCCATTTCTATGTCGTTATTTTTTGTAGGAAAGCCATCGGGTCTGGGAGTCCCCGGAAAGCCCGGCAGTGGCGCCCTCAGTAAGCGTCTCGAGCAGCTAAATTCGCGCAAACAACGTCGTGGAGGAGTCACAAGATCTGATTTAGGGACAGTTTCGACGAAAAAACAACCGCCTGAAGTTCAGGAACAAACCTCCACTTTGGGGACTCTTAGTTCGTTGTTGTTTGGCCGCAAGGGGGGGCTGTTCTAAACAGTATTTTATCACCGACATTTGCAATAAATTACATATMTTATGTACCGTTTTTGTGTCATTTTCAGGTGCTGTTAATTTTTGTGTGATATTTTTGCACAAATCGTTATTTTCATATTTAAATAATCATTTGGTGCTGTAAATAAGGTTGAATAATTATGGCTTAAATAGGGTGTTAAATTATTAGCCAAACGTTTCAAAATTAAATAATAGTTATTCTGAGAAAAATATACAAGGTGTTGAAAAAAGATTGTAAAGTATTACAATCTTTTTTTAACACCTTGTATAATAGTTACAGTTATAGGAACTTGAGATAATTATTCTAAATGATCATTTTGTGTAAGAATATGAGAAAAAATGCTGTATAAAGTATTTATTTTACTAGTAAGGAATCAAGTCGGTAGTATTATGTTGTAAATAAAGACGAATTTGAAGTGGTTTTGTTTTTGATTTTTTCCAATTTCTTTTTCAAATCACCTTATTTTTCAAATTTTGCGGCAAAAAATGCGTTTGCTGAGATGGCAACACTGTACTATAGCTGTCATGGTAACAATGTTTGTTTCCTAGAAAAAACTATTATTTTTACTGTTGATTAGTAGCAACGCCATTAGGCAATGTTGCCACATTTGTTTTTTTATTTTTTGAGTTGGTGCGCTTTTTTTATGACTCAAGTAATTTTATCTGAATCACTCTGTATTTACAAAAATCACAAAATGGCTCCTAACCACAAAAACTGCTTTCTGGGACGTGATTTTAATCATTTTAAGCAATTTTTCTCCAAAATTTCAAAATTTTGCGATTTAAAAAAATGTCTTTTATTTTAATTTTATTTATTTATATACTAATCAATGAACAAAAACACGATTAGCCCGTCACACCAATAAAACTGGTTTTATTCTCACCTGAGGATGACCACTTTGTGGTCGAAACGCGTTGTGCTATTAAAATAAAAGTTTGGTGTGACGGGCTAATCGTGTTTTTGTTCATCGTTTCCATACCAAGAAGATCCAAGAAGAAGAAGTATATACTAATCATACAGTATGATTCGACGGGGATGGTCTTACTTCGTGATTATTTTTAAAGCTTGAATCTTAAAAAAAAATTCTGAATTTTAGTTTAGAATGTCAGAATTCACAGATTTGAAGTTAAAATTTTCAGTTTGGAAAATTAAACACATTTGATGAATTTAACAAAAAAAAAACAGATTTTTAGAACAAAACGTGAAAATTAGAATTTCAAAAACTAAACACAAAATTTAATGTTTTTGAAGCTCGAATTTAAAAAAAAATGCCAAAATTTCAGTTCATAGTATCAGAATTCACAGATTTGAAGTCAGAATTTCGAAAATTAAGAATGCTTTTCAAATTGAATTTTCAAAAAAAAATGAGGACAAAACGTAAAAATCCACAGATTTGAAGTCAGAATTTTGAGTTTTAAAGTAGAATTCAGATAATTAAACATATTTGATACTTTTAAAAACAAAATTTGGAAAAAAATGTCAGAATTTCAGTACAGAATAACAAAATCCACAGATTCGAAGTCAGAGTTTCAAGTTTTAAAATTAGAATTCCGAAAACTAAACACGAAATTTGATGTTTTTAATGCCTGAATTAAAAAAAATGGCAAAATTTTAGTACAGAATGCCAGAATTAACAAATCTTAAGTCAGAATTTCGAATTTTAACATTAGATTTTTGAAAATCTGGAAAAAAGTATCAGAATAAATACCAAAATTCAGAATTGAAGAAGGTAAAAATATTGAGTTTTAAAATAGAATTAAAAAATTTGAACATATGATATTTTTAAGGACTAAATTTTGAAAATTAAAGACTACATTTGATGTTTTTAGGGAATTTTAAAACAAAACATGAAAATTCACAGATTTGAAGTCAGAATTTTGAGATTTAAGGTTAGAATTCTGGGGACTAATTCCGAAATTTTCTATTTTTAAAGACTGAATTAAAAAAATAAAAACAATCTTAGGAAAAATATGAAAATTCCGATTTAATGTCAGAATTTCGAGTTTTCAAATAGAATTAAAAATTTGATATTTTTA
>NW_025400983.1:1625061-1625811 GCF_015345945.1 Tribolium madens
GACGATGTGATTCAAATTAAAAAAGAAAATAATTTTGACCAAAATAACTAAAATTTGACTATAAAAGTCAAAAATGTAACACTTGAAACTTTTTTTGAATTCCTCATCTTTTTAAGAGGACAAAAAACAACAAAAAATTATGAAGACTGAATTTTGGAAAATGTTGCTGTTTGTACAAAAYTTCAAAAATGTTAAAATTCACAAATTTGAAGTCAACAGGAAATTTTATATTTTTGCATTTTTAAAAAAAATTACAACATTTCGTACAGAATGTCAAAATTCACAGTTCTAAAGTCAGAAAGTCGAGTTTTAAAGTTATATTTCCAAAAACTAAACACGAAATTTGAGGTTTAAAAAAATTATTAACAAAAAATTCGCACAATTTCAGTACAGAATGACAAAATTCACAGATTTGAAGTCAGAATTTTGAGATACAAAGTTAGAATTCTGGAAACTAAATCTGAAATTTTATGTTTTTAAAAATTGAATTAAAAAAAACAATGTTAGGACAAAACGTAAAAATTCACAGATTTGATGTCAGAATTTATGAAGAGTGAATTTTGAAAAAAATTGTCTGAATTCAAAAATGTTAAAATTCACAGGTTTGAAGTCAACACGAAATTTTATATTTTGGCATTTTCAAAAAAAATGACAAAATTTCTGTACAGAATGTCAAAATTCACAGATCTAAAGTCAGAAAGTCGAGTTTTAAAGTTATAATTCCAAAAACTACTTTTTTATGCTTTTTCG
>NW_025400983.1:1629921-1632509 GCF_015345945.1 Tribolium madens
TATTTTTGCCAAATTAGTAAAGTTTGAGTAATTTTACAAAGACATCACATCGACATATTCGATGTGATTCAAATTAAAAAAGAAAATAATTTTGATCAAAATAACTAAAATTTGACTGTAAAAGTCAAAAATGTAACACTTGAAACTTTTTTTTGAATTTCCCATCTTTTTAAGAGGACAAAAAACAAAAAAAAATTATGAAGCCTGAATTTTGGAAAATGTTGCTGTTTGTACAAAAATTCAAAAATGTTAAATTTCACAGATTTGAAGTCAACTTGCATTTTCAAAAAAAATGACAAAATTTCGTACAGAAAATTCACAGTTCTAAAGTCCTATCCAACTAAATTTTCAAGAATTTCAGTACAGAATGTCAAAATTCATATTTTTTTATTCGAAAACTACTTTTTTGACTTCAGCGGTTTTATGCAATGTTTTTTACAAAACTTTTATTTTAATTTATATTTAATTTCTTTCTATTTACATACTTTTTTATATTTTTTCGACTTTTTTTTTAATATTATTTATTTTGGACTAAAATTGTTTTCTTTCAAATTTAGTTTATTTATACAGAGTGATTCAGTTAGGATAGTCTTTAAAAATCAAGCTTGCCAACGTTATTTTTGCCAAATTAGTAAAGTTTGAGTAATTTTACAAAGACATCACATCGACGATGTGATTCAAATTAAAAAAGAAAATAATTTTGACCAAAATAACTAAAATTTGACTATAAACGTCAACACCTGAAACTTTTTTTAATTACTCATCTTTTTAAGAGGACAAAAAACAAGGAGAATGAAAAGAACAAATATACAAAATTTTCATATTTATTTTTGTTTTTTTTTTTTGAAAATTCAGTCTTTTACTACTAGGTAAGTCACTACATTTAATGTTTTTAAAACCTAGAGTAAAATAAAAAATTCACAGATTTGAAGTCAGAATTTTGAGATTTAAAGTTAAAATTTTGAGAACTTAAGACAAAATTTGATGTTTAAAAAATTATTTAAAAAAAAATTGTCACAATTTCAGTATAGAATGGCAAAATTCACAGATTTGAAGTCGGAATTTTGAGATTTAAAGTTAAAATTTTGGAAACTAAACCCGAAATTTTATGTTTTTAAAGACTGAATTTAAGAAAAAAACACAATCTTAGGACAAAACGTGAAAATTTATAGATTTGATGTTAAAATTTCGAGTTTTAAAGTATAATTCAGAAAATGAAACACATCAAATGTGTTTTTTAATTTGTAAAGACTGAATTATGAAAAAAATTGTCAGAATGTTAATGCGAGAATTCACAGATTTGTAGCCAGAATTTCAAAAATTAAATATTACATTTGATGTTNCAAATTTAGTTTATTTGTATAAATAAACTAATATAACTAAAAATAAGTGTGATTCAGTTAGGATAGTCTTTTAAAGTCAAGCTTGCCAACGTTATTTTTGCCAAATTAGTAAAGTTTGAGTAATTTTACAAAGATATCACATCGACATATTCGATGTGATTCAAATTAAAAAAGAAAATAATTTTGACCAAAATAACTAAAATTTGACTATAAAAGTCAAAAATGTAACACTTGAAACTTTTTTTAATTTCTCATCTTTTTAAGAGGAAACAAAAACAAGGAGAATGAAAAGAACAAATATACTAAATTTTTATATTTATTTTTTTATTTTTTTGAAAATTCAGTCTTTTACTACTAGGTACAGTCACTACATTTAATGTTTTTAAAACCTAAAATAAAATAAAAATTCTTCACAACACAAATTCACAGATTTGAAGTCAGAATTTTAAATTTTAAAGTAGAATTCAGAAAAAATTAACCATGTTTGATATTTTTAAGACTGAATTTTGAAAAAAAAATTACAATTTCAGTAAAGAATGCCAAAACTCACAGATTTGAAATCAAAATTTCGAATTTTGAGATTAAAAAACTACTTTTTCTGCCCCGACTTTAGCCGTTTTAAGATTTTTTTTTGTTTTAATTTATATTTAATTGTTCTGTTTACTACAATTCTTTTACACTTTTTTTGACTGTATTTTTTAATAAAAATTTATATTTCTTTCCTATTTTTTTGAGTTTAAAGTATAATTCAGAAATTTAAACACATTTTAACAAAAATTGTTAGAATTTTAGTACTCAAGTTTAATAAAATTCAAAATTCTGACTTCTGTGAATTTTGACAACTTGTACTAAAATTCTGACATTTTTTTTAAATTCAGTCTTCAAAAATTTCAAATGTGTTTAATTTTCTTAATTTTACTGTAACACTCATGAAATCTTAAATTTCTGTTTTTTTTTAAATTCTGTTTCACTAGTTTTTTTTAGACTAAAATTGTTTTTTTAGTTAGTTTATTTATACAGAGTGATTCGTTTTGGATGTTTTTTTAAAGTCAAGCTTGCCAACCTTATTTTTTGTCAAATTTTCTTTATAATTTAGTAAAGGTTGAGTAATTTTACAAAGACATCACATCGACGATGTGATTCAAATTAAAAAAGAAAATAATTTTGACCAAAATAACTAAAATTTGACTATAAAAGTCAAAAATGTAACACTTGAAACTTTTTTTGAATTCCTCATCTTTTTAA
>NW_025400983.1:1634457-1638643 GCF_015345945.1 Tribolium madens
TGAATTTTGAAAAAAATTGGGAGAATTTTTGTACCGAATGTCAAAATTTATAGATTTGATCTCAAAATTTTGAGTTTTAGGTTAGAATTTCGAAAATGAAAAGGTTTTTGACTGAACTTTCAAAAAAAAAATTGTCGAAATTTACAAATTTGAAGTCAGAATTTCAAATTTTAAAGTTAGAATTTTGGAAGTTAAAAATTACATTTGTTGTTTTTAAAGTCAAAATTTCCCAAAAAAAAAAATAGAATTTTAAGACAGAACGTCAAAATTCACAGATTTGGTGAAAAAATTTTGAGTTTTTAATTTAGAATTTTAAAATGAAAACCGAAATTTAATGTTTTTGAACACTGTATTTTCGAAAGTAGTAAATTAGAATTCAGAAAATTAAACACGTTTGATATTTATAGACTGAATTAAAAAAAATTGACAGAATTTTACTACAAATTGTCAGATTTGAAGTCAGAATTTCGAATTTTAAAGTTACAATTTCAACAACTAAAAATTACATTTGTTGATTTTAAAGTAGGTATTTCCAAAAAAAAATTTGAACTAAACGTCAAAATTCACAGTTTTGATGTCAAAATTTTGAATTTGTAAGTAGAATTCAGAGAATTAAACACGTTTCATACTGAATTTTGAAAAAAATTGGGAGAATCTTTGTACCGAATGTCAAAATTTATAGATTTGATCTCAAAATTTCGAGTTTTAGGTTAGAATTTCGAAAATGAAATTGTTTTTGGAAGCTAAAAATTACATTTGTTGTTTTTAAAGTCAAAATTTCCAAAAAAATTCAAAAATGAAAACCGAAATCTAATGTTTTTGAAGACTAAATTTTTGAAAGTAGTAAAGTAGAATTCGGAAAATTAAACACGTTTGATATTTATAGACTGAATTAAAAAAAATGTCAGAATTTTATTACAAATTGTCAAAATTTACAGATTTTTAGTCAAAATTTCGAATTTTAAAGTTACAATTTCAAAAACTAAAAATTACATTTAATGATTTTAAAGTCGGAATTTTCAAAAACAAAACAGAATTTTAGGACAAAACACCAAAATTCATAGTTTTGATGTTAAAATTTTAAATTTGAAAGTGGAATTCAGAGAATTAAACACGTTTCATACTTTTGAAGACTGAATTTTGAAAAAAATTGGCATAATTTCTGTACCGAATGTCAAAATTCATAGATATGATCTCAAAATTTCGAGTTTTAGGTTAGAATTTCAAAAATGAAAATGTTTTTGAGGACTGAAAAAAATTGACAAAATTGTAGGTTAGAATGTAAAAATTCACAGATTTCATGTGATAATCTGGATATAAAATTAAAATTTCGAAAATCAAAGACGAAATTTGATGTTTTCAACGACTGAATTTTTAAAAACTTTAAAAAATTACAATTTCAGCACGAAATAAAGTTAAAATTTCTAGTTGAGAGTTTTTGTCAACACTCTTAATTGGTTTTTTCAAAAAATAAACACTACACAAAAAACGTTTAGTTGTTTACGACGCAGGATAGGCAACCAATTATACACCCATTAAAAAAGCAAAGATATTTATTCCAATTAAAGTACAAGCATAAAATAATGATAAAATATAACACATTTGACTAGATACAATATGTTAACCTGTACAAGTTCTAGTTTCTAGTTAAACTAACTGAGCATTTAGTTCGTATAGAATAATTCCTAATAGTAGTACAAAATAGTATAAAAAATAGAGGAATATAATAGTTTAATTAACTAGAAAATAAATTGAACTGTCATCAGTATTTGCCTTAGATGTAAATGAATTTTTTGTTATTTGGTATTCAAACTATTTTCTTAATAAGAGTATTGACGATAAATACATATAAAGTAATAATAAAAATTCTCCTATTTACATTATTTATGCAGGTAATCACAATATTACTAATGCTGCATTACTTGGTTCTTATTACTCTATTAATATTCTTGTACTCTTGTACTATTTACAAGTTTATCTCCAAGATGTGCGTTCGCATTCGCAATATGCATATTCATGAGGTGTCGAAGAGGAAAACGAGATGAGATTGCGCTTTTTTCATTCGATTTGAGAACTCAGAGGCGGACTTCAGTGCCACTAAATGGCAAAAACGACAAAAAAAACATTTTTTTTCTTTTTATACCGCGTAATTTGGCCATTTTTAAACTTTAAAACACGAAAATTGTGCTAAAAAATGCAAAACCACAAGTTTTCGGGTCTACCATCATCGCTGACTCACCCTGAAAATCTTAAAACTAGAAAAACTGCTTCTTCTCACGTGATTTGAGTCAATTTTTATATAAAATTTATTTAAAAAAATTACTTATAGTACGGTGTAATTTTAGCCGAGTCATCCTGTAGTATATGAAAATTTTTATTATTACATTTTAATAGAAAGTATTTTTTTTAACATTTTTTTTTCAATGCATACAAAGTGATTCAACTAAGATGACTAATGAATTAATTTTTTTTCTAACACTATTTTCATCGTTTTAATTGATCTTTTGTCCAAATCTTCACTTATTTTCTATTTTTTATTTTTTTAATTAATTGATTTGATAAACATGTCAGTTGAGTCATTCTCTGTATTTATAAAAAAAAAACACGAAAACAGAAGTTTTTGTGTTTTGGTTCAACATTTTTATTTCATTTATTGATACAGAGTAGTTCAGCTAAGATGACTTTCACATACACGTATTAGGATCATTGAACCTTTAACCAATAATTGATAATAATAATTAATTAAGAAATAATTTGTAATTTAAAAAATGCCATTAAAAACTTTATTCTGAAAATATTTTTGCGCTGTTGCCAACTTTATTTATTTTTTTAATCTAATAAATTTCATTTTTTATACTTTATTTTTTCTTATGTTTTCTTATATCTCCTGTTTTTTCAAAAGAGATAACTTTTTAATCGAGCATGTCATCTTAGCCAAATCACTCTGTGTATAGCAAAATCTTAAAACCAATAAAAGTAATATTTTTAATTTTTTCAAACACTTCATCACTTTTTATTTCCAATATCCAAAATAAAAACTATACACAATGACTCATCTAAGACGATTTTTATTACTGTTGAGACTTGCAGTTTCAGCTGAATAACCTTGTATTTACTAAAAAACTGTGTTTTTTAATTAATGTTTTTGTAAACTATGACCATTATGTCACTTTGGACATTTATTTTGAATCATCCTATAGTCACGAAAATACATAAAACTACAAAAAAAATTTTGGCAGCTTTAGATTTTTCTCTTTTACTTATTTATATCTACAGAACGATTCGGATAAGATGAACTGCACAGGCTCATTGAAAAGCTTCTTTTCACTAAAAACATTATTTTTTTATCGTTTTACTTTATTTTTTCTAGTATACACATTGATTTGTCTTAGATGATTTTAATCCAACGTGTCAGATGAGTCACCCTGTATTACAAAAAAATGTAAAATCGCTTATTTTTAACAATTTTTTTCAAATCTTGATAAATATACACACAGTTTCAGCTAAAACCTCTGTATTTTTCAAAAAATTTAATTTTAATCAAAAATTTAAGATCAGTACATTTTTAATTTTTTTCTTTTACTTATTTATACAGAATGATTTAGCCAATTAGGCTGATTGAAAAGCTTTTTTCATTTAAAATAAAACATTATTTTTATTGATATTTTAACTACCTAATCTTTTTTATTTTCGAAACGTAAGTAAACACGCCGATTCATCTTAGATGACTTTTCTCGTAATCCGACTTGTTATCTAAGATGAGTCAATTTGTGTTTAGCCAATTTCTTCAAAAAACTGCGTTTTTCTTTTACTTATTTATATCTACAGAACGATTCGGCTAAGATGAACTGCACATACACATTTTAGGCTTATTGAAAAGTTTGTTTTCACTAAAATCATTATTTTTTATCGTTTTACTTAATTTTTTCTAGTATACACGTTGATTCGTCTTAGATGATTTTAATCCGACATGCCAGATGAGTCACCCTGAATTACAAAAAATGTAAAATTGCTTATTTTTAACCGTTTTTCAAAATTTTTTTAGTCCGTTTTAGATTTTTCCATTTTCCTTATTTATACAGAATCACTCATTTAAGATGAACCGCACTTGCACATATTAGGCTCATTGAAAAACTTTTTTTGACTAAAAAACATAATTTTTTCTAGTTTTTTTTGAAACGTAAGT
>NW_025400983.1:1638893-1640763 GCF_015345945.1 Tribolium madens
CTT
Organism: Tribolium madens; assembly: GCF_015345945.1. Taxonomy (NCBI): domain Eukaryota; kingdom Metazoa; phylum Arthropoda; class Insecta; order Coleoptera; family Tenebrionidae; genus Tribolium; species Tribolium madens. The sequence goes on from NW_025400983.1 coordinate 1,638,897, forward strand.
ATACAGAATGATAATTAAGTTCATTAAAAAACTTTTTTCATTAAAAAAAAACATTTTTTAATAGATGTTTTGACTAWTTTTTTTTGTAAGTAAACACGCCGATTTATCTTAGACGACTTTTATAATCCGACTTGTATAATCTGAGTCTACCTGTGTTCATCCAATTCCTTGCGTTAATTCAACTTCAGTCACCTTAAAATTTTTCTCTTTTTTTATTTATACAGAACGATTCGGCTAAGATGAACATACACATATTAAGCTCACTGAAAAGCTTTTTTTTCACTAAAAAACATATTTATTTATCGTTTTACTTTATTTTTTCTAGTATACACGTTGATTCGTCTTAGATGTTTTAATCCGACATGTCAGACGAGTCACCCTGTATTACAAAAAAATTAAAATCGTTTGTTTTTAACGATTTTTTTTCAACTTTTCTTTAATTTACACACAGTTTCAGCTGAATCACTCTGTATTTATCAAAAAAAATTAATTTTGCTTTAGAAATAGTGTTTTTTTCCAGTCCGCCTCTGCTCTAGCGTGGGCACCGGATACGTCCCATCAGATTTTTTCATCGTCGGCGATTTTCCAAACCTCGGACACAATCCAATAATCCCCCCATGTTTTAATTGGAGTCCGATGTCCGATATGTCAACTAAATCCAGTCACGGTCGTCAGATTAGAGCCGTTATAATAATTATCAGTCTCTCCAATCGTGTCAACTAATTGATGTTTCAATAAAAAATTATTCCATTTTGTCGTCGTAATTTACGTAAAAACTTAACAATAAATATTTAAAAATCACTGAAAATCACTCGGGGGTGTTGCTGTCCTCCGTGTGGTTGCCGCTGGAGTCGTCGGCGGAGTCCCCGGGGGCGGTTTTCTGCGCCGTTCGGCACTTGGGGCACAGGTCGGGGGCGCCGCTGCAGATGTAGGTCTTGCCGCACCTGGTGCACTCCTCCTGGGGGTCGCCTGACAACAAACAACAAAACATACAGGGTGTTCCGTTTTTATTGTTACAAATTCAAACAGGTTTTTTGAAAATGCAAGTTGACTTCAAATCTGTGAAATTTAACATTTTTGAATTTTTGTACAAACAGCAACATTTTCCAAAATTCAGTCTTCATAATTTTTTTTTGTTTTTTGTCCTCTTAAAAAGACGGGAAATTCAAAAAAAAGTTTCAAGTGTTACATTTTTGACTTTTACAGTCAAATTTTAGTTATTTTGGTCAAAATTATTTTCTTTTTTAATTTGAATCACATCGAATATGTCGATGTGATGTCTTTGTAAAATTACTCAAACTTTACTAATTTGGCAAAAATAACGTTGGCAAGCTTGACTTAAAAAAAAWWWWAAWWAAKRWAAWTRRMMTRKAAAAWTRKKRTTTTTTTTAAACTCAATCATTAAAAAATCAAATGTATCGTTTTATTTCCAAAATTATAATTTTAAAACACAAATTCTGACTTCAAATCTGTAAATTTCGAAATTTTATACTAAAATTGTGACAATTTTTTTAAAAATTGAAGCCTTGAAGACATCAAATTTCGTGTTTCGTTTTCAGAATTCTAACTTTAAAATTTGAAATTCTGACTTGAACTCTGAATTCTGACATTCTGTACTGAAATTCTGACAATTTTTTCAAATTTAGTTTTAAAAGAATGAAATGTGTTTCATTTTCTGAATTGTATTTTAAAACTCAAAATTGTGAGATCAAGTCTGTGAATTTTGATGTTTTCTCGCAAAACTCAGTTTTTTTTTTAATTCAGGCTTCAAAAACATCAAATGTAATATTTAATTTTTGAAATTCTGGCTACAAATCTGTGAATTCTCGCATTAACATTCTGACAATTTTTTTCATAATTCAGTCTT
>NW_025400983.1:1641508-1664564 GCF_015345945.1 Tribolium madens
GGATAAAAAAATACCCTATCTATTTTGGCTCTAGTTTCTTTAGTTATGCATTGACCAAAATGGTGGTCACTTTGAACAACTCCTTTAGATTTAGGGAAATTTATTAAATTATTGTTACTGTAATGTAATGTTAATTAGTTGAGGTTGATTAAAAAATATGAATTTTTTGCTTTTATTACTCTGTAAATTCTGAGTGATTTGAATGTTGTATTGGTGTGTAACATAAATTTTAAATTAATTTTATTCAAAAACAATAAGTCGTATGGACACAAGAGAGACTTTTCTGTGATAAACTATCGAACTTAAGATTTTGTTGCTGAAAGTACCGAGAAACTTAAGCTAAAATAAATAGGGTATTTTTTACCTTAAACTCCCCCAGTTTCGTACGCCCCTGATTAAAAATTTTGACATTTGATGTTTGAATTTGTTTAAGTGTATAAAGGTTATCATCTGTACCAAATTTTGTAATTTTATCTTCACTGGTTTCTGAAATATTAGCAAAAACATATTAGCCCCCTTACCAAGCATTTTTCGATATACAGGTGCGCCAGAACTCGCGCCCCAGAGAAAATTTTTAAGTAAGGTAAGATACCAAGAACATGAAAAAAATGTTTAAAAAATTCTATCTGTCAAAAAATTTTGACATTTATTTCTTGACATTTGACATTTTTTTATATCTATTTAATGATACTGATGATCTTGTATATGTTTTTTTACAATTATTTAGTAAAGGGACAAAAATTTTGCCAATAAAAGCCACAAATAACATTGAACAGAGTTACAATTTAGGATACAGCTTTCTTGTTTCCTCTTTTAATAGCCTATAGCAAAAAAAAAACTGAAATAAATAGAGTCAAAGTGCAAACTTTAAACCCTCATAACTTCAAAATTTTTATAGATAAAATTGTTTCAACATTTTTTCCATGTTCCTGGTATATTATCTTATAAGGCATTTTTTTACAGGCGCACCCTGTATATCGAAAAATTTTATAGTATTGTGTATTCTCACGATTATAATTTCAAATCGTCTAATGTTTTATAAATTGGGGGGCTCCCCGGGCTAGAATTATAGACTGGGTTAATGCGACCCGAGATGGGAAATTGCCCCCTGCTTCGGAGCGTTATTATAGTSTTTTTGGTGTCATTTAATTTGTGGCGCGGTGCTGAGGTTGCTGTGGTCGTATCGGAAATTCGAGAATTATGGGAAAGACTGAGATGCTACCTGGATGGGAATTAAATTATAGGAAACTGCTTATTTGCAGGTAAAGTCATTTTTTCATTAAAAACATGAGTTTTTTACCTYAAATGACTAATTGTGCCTTTTTGTCGTTTATTATTGAAGTTTACAGGGTGATTCGGCGGAGATGGCTTCGTTTACATCACCCTGTGTGACCACAAAATTACACCAAAAACTTGTTTTGTTAAAAAACAGGATTTTTTTATAATTGCGTATTTTTGTCATTTAATTTCAAAGTTTACAGAGTGAGTCGGTGGAAATGGCTTTGTTTAAATCGCCCTGTATCTACAATTACAACTGAATAAACACTTATTTTTTCATTAAAAACATGTATTTTTTACTTAAAATGCCTGCTTTTTTGTCGTTTATTATTGAAGTTTACAGGGTGATTCGGCGGAGATGGCATTGTTTACATATCACCCTCTGTGACTACAAAACTACACCAAAAACTTGTTTTCATTAAAAACAGGAATTTTTATAATAATTGCATATTTTTGTCATTTAATTTCAAAGTTTACAGGGTGAGTAAGTGGAAATGGCTTTGTTTAAATCACCCTGTATCTACAATTACAACTGAATAAAAACTAWTTTTTTTTATTAAAAACATGGATTTGTTATTTAAAATGCCTAATTATGCTTTTTTGTGGTTTATTATTGAAGTTTACAGGGTGAGTCGGCAGAGATGTCATCGTTTACATCACTCTGTGTAACTACAAAATTAGACCAAAAACTTTTTTTTATTAAAAATGGGAATTTTTATAATCAAAAACTTAATTGCATATTTTTATTATTGATTGTCAAAGTTTACCTGGTGAGTCGGCGGAGATGGCTTTGTTTAAATCACTCTGTAACTACAACTACAACTGAACTAATTTTTTTATTAAAAACTGAATTTTTTACTTAAAATGCTTAATTGTCCCTTTTTACAGAAGTTTACAGGGTGATTCGGCGGAGATGGCCTTGTTTACATCACTCTCTGTGACTATAAAATTACACCAAAAACTTTTTTTTTTATTAAAAACAGGAATTTTTATAATAAAAAACTTAATTGCATATTTTTATCATTTATTGTCAAAGTTTACAGGGTAAGTCGGCGGAGATGGCATTGTTTAAATCACTCTGTATCTACAACTACAAATAAATAAAAACTCATTTTTTTATTAAAAACATGAATTTTTTACTTAAAATGCTTAATTGTGCTTTTTTGTCGTTTATTATTGAAGTTTACAGAGTGATTCGGCGGAGATGATATCGTTTACATTACCGTGTAACTACAAAATTGCATTAAAAGTGGATGAAAACCTAGTTTTTTAACAAAAACAGGAATTTTTATAATAAAAAAAACTCAATTGCATATTTTACTCATTTAATTGCAAAGTTTACAGAGTGAGTCGACAGAGATGGCTTTGTTTATATCACCTTGTATCTACAACCACAACTGAATAAAAACTTTTTTATTAAAAACGTTATTTTTTTTTACTAAAATGCTTAATTGTACATTTCTGTCACTTATTATATCAAAGTACAGAGTGATTCGGCAGAGTTGGTCTCGTTTAAATCACTCAGTAACTACAAAATTACATTAAAAATTAGCCATTTCTTGCTAAAAGCATATATTTTTAACTGAATTGGATAATGGCTTTTTGTAAATTATTATCAAAGTTTATATGGTGATTCAACGGAGAAAGTTTTGTTTTAATCAATGTAATTTTTTAAATTACTGTAACTTCAGAATTATGCTAAAAATTACCAAAAACTTATTTTTTATTAAAAACATGAATGTTTAATCAAAATGCTTAATTGATTTTTTTATTCAATTATTATCAAAGTTTACAAGATAATTCGACGGAGATGGCCGCGTTTAAATCACCCAGTAACTACAAAATTAAGTATCCTAAAAATGACTAATAACTATTTTTTATTAAAGATATTACTTTTATAAATAAAATATCTAATTTTCTTCAGTTATTATTTAAGTCTATAAAATGGTTCGGCGGAAATTTCTTTGTTGTATAACTACACAAAATTATATTATAAATAAAGAAATATAATTTTTTTTATTAATAATATAATTTTTTTTATTAAAATGTTTAATTGCACCTCTGTATCATTTATTATCAAAGTTTACATAGTGATTTGGTGAAAATGGCTTTCTTTAAATCACTCTGTAACGACAAAATTGCACTAAAAGTAAATCAAAATTTATTTATTTTTATTAAAAACCAAATTTTTGTTGATATAAATTATTTTCTAAGTGTACAGGGTGATTTGGCAAATATGTCTTTGTTTAAATGCATTATATAACGACAGAATTACATTAAAAATTAATAGAAACTTATTTTTTTTATTAAATACATTACTTTTTCACTTAAAATTTAAAACTTCACATTTTTTTCAATTATTGTCAGATTGATTRGGCGCGAATGGTTTTTTTAAATCAACCTCTGTATAAAAAATTATAAACGCTAATTTTTTTATTAAAAACATTATTATTTTAACTAAAATACTTAAATATTTTTTTTCATTATTATCAAAGTATACACGATGATTCAGCGCAGATGGCCTCGTTTACAAAAATACACTAAAAATGCATAAATGTCATAAAAGTACAACCTTCATTATTCTCACTTGAATCACCATGTAGGTTTAGGAATGTTTTTTTTTATTTAAAAATAAGAACATTATTAATTAAACATGCCTTAGTCTACAGAATAATTCGGTGAAGATGGTCTCGATTAAATCACACCAAAAATAATGGATGAATGTATGTTTTTAATTGTGATAAAAGTACTACCATAACTATTCTCACTTGAATCATCTTGTAGCTTTTTCAAAATTACAAATGCCTTTGTTTTTTAATTAAAAACAATTTTTCTAAAAGTTTTTCAACATTTATCAAAGTATTCAAAGTGATTTGGCTAAGATGACCTCGTTTGACGTTAAGTTAAAAAAGATTATTTGAAAAAAACGCTTAATTAAATGTTTTTCATTTATTGGCAACATGTACAGGGTGATTTGACTGATGTTGTTTCAATTAAATTAGCCTGTATCTATAAAATGACATAAATACACATTTTTTTTTGTTTGTTTTAAAAATATACAGAGCGACTTGGCTAAAACGATTGATTGATTGAGTGATTCTCACTTGAATCACTCTGTACTTCTCTGAAACGTCAAACTATAGATATGCAAATTTTTACTTCAATATCTTTTTTTTAATAAAAATGTACATTTCAGACAATTTAGTAGTAAATCGGCTATCTCAGTGGAGTCACCCTATATCATTTAAAAATATGCAAACTTGGTTTGTCAATAATGAGAGAAAACTGTATTAATATGCAGTGTTTTATTATTTCCAGGTGCCGGAAGGAGAAATGAAATGTTATAAATCAGTCACTGTCAAATAACAGTCATGTTATAATTATTAACAACCGACTTGAGGCCTTGTGATAAGAGCAATAAATTTTATTTTTGCAAATGAACTCTTGTAAGATTATATACCAGGTGAATAAAAAGTATGGAACCAAACGTTTTTTGCTTAAACTATTTATTTTTTGAAAAAACTAATTGATGAGTGATAAAGTACTATAAAAATGTGATAATTTAACGAGAATAAAATTTTTCGAAATTTTCTTTTGTTTTTGAGTTGTACAAAAAAAATTTATGTTTTTAAATGGCACCCACTATAAAATAATTTTTCTCATAACAGCTATACTCTAAGGATTACAACTATCTTCTTTATATTTAATTTTATCAAAAAAATTTTTTTTACATAAATTGCAATTTTGACAAAAAAAATCGCATAATTCAAAAACGAAACAAAATTTCGTTCTGAAAATATGATCACATTTTTTATATTACTTTAATTTGTATTAATTATTATTTTCTGGAAGCAAATGATTAAAAATAAAACCGCTTGGTTCCATACTTTATATTCACCCTGTATGATAATGATTTCTTCTCATTGTTATTAAAAAATAAAAAAATCATGCTAGATTTGGTTCCCTATTCGGTTGTAAAGAACAATTTCCTTGTCTAGGGGTTAAAAATGCGTTTTTTGTGCGTTTTGTGGTTGCAATACCATTCCCAGGTATTCGCCTGAAAAACTGTCGATAATTGAGTGAGTTTTTCAGCGGTTTTAACCTTCTATGTGCAAGATTGCAGCGGCGATTTAAGTGTGTAAGAGAGTAAAGTCTCGCTATTTATAACTTATTCCATTGTAAGCGTTTTATAAGACAAAAACTGATTAATAATTTTCGCAAAAAACCGCTAATTGCAGTGCACTTTGAATAAAACAGCTCGTTTCATAACAACAAATATGGTAATTGCTAATCGATAAAGTCTGTGGTGGTTATTTGCAACCCACACCACTTCTTCAATCGAAAAAGAACAACAACGCATGTAAATTTATGAATATTCACAATTTATTGTAAATCGAAGCCACACCCGTGATTTTATAGAAAATTATTGAAATATTTGCGCGTGTTTACACCGATTGGTCATGTCTTAATTACGTTATTCTCATTAATTTCATAAAAGTGTGGCGAATGCAAATGCGGGAAACTTTATTAACAACAGCAGCGATTCTTGTAGGAGAGTAAAACGATCACTTTAAAAACTCATTCTTTCTGATTTTCGTAAAAAACAGGGATGTACTAAATTAAGTACCTCCCAACAAAAAGAATTTTTATTTAAAGAGCAAATGAACATATTAAAACGATTTTTTTTTAATACTAGATATATATTCTAAAAATTTGTTATTAACAAATAATTTAAAAATATACTGTTTAAACAAAAAAATAAACAATTACGCAGGTTTTTAAAATTCTTAAAAAATTTATATAAATACTTTCATATATTTACTATGTTTTCACATAAGTTTCAAAATTGAAAGAAAACTTTTTTTTGATYGCGTTGCACTAAGATCGCCTAAAAGTAGCTTTTCCTTGAAAATTAAATAGAAAAATTACCAATTACCCTCACAAATAAACTATTCTAAAGAAAACACATGATTTCTAATAATTTATTAAGATTTATTTTTCAAAAAATATCAATAAAATACAAATTTCTTGGTTGAGGAAGAATATTCTCTATATTTTTTTATTCTATTTGATTTTTTGGATTACACATGAAGTAGTTTAATTTTTGAATTTTTTGAGTCCTTGCATTTTTAGATTGCTTAGGATACAAGATTCGATTTTTTAATGATTTTATTTTATTTTTTTGATTACTGGACCTAAATGTTTAGAATTCAAAATTTTTGATTCTTTGATTTTTAAATGCCATAATTTTTTTGTGTTAGAATCTGTAAATATTTTAGATTGCTATTTTTTTTATCAAACTTAGATTCTCGGAATTTTTGAGATTTCTGATTTGATTTTGAATTTGTTAATTCTCGGATTTGATAAAAAAATTGGCATTTTTGGAATTCTTAAATTCTTTAATTTCTGTATTCGACAATGAAAATTTCCGACAGCTAGAACTTTGCAAATTTTTCAAATTTTAGTTTTAAAAAGCTTAAATTTGCTCAAATAATTTCCTAATTCATCCTTTTGGTTTCTTTTATTTTTGATTAGAATTCTCAAAATTTTCAAAATAGTGAATTTTTACATTCTTAGAATTCATTTTCTCGATCGAGAACTTGGAATTCGCAGATGTTTAGGATTCTTCACCTGAATTCCTGAAATTTATGAAAATTTTTTGAATTCAGTGTTTTGTAACTCTAAAAATTTTGGACAAAACACGGCGATTTTGAGGCTTTAATAACCTCGTGATGAGATTTTTTAATTTCGTATTATTTTGACTTATTTCGAAAATTTCCATTTGTTCCTGAATTGGCAAAATTTGCAAAATTTTAACCATTTAAATATAAAGAAAATATTTGAATCGATTGTTTTAAATTTTTTTTTTTTGTGTGTGGGATATTTTTTCAACGTCACACTTACGTGACAAATAAATGAGATATTAATTCTTTCATTTTTAAATCTTTGAAATAGATTTTTATGCAAAATTTGACAACTTTTCTTATTCTCAATTTATTATAAAATTTATTACAAATCTTTTTATTCTATTTGATTTTTTGGATTACACATGAAATAGTTTAATTTTTGAATTTTTTGAGTCCTTGCATTTTTAGATTCCTTAGGATTCAAGATCGATTTTTTAATGATTTTATTTTATTTTTTTGATGACTGGACTCTAAATGTTTAGAATTCATAATTTTTGATTCTTTGATTTTTAAATGCCATAATTTTTTGTGTTAGAATCTGAAAATATTTTAGATTGCTAAATTTTTTTTCTTATCAAACTTAGATTCTCGGAATTTTTGAGATTTCTGATTTTATTTTGAATTTGTTAATTCTCGGATTTGATATGTTGTTTTTAAATTTCTGAAAATTTATAAAACGTAAAAAAATTGGCATTTTTAGAATTTTTAAATTCTTTAATTTCTGGATTCGACAATGAAAATTTCCGACAGCTAGAATTTTGCAAATTTTTCAAATTTTAGTTTTAAAAAGCTTAAATTTGCTCAAATAATTTCCTAATTCTTTCTTTTGGTTCCTTTTATTTTTGATTAGAATTCTCAAAATTTTCAAAATAGTGAATTTTTACAATCTTAGAATTCATTTCCTAGATCGAGAACTTGGAATTCTCAGATGTTTAGGATTCAATTTATAAAAATTTTTTGAATTCAGTGTTTTGTAACTCTAAAAATTTTGGACAAAACACGGTCATTTTGAGGCTTCAATAACCTCGTGATGAGATTTTTTAATTTCGTTTTATTTTGACTTATTTCGAAAATTTCCATTTGTTCCTGAATTGGCAAAATTTGCAAAATTTTAATCGTTTAAATAAAAAAAAATATTTGAATCGATTATTTTAAATTTTATTTTTTTTCTAAAGTTTGTGTGGGATATTTTTTCAACGTCACACTTACGTGACAAATAAATGAGATATTAATTCTTTCATTTTTAAATCTTTGAAATAGATTCTTATGCAAAATTTGACAACTTTTCTTATTCTCAATTTATTATAAAGTTTATTACAAAACTTTTTACTCAATTTTTTAGTGTTTTGCATTTGTAAAGATTAGTAATTTAAGATGTTTGTTCAAAGTTAAATAACTTAAAAAAATTAAATGGGACACCCTATTTTTTATGTTTGCATCTAATAGATTGATAAATTGTCTATCTAAAAAAATTAACTTTTAACCTAAATAATCAATAACTTGAGCTTGATACAATACTCACCCTCGTGGGTCTTCATGTGGGCTCTCAGATTACACGCCAGTGCGAATTTCTTGTTACAGAGGTCGCAAGCGTGCGGTTTGTCGCCTGAAACAAAACAGAATTTCATGATTTCGGCTGAAAAATCGGTCGAGACCGGAAACAACGGACGAAAACGAGAATTTTTCAGGCACAGACTAAGTCGTTATTAGAGAATTTGCACTTTTTTCAGTTGAGAAAATTGAAGAAAAAAAATTTGGTAATGTTTATGTTGACAATAAAAAACTCGTCTTTGGCTCGTATCGTAAATTTCATCTACGTGGAAGATAACTTTCTCACTTGTTGAATAATATACTATTCTTATGTTAATTTAATAAAAAAGTGTTTCTAAAAGCTGGGTTTTTTCTATCTTTTGATGTTGTTTCAGTGCTAAACCAAGCTACATTTTTCTAGRTATTATTTTTTATTTAATTAAAGACAAATTAAGGCTGAAAAATGTGTGTAATTGCAAAATAATCAGTGATTTCGATGCTAGATCAAGCACCAAAAAACTCACGTTTTTAGTTTTTTGATTTTGAGTTCAATTGTTATGCTTACATCTTTAYTATCTYAATAAATTTAGATTTCTTTGTTCTTAAGTTTTTGCCCTCTTGCATTAAACTTTAATATATTAACGTTTTTGCGTTTGTATTCTTATATGTATGTTGACAATTAAAAACTCGTCTTCGACTCTTGTCGCAACTTTCTCAAACGTTGAATAATATACTATTCTTTCATGATTTGTTAATTTAATAAAAAAGATTCCTAAAATCTGGGTTTTTGCMATTTTTGATGTGATTTCATTGCTAAATCAAGCTACATTTCTCTAGCAATTATTTTTTATCTAATTCTAGCCAAATTAAAGCTAAAAAATGTGTCTAATTGCAAAATGATCAGTGATTTTGATGCTAGATCAAGAACCAAGAAACTTACGTTTTTAGTTCTTTGATTTTCAATTCAGTTTGTTATGCTTACATTTTTACGTTAACTTTCAATAAGTATTTAAATAACGTTTTTGCGTTTGTTTTTTTTATATTATTGAGCGATTAAGTTTTTACGTTTGCGTTTGCTACTACTACGTTTTTGTGTTTCACAATTTAACATTTAGACACTTTTTTCGTAAAAATAGGTACAACTTACTCTAGTTTGCGTTAACGATTACGACTACGTTTCTTCCTTTTAGAGTTCTTACATTTTTACGTATTTTTGTTTAGTTTCTGAGTTTACATAATACTAAATCGTTAAGGTAAGCACTTAAGTTTTTACTCTCTTACGTTATTGTTACTTTCTTTGTTGACTAAAGTTTTTTCATGTTTCTTACTTAAAAAAACACAACTTAGATTTCCTAGTGCTTAAATTTATACGCTATAGTTTTGGCAATTTACGTTTTTAAGTTTCTACTGTTTACGTTCTTACGCTAGATTCTTAAGCTTTTACGTTTGGTTTTCTTCTATTACGTTTTTGCGTTAACATAAAAGTTGTGTTTTGCGTTAAAGTTGCSTTCTTATGTTTACAGTCTAACATTTTTKTGTAAAAATAAGCACAGTGCACTTTGCTTTACAAACTTAAGTTATTACGGTAGGTAATGTTTTTGTGTATTACGTTTGCGTTCTAACGAATACGTTTGTTACGTTTTTATATATTATTTAGTTTGTACGTTTACGTATTTAATTTCTTAAGGTAACGTTTTTACGTCTTTACGTTTACGTTCTTGCAGTTTTCTTTCAATATTATTGCGTTTCTGACTTTCTTCTTTTACTACTACTTTTAGATTGTTAAGTTGCTTTTTTCTTGTATTAACACAAAAGTTGCATTTTGCGTTAAAGTTGCGTTTTTACGTTTACAGAACTTAAGTTTTTTCGATACGTAATGTTTCTGTGTATTACGTTTGCGTTTCAGTGTTGTTACATTTTTATGTATTGTTATTTGTTTGCACGTTTACGTATTTGATTTCTTGAGCTTGCGTTTTTACGTTTACACAAAAACTGTTACATTTTCTTTACATATGCAAGTTTTTACGTCTTTACGTTTACGTTTTTACAAACTATTTTTAATATTTTTTTGTTTCTAGCCTTCTACTTTTACGTGTAAAGTTTTACGTTCTTGTACAATTAGATTCTTAAGCTGCCTTTCTCTAATTACTTTTTTGTGTTAATAAAAGTTGTGTTTTGCGTTAAAGTTGCGTTTTTACGTTTACAGAACTTAAGTTTTTTCGATACGTAATGTTTCTGTGTAATACGTTTGCGAGTGTTGTTACATTTTTATGTAAGTAATGTTATTTGTTTGCACGTTTACATATATGATTTCTTGAGCTTGCGTTTTTACGTTTACACAAAAACTGTTACATTTTCTTTACATATGCAAGTTTTTACGTCTTTACGTTTACGTTTTTACAAACTATTTTTAATATTTTTTTGTTTCTAGCCTTCTACTTTTACGTGTAAAGTTTTACGTTCTTGTACAATTAGATTCTTAAGCTGCCTTTCTCTAATTACTTTTTTGTGTTAATAAAAGTTGTGTTTTGCGTTAAAGTTGCGTTTTTACGTTTACAGTCTAACATTTGGACATTTTTATGTAAAAAATCATACTTTTTTCTGTTTTACAAACTTTAGTTTGAAATACTTTTATAAGGTACGTTTAAGTTTACATTAAGTTTACTTTTTACGCTAGATTCTTAAGCTTTTACGTTCTTAAGCTGCCTGTGTTAACACAAAATTTGCGTTTTGTTACGTCTTTACTTAAGTTTTTACGATACGTAATGTTTTGTATATTAAACTTTTTTTTGTTTTACAAACTTTAGTTTACTTACCTACTTTTATTAGGTACGTTTAAGTTTACGTTAAGTTTATTTTTTACGCTAGATTCTTAAGCCTTGACGTTTGGTTTTCTTCTATTACGTTCTTATGTTAACATAAAAGATGTATTTCGTGTTAAAGTTGCGTTCTTATGTTTACAGTCTAACATTTTTATGTAAAAATAAGCAGTGTACTCCACTTTACAAACTTAAGATTTTACGGTACGTAATGTTTCTGTATATTACGTTTGCGCTCTAACAAAACCGTTTCAGTGTTGTTACATTTTTGTATATTGTTATTTAGGTTGTACGTTTATGTATTTAATTTTTTAAACTTACGTTTTTACGTTTACGCAAAAATTGTTAATACTTTTTTGCATACACACGTTTACYTTCTTGCAGTTTTCTTTCAATATTCTTGCGTTTCTGACTTTCTACTTTTACGTTTAAATTTTTACGTTCTTATGCTATTAGATTCTTAAGCTGCCTGTGTTAACACAAAATTTGCATTTTGCGTTAAAGTTACGTCTTTACTTAAGTTTTTACGATACGTAATGTTTTGTATATTACGTTTGCGTTCTAACAAATACATTTCATTGTTGTTACATTTTTATGAATTGTTATTTGTTTGCACGTTTACATTTTTGATTTCTTAAGCTTGCGTTTTTATGTTTAAGCAAATTTTTTTTTACATATGCAAGTTTTTACGGCTTTACGTTTACGTTCTTACAATTTACTTTTAATCTTCTTACATTCTTTACTTTACGATTTTACGTTTACGGTCTAACATTTGGACATTTTTATGTAAAAATAAGCATACTTTTTTTGTTTTACGAACTTTTTTAGGATACGTAATGGGTATTTGTTACGTTTGAGTTCTAACGAATACGTTTATGTGTTTTTGCAGTTTTATGTATTGTTATTTAGTTTGTACGTCTACGATTACGTTCTTAAGTTTGCGTTTCTGTTATTGCGTTTTAACTTTATTTTTGTTGATTTTAGATATTTTGAATCACTCTATATAAGTTTTTAAACAAAAAAAGAGACAAAAATTTGTGTTATAAAAATGCAATTTGGACAATTAAGAGTTGCTAATTTGATAAACCAACATGAAGCTTTTTTATTTGCTAGATGATTTCAATGCTAAATTATTTGATATATTGTCCTAATTTGTCTGAAATAATTGATTAAAATCTTGATGTTTTGCTGAAATAACTGGTGATTTCAATGCTAGTTCAAGCTGTATGTTTTTCAGTTGATTTCAGAATCATTAAAGAAAATCCATTCTGTGTGAGTGAACAAGACTTTTGACGATTTCTGTCATCAAGCAAGCTTCGATCAATTAAAGCCGACTGTTTTGGTTCGGTACAAGAACGCGTCCAATATTATAATGTTAACGAGCATCGTGTTTTATCATATAGTTCCCGATCAATAATGCATGAATCGATTAATTATTTATGATCGATCGTTCATTATCTGCCTTATTTTTCTTAATAATAAAATAAGTAAAACTCGTCTTGCTGCTTTCCCGTTCACTGCTCCTCCGTTCTAATCGCAATTAGATTATAAATATTTTAAATGTCGATTTTATTCTTGAGTGCAAAAATCACATCTCAGGACCAACCTATCATCAATATTTAGCAGACGAAACTCGCGTAGAATTTTAAACACACGGCGTCTACGGGACTTTTTCCACATAGATAACATCCGAACGCATAACATAAATATTTCATAGTGTCGGATGAGTATGGGTGAGCGAAAAATCGGGCACTTTTTGCCGAAAACCGGACCCGAGACGACGACGCAGACGAAACGAATAAATTCAGAGCATCTTTATGGTTTTGGCGCTATTTTTCAAGGACGAAGACTTCAGGACAAGAAAGATCCTGAAAAAATGACCCGCGATAGCAGGATTAGGATAATGGTTTCACTTTCTCCAAATCTAGGAATTCTAATTAGGGGAAAGCCGGGAGAGATGGATCGGCGGGATGGATGGACTTAAAAACAGTTTTTACAATTAACAAATTATTATATTTATTTATACAGTGATTCAAATTTGTTTTTTACTCTTATTTATAATCTGTGAAAACTTAAGAAAATGAAGGTAAAAATAATAATTGATCACAAAAAAAAATATAAACAAAAAGAGTAAAAACATGTAAATGTATCAACAATTTTATGTTTTTTACATAAACAAGACAAGAAAAGTCCTGAAAAAATGACCATCTAACCACCTGCGATGACAGGACTAGGATAATGGGTTTCACTTTATCCAAATCTACGAATTCTAATTAGGGGAAAGCCGGGAGAGGTGGACCAATTGTCTTGATTTGAGAAATACAAACTAATTTTTTATTTTCTTTTTTATAAAAAATACATAAACACGTAAACGTATTAGTTAGAACGCAAACGTAACAGAGAAGTAATACGTATCGTCAAAACTTAAGTTTGTAAAGCAGAAAAAATTGTACTTTTTTTACATAAAAATGTCCAAATGTTCGACTGTAAACGTAAAAACGCAACTTTAACGCAAACACAACTTTTGTTGACAAAAGAAGGTGATTTGAGAGAGAAGAAACGTAAGAATATTAAAAGTAAATTGTAAGAACATAAACGTAAACACGTAAAAACATGCATATGTAACATAAAAACGCAAGCTTAAGAAATCAAAAATGTAAACGTGCAAACAAATAACAATTCATAAAAATGTAACAACACTGAAACGTATTTGTTAGAACGCAAACGTAATATACAGAAACATGACGTATAGTAAAAAAAAGTTTTGTAAACGTAAAACGCAACTTTAACTCAAAACGCAACATGTGTGTTAACATAAGAATGTAATAAGAAACAGACTGCTTAAAAATCTAATAGCATAAGAACGTGAAAATTTAAACGTAAAAAAAGTATAAAAAGTATTAACAATTTTTAGGTAAACGTAAAAACGTAACAGAGAAATATTATGTATCGTTGTAGTTTGTAAAGCAGAAAAAACTGTACTTATTTTTACATAAAAATGTCCAAATGTTCAATTGTAAACGCAACTTTAACGTTAACTTTTGTGTTAACACAAGTAATAAAACGTAAGAATATTAAAAGTGAATTGTAAGAAAGTAAACGTAAGACGTAAACACTTATACGTATGCATAAAAAATATAAGAAATATTAACAATTTTTGCGTAAACGTAAGAACGTAAGTATAAGGAATTAAATACGTAAACGTACAAACAAAATAACAATACACGAAAATGTAACAACATTAAAATATATTCGTTAGAACTTAGAACTTTACGTACCGTAAAAACTTAAGTTTGTCAAGTAGAGTACACTATGCTTATTTTTACGTAAAAATGTTAAACATAAGGACCCAACTTTAACGCAAAATACATCTTTTATGTTAATATAAGAACGTAATAGAAGAAAACCAAACGTAAACGCTTAAGAATCTAGCGTAAAAAGTAAACTTAACGTAAACTTAAACGTACCTAATAAAAGTATTTTAAATTAAAATTTGTAAAACAGAAAAAAGTATGATTTTTTTACATAAAAATGTCCAAATGTTAGACTGTAAACGTAAAAACGCAACTTTAACGCAAAACACAACTTTTATTAACACAAAAAAGTAATTAGACAAAGGCAGCTTAAGAATCTAACTGTACAAGAACGTAAAACTTTACACGTAAAAGTAGAAGAGTAGAAACAAAAAAATATTAAAAATAGTTTGTAAAAACGTAAACGTAAAGACGTTGAAACTTGCATATGTAAAGAAAATGTAACAGTTTTTGTGTAAACGTAAAAACGCAAGCTCAAGAAATCAAATATGTAAACATGCAAACAAATAACATTACTTACATAAAAATGTAACAACACTGAAACGTATTCGTTAGAACGCAAACGTAATATACAGAAACATTACGTACCGTAAAAACTTAAGTTCGTAAAGCAGAGTACACTGCTTATTTTTACATAAAAATGTTAGACTGTAACGTAAGAACGCAATTTTAACGCAAAACACAACTTTTATGTTAACACAAGAACGTAATAGAAGAAAACCAAACATAGAAGCTTAAGAATCTAGCGTAAGAACGTAAACAGTAGAAACTTAGAAGTATAAATTGTCAGAACTTTAACGTAATAAAAGTATAAATTTAAGCATTAAGAAATCTAAAACGTGTTTTTTTAAACGTAAACTCAACAAAAAAGTAAAAACAAGGTAAGAGCGTAAGAACTTAAATACTTAACGTAACAATTTAAAACGTGTTTGTTACTTTTTTTTTAATTTTTACTTATTTTTACGCAAAATGTGTCTAAATGTTAAAATGTTATTTTAATACAGAAACGTAGTGGCAGAAAACGTAAACGTAAAAACATAATGGCTTAATAATATAAACATAACGACGTAAAAATATTTAAGCGTAAACGTAAGCATAACAAATTAAAAATGTAAACTTTAAACGTTAGAACGTAACTCAAACGCAAAACACAAAAACGTAAGAAGTAAACGTAAAAAGTATTCCTATAAAGAAACGTAAATCGCAACAACGTAAACGTAAGCAAAGCAATTTAAGAAATTAATAAAACATAGAAATAAAGTAAAAACTTAACAACGTAAAAAAAAACGTTAATCAAAGTAATTGTAAAAACGCAAACGTAAACACATAAAACGCAAACGTAGAAACTATATACTTGTATCTCTGTAATAAAATCAATTAAATTATAGCACCAAAAGCTGTTAGAACTTGTTTGTGAAATCTTACCCTTTGGTAATTACCTTACCGCAGGGGATGCATACATTATTTTACTTTCAAAAATCGCCAACTTTGTAAACAAGAGTGGGGCAACCGCTTTTCTCTTATAAGAAAATTTCAGCGGTTTTATTTCAGTTGAGATGAGAAATCAAAATGAGCCGAATTGAAGAAATTTCCGATTTTTACGACGATTTCACGCCAAAAATCTCATCCACATTTCACCCAATTTTCAGCGATTCAAGTGATTTCGACGAACCCCCAAGCAAACGAATCAAACTCGATTCAAATCCAAATCCATCATTAGACAAGGTAAGTAAGTAGAAATTAATTCAAATGCAATAAAATTCAAATTTCAGATCGAACCTGTTTCAAACAAGTGTGAAAAAGTTGTTTTACAAAAAATCAAAAAACTGAAAAACTCACCGAGAGATTTGAATAACAAAAAAGCGATTTTTGAATTGGGTAAATGTCATTATTTTGTGTAAAAACACGTCATTTAACGTTAATTTCCAGTACAAAAATACAAGTTGATTTATGAGACGTCGAGCGAGAGCGGTGACGACTCCAATAGCCGGTTGACACTCTCGAAAGTGCATTTTTCCGAAATTTTTCAGAAATTTGGCCAAAATCAGTATTTTATTCTAGTCTCGCATAACACAAACGTGCAAACGTCGAAATTTGTCAAAACCAACAAGAATTATATCACTTTTGAGGACGTTTTCGTTTTTCAATGCTCACTAGATTTTGTCATAAAAATCCAACTCTACGTCCTCAAACTCACTGCAAAGTTAAAACTACTACTCGGAAAGGTGAGTTTTGAGTTTTTTTCTCATTCAAAATTGTAAATGTGGTGTTTAGGTCCCAATTTTGGCCAAATTTTGGCACTTTTTTGCCCAAAACGAGCCCAAATGCGACTTCGAGCTTTTGGACGAATTCCACCTCACTTGTGAAGACCTCAAAACCCGCGATTTTGGCCCAATTCGAGATAAGATAACAGCATCGAAAACCTTCAAATACTCGCTCCAAGTCGACCAAATCACCACGAAAACAAACCATTCCGGTTATTTGAAACTCTATCTCAAAAATAAATTTCGCTGGAATCGGTTTTGGTGCACTTTATCGGGGACTGTTTTCACAATTTGTAAATCAATAAACGAAATTCCCACGATATTTTTCGATTTAAAATACTCGAGTTATTCGAAAATTGACGTTAATAACGTCCTTATTGTGAAATATTTGCGGCCACGACGAGAAACAGACGATGGAAAAATGGCCTCAAAAAGTCGGAGTAACTTTGTTGAGGTTAAATTGTGCTTCAAGGCCTTCAATCTGCGATATTTGGAATTGTGGATGAGGGATTTTAACGCCGTTATTAAAGCTATCAACGACTGGAACTCGAGTTTTTTGGACGAAAGTGACCTTAAATGAGTGTAAATAATTGTAATAAATCAATGCTGAAAAAAATCGCTTTTTATTGAAACTTGCCCAAAAATTAGGTCTAAATTGATTTTATTTTTGGCTTTTTTCAGTACATTTTTTAGAACTGTTTTGGGAAATTTTGTCAGAAATAATATGAGAAATCATTAAAAATGACATAATTTTTGACCTGTTTGAGGTTCTAGGACGTTTTTAGTCAAAACGCCATTATTTCGAGGAATTTTTTTGAAAATAAATTGAATAATTATTAAATTTGGTCAAAATTGGCTTTATTTTGGCACATAAACTTGGTAAACTTAGTTAAAAGCACAATTATTTTGCAAAATTTCGTCAAAAATATGCCAAAAAAGTGTTATTTGGGTCGAAAATTGCGTTATTTTGTAAAAGAAGGCAAAAAATGTTTTACTTTAGAAGATTATTTACCAAAAATAACAATAAATTAATACAAAAATGTCATTTTTATTGTGTTGTTTATTCTAAAAGGTCATTATTTTCAAAAAAAATTAGTCAAAAAAATCACAAGTTAGATTGAAAATGATGTTATTTTTGCCTTTTTTGAGCAGCTTAACACGTTTTTCAGTTGAAAACGTAATTATTTTGCGAAATTTCGTCAAAAATAACTCGAAATAGAATGAAATTATGTTGAAAAAAAAGAGAAATTTTGTTTTTGAGCGATTTTAGATCAAAAACGCTTTGTTTTCGAAAACTTTTTTAAAAATTATCGAATTAAGTCGATAATGGTGTTATTTTTCATCTAGAAACGCAATTATTTCGTGAAATTTTGTCAAAAATAATGTGAAAAACACCAAATTAAATTGACAATAATAATTTTGTTTTAGCGTTTGCATGTTTTTTCAGCCTAGAACGCCATTATTCTAAGAAATTTTTTAAAGAATTAGCTGAAAAACAACTAAATTTAGTCAAAATTGGTATTACTTTTTTCAGAGTTTAAAAAGTTTTTGAGATAAAACTCTCAAGATTCTGTTAAATTGCTAAAATAACATTATTTTTGATTTTTTACGTTTTATAGCTAAAATTGCAATTATTTTGAAAAATTTCATCAAAAATATTCCTTAACACAAGGATTATCCACTGGAATTTCAGTTTTTTTTTAATTGCACATTTAGGTAAATAGATGTAATAAAAACTTCATTGCACATCTGTCTTTACAACCCTCTGAAAATCACTTTCACCCTGAAAAATTACCTGAAACTTAAAAACGCAAAAAATGTTCTACTTTAAATGATTATTTACCCAAAAATAATAATAAATTAATACAAAAATGAGAGTTTTATTGTGTTGTTTATCCAAAAGGTTATTATTTCCAAAAAAATTATAAAAACTAGTCAAAAAAATTACCAATTTTTATTAAAAATGATGTTATTTTTAGTTTTTCTTGAGCGGCTTAACACATTTTTTAGTTAAAAACGTAATTATTTTGAGAAATTTTGTCAAAAGTAAGTCGAAATAGAATCAAATTATGTTGAAAATGACTAAACTTTTTTCTGAGAGTTTTTAGATCAAAAACGCTTTAATTTTGAAAACTTTTTTTTAAAAGTTATCCAATTAAATAGACAATGGTGTTATTTTTTAGCTAAAAACACGCAATTATTTCGTGAAATTTTGTCAAAAATAATCCAAAAATCACCAAATTAAATTGACAAAAACAATTTTGTTTTTAACAGTGTTTGCATGTTTTTTCAGCTAAAAACGCCATTATTTTAAGAAATTTTTTCAAAAATAAATTGAAAAATCACGTATATATTACATATTTAAGAGTTTAAACTTTCTTAAAACAGTTTTTGAGATAAAACTTTTGCTAAATCGCTAAAATAACATTATTTTTGCTTTTTTAAAGTTTTTCAGCTAATATTGCCATTATTTTGCAAAAATTTGCACATGTAGGTAAACAGATGTCTTTTCAACCCTCTGAAAATCACTTTCACCCTGAAAAATTACCTGAAACAGGATTAACTTTCCTTTTTCGCACAATTCGTCGAATGTATCTTATCACAGGAGGGGAGGGGATGTTTAAATTGTTTGTGATCAAGTTGGCCAGTTAGTGTGACAATGGATGAGTTAACAAACGCGATTTGTGATCTTAAAACGTGTCTCAAAACCATGGACCAAATCCCACTTGATTTTAACGAAAATTCGTGTTCGAGGACTCTGAGGCCAAAATCGGACCGTTTTTTGGTAA
The DNA here is from genome assembly GCF_015345945.1 of Tribolium madens. Classification (NCBI taxonomy): domain Eukaryota; kingdom Metazoa; phylum Arthropoda; class Insecta; order Coleoptera; family Tenebrionidae; genus Tribolium; species Tribolium madens. Next base: position 1,661,190 of record NW_025400983.1, read on the forward strand.
ATTTGTACGAATGGCCGTTGAATTGCATCGAGAAAAGGTCACTGAAACGTCCAAATCTCGACAAAACAATTGATAAGAACGTGAGTAAACAAATGAGTAATTATCACAAACCTAATCACTTGATGCAGTTTTCCAAAAAGAAACTCGCAATGGACCAATTCATACAGTTAACGACGCGTCGCGACGTCGAATGTTTGAAAATCAAGGAGGCGTCGAAAGCTCTGAAGTATCTCAACGGGTGCTCGCAGTATGGATTTTGGTTGGAACGGCTTTTGGCCGAGAAAGTCCTTTTGAGGAGTGGTAAGTCCAAATTTTTTCAGTAAACGAGTCCTAATACGAATTTCAGGTAAAGCAGTCGAGCTTTTGACTAACAAAATCCGGGCGGAGTACGTCCAAATCGGGGCCCGGCAAGTCCAAATCGCCACGATTTCAGTTTCGGACTTCAAATTCCAACTCGAACACGTTTGTAAGTCCAACAAAACCGATTTTTTTGTTTTACTATTGACCAACGATTTGGACGTCAAAACGTCCAAATTTGAACGCGCAACCGGCGGCCAAATTCGATTCGATGAAACGTTCACGTTCCAAGTCCATCGCGATTTTTGCATCAAAGTCCAATTATGCGTGATTTCGATGAAAGAAAGTCCAAAATATTTCACTTTGACGAAATTACTACCATGTCATGTAAGTCCAAACTTTTCCATTTGACGTGTTTTTAGTGTGTTTTTTGCAGAAAATTAACAACACTTCGTCCAAACTCCAGTACAAGAATCCAAACACTAGCGATTTTGAGGAAACTGAAGTCCTGAAAACGTCATTCCGGCCCGTTGCTGAAACTGAAATAACTCCAGCGAATTTGCACAACTCGGCTTGGAAATTGAGTCAAGTCCAGGATTTTGTACTCTCGGATTTTGTCAATTTGAATGCAAGAGTCGAAAGTTTCAGGATTTGTAACCAAAAGTCCGGTTTTTTGACTCTTGGACTGAAAAGTGGTTTTTGGAACCGCCAATGGTGTGTCCTCGACGGCCATATCGTCCGAATTTACAATTCCCCGAATGAGGAGTTTGAACCAATCAAAGTTTTGGACTTGGTCAAGTGTCGAAAAGTGGGTTTGGCTTCGGATGGGGTGTGTAATAGGCCTCGCAGTTTTTTTATCGAAATGTTTGATGAAGTGTATTTTTTTATGGCTGATAATTGTGAGGATTTGAGGGTTTGGATGAGCGAATTTGAGTTAGTTTTGGACTTGCTGCGGTTTAAAAATAACTACAAATTGTAAATAATTGTACTAAAGTTTGTAATTAAATTTTTAATAAAACAATGCCCAATAAATTTGCCTTATTTTATTATTCCCAAAATTGGCATTTTTTGCAAAATTTCGTCAGGTATATCACAAAAAATCACCACATGTTTGAGAGTTTTAGGACGTTTTTAGCCAAAAACGCCGTTGCTTCAAAGATTTACAATAAAATAAGTTGAAAAATTATTGAATGTGGTCAAAATTGGTGTTATTTTGTTTTTTTTTTAAAGTGGTTTTAATTGTCATTATTTTTGCTTTTTTGAGAGATTTGGCAAGTTATTCAGCTAAAAGCACAATTAGTTTGCAAAATTTCATTAAAAATATGCCGAAGAATTGTCATTTTGGGACAAAAATTGCGTTATTTTGCACAAGAAAACAAAAAAAATTTCTACTTTAAAATATACAATTTTTCACATCAGCATAATTTTTTACAAAATGAAATAAATACATACTTGAATATTATTTACCAAAAATAACAATAAATTAAGTCAAAAATGATATTTTAGGTGTTTTATTACGTTGTTTATCCAAAAAGGTCAATATTTCCAAAAAAAATAAAAATAACTTAAAAAATCACTAAATTAGATTGAAAATGATGTTGTTTTTCCTTTTTTTGAGCAGCTCAACACTTTTTTCAGTTAAAAACGGAATTATTTTCCAAAATTTTGTGAAAAATAACTCGAAATAGAATCAAATTGAAATGAAATTTTTTTTTGACTGTTTTTAAAGCAAATACGTTGATTTCAAAGACTTAAAAAAATATATCTAATTAGGTCGACAATGGTGTTATTTTTGTCTTTTTAAGTTAGAAACGCAATTATTTCTTGAAATTTTATCAGGAATAATGTAAAAAATCACTAAATTTCATTAAAAATAACATAATTTTTAATTTGTTTGAGAGTTTTAGGCCGTTTTTCAGCCAAAAACGCCATTATTTTAAGCATTTTTTTCAAAAATAGGTTGAAAAATTATTAACTTTGGAAAAAATTAGTGTTATTTTGGCTTTTTTTGAGAGTTTAAGCACAAAAACTCGCTAGATTTCGGTAAACCGAACTTAGATGTTATTATTTGTGTTTTTTTTAGCGATTTGGGACGTTTTTCAGCTAAAAACACAATTATTTTGCAAAATTTTGTCAAAAATATAGCAAAAAATGGTTATCTTTACCAAAAATAACAATAAATTAATCTAAAAATGACATTATAAAAGAGTTTTGTTACGTTGTTTATCCAAAAAGGGCATTATTTCCAAAAAAAAATTGAAAAAACAACTCAAAAAATCACCAAATTGTTATTTTTGCTATTTTTGAGCAGCTCAAACGTAATTATTTTGCGAAATTTTGTCAAAAATAACTCGAAATTGAATCAAATTATATTGAAAATGACATTTTTTTTTGAGAGTTTCTAAATCAAAAACATTGATTTCGAAAACTATTTTTGTCTTTTTAAGTTAGGAAAATCACCAATTTAAGTTGACAATGACATTTTTTTTTTCATACAGCGTTAACATGTTTTTTCAGACAAAAACTCCATTATTTAAAAAAAATAACCTGAAAAATTAGGAAATGTGATATTTTTATTAAAACAATGCCCGAAAATTTGCATTTTCTCCCTTGTGTTTTAACCAATTCAAAAAAAAAACTCGTCCTAGCCGACGCATTATATTCAAATGTGGATGAACCAGCGGTCGTCTCACATCACACACATCCATCAATACTCGTCTCGTGTGTGTAGATATAAAAAAATGCCATTTCTTCACTTGGTCGCAAATAATGTATTTTCGTGTCTATGAGAGAAATAACAATTGATTAAACACCTGTTAATTAAGTCGATAATAGTGTTATTTTTCATCTAGAAACGCAATTATTTCGTAAAATTTTCTCAAAAATAATCTGAAAAAACGCTAAATTAAATGGACAATAATAATTTTGTTTTAGCGTTTGCATGTTTTTTCATCCATTATTTTAAGAATTTTTTTTTAAATTAGCTGAAAAATAACTAAATTTAGTCAAAATTGGTATTACTTTTTTCAGAGTTTAAAAATGTTTTTGAGATAAAAACTCTCAAGATTTTGTTAAATT
>NW_025400983.1:1664994-1669929 GCF_015345945.1 Tribolium madens
AAATAAGTTGAAAAATTACTAAATTTAGTCAAAATTAGTACATATTACATATTTCAGAGTTTAAACTTTCTTAAGAAAGTTTTTGAGATAAAAACTCGCAAGATTTTGCTAAATCGCTAAAATAACATTATTTTTGCTTTTTTAAAGTTTTATAAAAACTAGTCAAAAAAATTACCAATTTATAATAAAAATGATGTTATTTTTAGTTTTTCTTGAGCGGCTTAACACATTTTTTAGTTAAAAACGTAATTATTTTGAGAAATTTTGACAAAAATAACTCGAAATAGAATCAAATTATATTGAAAATGACTTAACTTTTTTCTGATAATTTTTAGATCAAAAACGCTTTAATTTTGAAAACTTTTTTTAAAAGTTATCCAATTAAGTAGACAATGGTGTTATTTTTTAGCTAAAAACACGCAGTTATTTCGTGAAATTTTGTCAAAAATAATCCAAAAAATCACCAAATTACATTGACAAAAACAATTTTGCTTTTTTGACAGTGTTTGCATGTTTTTTCAGCTAAAAACGCCATTATTTTATGAAACTTTTTAAAAAATAAGTTGAAAAATCACTAAATTTAGTCAAAATTAGTACATATTACATATTTCAGAGTTTAAACTTTCTTAAGAAAAATAACATTATTTTTGCTTTTTGAAAGTTTTTCAGATAAAATTGCAATTATTCTGAAAAATTTCGTCAAAACTTGATTAACCACTGGAATGTGAGTTTTTTGTAAAACAATGCACATAGGTAAACAGACAGTTAACTTTCCCTTTTGTTTCAGCTAAAAACGCCATTATTTTTCAAAAATAAGTTGAAAAATCACTGAATTTAGTCAAAATTAGTACATATTATCACACACATCCATCAATACTCGTCTCGTGTGTGTGGATATAAAAAAATGGAATTTCTTCACTTGGTCGCAAATAATGTATTTTCGTGTCTATGAGAGAAATAAGAATTGATTAAACACCTGTTTCATCTCCTTTTAAGGTCGCTCATATCGTTACGAAACTTGTATGTGCAAGCATGTGAAAAATTACAACCATCTGTCTGACTTAATTAAAATTGATCTCAGTTTCGAATTACATGACTTTAATTAAATCGATTTGGTGAGGTACCACTTGGCGTGAGCGAACTGTAATCTCGTTTCAGAGATAATAATTGTTTGATAAGTTGGGTGGGTGATTTTTGTTTACTTTTTAATTAGAGGGCAATGAAGCAGCAGAAGGGCAAAGCGGCCGACTTGATTACCGGCTATGACTTGCAAAGCATTTCTGTCGAAACATGAAAAATAATCAGAAAATTTCAGAAAAAAATTCAGTATTCCGTTATTTACATATTTTATACCATTTCTTTACTAATTTTTTAAATTTTGGTTGCGGCGTTGCCAAGTTAGTAATTTTTTTGCATAATTTTGAATTTCATTTAAATTCTGGTCTTATTGACTGTAAAGAATAAAAATTTTGCACATAGTATAGTAAACGATGCTTTTTTGTTTTTCTGATACAGGGTGGTTACTATAGGTGATCAATTTTCGCTAGGTCAGGTCATTTTTGACCTTTCTTGACAATTTAGAATTTTTGACAATAAACATTTTAAAAACATTACAAATTTAATGAATTAAAATAAAAAAAAAACAATTTTTTTCAAATGGATCAAACAGCAAAAACCTGAAACAAAAATAGTAATAACTGAAAAAATGAGTATAAATATAAAAAAACAGAAAAAACAGAACAAGTACAAGAAATAAAAAAGGAAAATAAAATGGAATGAAAATAGAAACTAAAGATAAAATATGGTGTGATAACAATGGAACGAAAAGACAATGAAATATAATTAAAATGAAAAAAAATTGTTAAAAGATATGAAACAAAAATCAGGAGAAAAGCAAAATGCAAGAAAAACATTTTTTTTAATTTGATTGCAAATCAAGAGGAAAATAAAAACTGAACAAAGAAATGAAAACAAAATGAAACAAGAGATGTGTTTAAAAAACGAAAATTAGAAATAAGTAAACTAAATTTCATAATAAAATAGAAGAAAGAAATGCTATAATAGTGTCGTTTTCCAGATTATTTTAAATTTAGTTTTGATAAAGAGTAAAAAAAGAGAAACAAATATGAGAAATCTAACAAAACTGAAACTATCAACACAATGGATAAAAATAAGATATAATGAAATAAAATGTGTTTAAAAAACAGCAAACGAAAATTAGGACACAAAAATAAATAAACTGAATTGCAGAACATAATAAAATAGAACATAAATAATAAAAATTTCATAATATTTGATTGAAAAGATGTATTTTCATATTTTTCCTTGTTTTTGAGCCGATTAAAGTTTCGATTATTTTAAAATCTACAATTAAATGTCAACTTTAGAAAGAAGAAGTCTAACTACAAGAATTAAATAAAATACGAAGAAAAAAATTTTTTAATAAAAATAAAACAAAAACTGTAAACAAATTCTTGAAAAAAATTCCACAATTATGTATTTTTTGTCTCAATTTTAACAAATTCTCACAAATCACTAGCAAAAATTTTGAAAAAACACAATAGATTGAAGTAGGGTAAGTAGGGGGAAAGTGACTTAACATTCCCAGCTTAGCCTAACAAAAATAGAAGGAGAAAGAACAAATAACAAATAAAGTAGATGCAAGCAAAACGGAAGTAGACGAAAATATAAAAAAACAACTAAAAAACATATTTCTTAAGTTTTTTCGAATAAAAACGATAACTCTTGACCGGTCATAATTGTGACAAATTTTTAAAAAATATTCCCATCGATATTTTGTGCGTCAGTTTTATGAAATTCTCAATATTTATTCAGGAAAAAAATAGTTAGATTAGTTAAGTAAAAGTTTCAAAATTTTGCAGTTTTTAAAGTAACTAACTCTTGACCGGTTATAATTTTAACAAATTCTTCAAAAATATCTATAAAAAAATTGAGAAAAAAAAATAACATAAAATAGGATAAGTTCGGGAAATGTTCGGAGCTTAACAAAAATAGAAGAAGAAAGAACAAACAACAAATAAAATAAATATAAAAAAATTAACCTGAAAATTTCCGAAAAAAATTCAGTATTGTGTTATTTACATATTTTGTACCATACCTTTAATTGCTTTACTAAATGCTTTAAAACAATGTCTTGTTTTTAAATTTTGGTTTCGGCGTTGCCAAGTTAGTAATTTTTCTGCAAAATTTAAATTCATTTAAATTCTGGTCTCTTGAATGTAAAGAATAAAAATTTTGCACATAGTATAGTAAACGATGCTTTAATCAATGGCTTAATGTAAATTTTATTTGTTTTGTATTTGTCTTAAGAAAATAAGAAATAAGTTTCCTAAAAGAAATAAGTTAGACAGTAACAAAACAGAACTAAGAGAAAAACAAACTGAAAAGCATATCTTTTAGTAGTTTTTCGAAATGGCCTTCCAGTTTTCAGCATTTTTCAGAAAAAGCTTTGTTTTGTCTGAAAATATGTTTTTTGTTGGTCGATAAAGCGGTTTTAAATGAATTGTAAATGAAAAAAAGATTTTAGTCGACTATTATAGCATTTTTCTTCCATTTTGTTATGTTCTACAGTTCAGTTTATTTTATTTTTTTGTCTTAATTTTCTCGTTTCATTTAACTAGTTCTTAATTTTTTATAGCGTGTTTTTTCGTTTTCAGCTTAATTACTTTGAAAACTGCAAAATTTTGAAATAACTCAAAATTCTATTGAAATTTTTGTCAATAAATATTAAGAATCCGTCAAAATGGAAGCAAAAAGTAATTAATTGTAAAGAATTTTGAGGAATTTGTTTATAGTTTTTATTTTATTTTTTTCAAAAAAAATCTATTCTTGTTAGTATTTTAACGCTTGTGATGATTTTAACGCTAGACTAAGCTACAAACAGAATAACTAAAACCTACCTTTCTCGGACTTACTATACTTAAAAAATGAATCTTAAGAAATATGTTTTTTAATTATTTTTTGATATTTTCCTTCTTCTTTTGTTTTGTTTTCATCTAGTTTATTTTTTGTTTGTTTATTCATTTTACATTTTTGTTAGGCTAAGCTGCGAACCTTAATCCACTTTTCCCGTATTTACCCTACTTTAATCTACTGTGTTTTTTTCCAAAATTTTTTGAGTAAATTCAGTAGACAGTAACAAAACAGAACTAAGAGAAAAACAAACTGAAAAGCATATCTTTTAGTAGTTTTTCGAAGTGTCCACCCAGTTTTCAGCATTTTTCAGAAAAAGCTTTGTTTTGTCTGAAAATATATTTTTAGTTGGTCGATAAAGCGGTCTTAAATGAATTGTAAATGAAATAAAGGAATCTCGAAGAGTCCCTTCGAACTGGTTTATTTAGAATTTGTCGATCGGTCTCATTAAGCCTCCGGTAGCTTCATTTCTTAATTAACATCTCTTGCGTGTTATCTCGGAGAGTGATGTCGGTCGGCCGTCTTTATGTACCACTCTGATAGCCTCCTTTAGTGGATTCTGTGTAGGTCTACCTGTTTTATATCTCTGCATAGACGACACGCACACCTCTTATATCTTCCACCTCCTGAATTTGTCGTCTTCGAAGACAACAACAACAACAACAACAAAACTCCAAATGTTTAAAAGTTAATTAGCGCAAGCTGCATATTATATGACTAATGTCAACGGAAACAAGCTGTTTAATTATTAAAAATTCTCGCTCAATGCCACTCGAACAACGCTAATTACCTCTTTTACTACATAATCGTTAATTGCAAGTATCTTGATGCTGGTAGTATCAGGAACAAATTGCGAATTTCGAATTCCGACGATTATCGCCCAATTAACAACAAGCCCATTTTGGCCTTTTTTACTCTTCAACGAGACCAAATTTCACATTTAATCGGCTCAAGAGCTTCAAAATCAAAAAAATTATTAATGCAATATCATATAATAATGTA
>NW_025400983.1:1670356-1671043 GCF_015345945.1 Tribolium madens
AGCTTCAAAATCAAAAAAATTATTAATGCAATATCATATAATAATGTAATATAATATAAGCAGAATTTTTTTCTATTTGTTTTTGAGTTTTACACATTTTTTAATTTTTTTAAATGGCAAAACGCTAAAAAACCATTTTTATCATGAAGGTTGTGATCTAATGATTACAACTCTCTATGTATTTACTTTTTCAAAAAAAAATTACCAAAAAAAATCGCATAACTTACAAACAAAACAAAATTTTGTTTTTAAAATACAATCACATTTTTTGTATTACTTTAATTTATGTATATATTGACCCTGCATATGTAAATATTTTAAAAAAGATTGTAATTACAGCAATTAATAAAAATATGAAACAAGATAGCAATAAAGAGAAGCAAGTGGAATCAGAAATATATAAAAATTGAATAAAAATAAAAAAACAAATATTAGAAACATGAAAAATGTTAAGAAAAATATGGAAACAAAGTTGAAAAACAACTGAAAAAAGGAATGGAAAAAAATCAAATATAAATGGCAAAGGACAGGAAAATTAGGACACAAAAATAAATAAACTGAATTTTAGAACATAATAAAACAGAATTTCAAATTCCGACGATTATCGCCCAATTAACAACAAGCCCATTTTGGCTTTTTTTACTCTTCAACGAGACCAAATTTCACATTTAATCGGCTCAAGAGCTT
>NW_025400983.1:1672722-1676079 GCF_015345945.1 Tribolium madens
TTTAATTTATAGGAGTATTAATTATTATTTTGTAAAAGCAAATGATTTAAAAAACCGCTTGGTTCCCTTCTTTACTGTATAGGTAATTAATATAATGTAACTATTTCAAAAAAGATTGTAATTACAGCAATTAATAAAAATATGAAACAAGATAGCAATAAAAAGAGAAGCAAGTGGAATCAGAAATAAATAAAAATTGAATAGAAATTAAAAAACAAATATTAGAAACTTGAAAAATATTAAGAAAAATATGGAAACAAAGTTGAAATACCAGACTGAAACTGAAAAAAGGAATGGAAAAAAATCAAATATAAATGGCAAAGCAAAGGAATATTAGAACACAAAAATAAATAAACTGAATTTTATTATCGCCCAATTAAAACAAGCCCATTTTGGGCTTTTTTACTCCTCAACGAGACCAAATTTCACATTTAATCGGCTCAAAAGCTTCAAAATCTTGTGAAAAACACCACAATGTCTCAACTTTTGTTGCTGTTTCTATCTCTTGTTTTATTTGTTTAGTTTCAGTTTTGTTATATTTCGACTCAGTTTTCATGTTTCTTTCTTTTTACTTTTCAAATTTGGAATAATCAAAAGTTTGATCAGCTTAAAAACTTAAATTATTATTATTATTACTATTACATGAATTTTCTTCTATTTTATTATGTTCTAAAATTTAGTTTATCTATTTTTGTGTTCTAATTTTTCATTTCCATTCTTTTATTCAGTTTCAGTTTTTAAATTTTGACTTTGTTTCCATGTCTTTCTTTACTTTTTCTATTTTTTATTTATTTCTTATTCCTTTTATTTTATTAATGTAGTTGCTGTAATTACAATGTTTTTAAAATTTTTAAACTATTATAGCATTTTTCTTCCATTTTGTTATGTTCTGCAGTTCAGTTTATTTAGTTTTTTCTCCTAATTTTCTTATTTCATTTATATTTTATTTTTCCATTTCTTTGTTTAGTTTCAGTTTCGTTATATTCCAATTTAGTTTCTATCTTTTTACTTCTTAAATTTAAAATAATCAAAAGTTTAATCGGCTCAAAAACTATAAAATATTCTGTCAAGACACGTTTTCTGTTTACTATTTTTTTCTATTTTGTTATGTTCTAAAATTGTTTATTTGCTGTTTTGCTGTTTATGAACAGACTTTATTTCTTTTATTCAGTTTCAGTTTCTTTTTTATATTTCGACTTTGTTTCCATGTCTTTCTTTACTTTTTCTCATGTTTCTGTTTTCTCTACCTCTTATGCACAATTTTTTATTTATTTCTTATCCCTTTTATTTCACTTTTTTTATTAATATAGTTGCTGTAATTACAAAATTTTTGGAATTTTTAAAGTTAAAAAGGCTTAGATTTTAGTCGACTATTATAGCATTTTTCTTCCATTTTGTTATGTTCTACAGTTCAGTTTATTTTATTTTTTTGTCCTAATTTTCTCGTTTCATTTAACTAGTTCTTAATTTTTTATAGCGTGTTTTTTCGTTTTTAGCTTAATTACTTTGAAAACTGCAAAATTTTGAAATAACTCAAAATTCTATTGAAATTTTTGTCAATAAATATTAAGAATCCATCAAAATGGAAGCAAAAAGTAATTAATTGTGAAGAATTTTGAGGAATTTGTTAATAGTGTTTATTTTATTTCTTTCTAAAAAAATCTATTTTTGTTAGTATTTTAACGCTTGTGGTGATTTCAACGCTAGACTAAGCAACAAATAGAATGAGTAAAACCTACCTTTCTCGGACTTACTATACTTAAAAAATGAATCTTAAGAAATATGTTTTTTAATTATTTTTTGATATTTTTCTTATTCTTTTGTTTTGTTTTCATCTAGTTTATTTTTTGTTTGTTTTTCTTTTTATATTTTTGTTAGGCTAAGCTGAACGTTAAGCCACTTTTCCCCTATTTACCCTACTTTAATCTACTGTGTTTTTTTACAAAATTTTTTGAGTAAATTGTGAGAAATTGTTAAAATTGGAGCAAAAAATCAAAAATTGTGGAATTTTTTAAAAAGTTTGTTTATAGTTTTTTAATTTTTATTTAAAAATTCTCTTTTTGTTTGTATCTTAATTCATATAGTGACTTCAACGTTAGACCAAGCTACGAGTACAATAACCCAAACCTACCTACCCGGATTTACCCTACTTTACTATATTGTTTTTTTTTTAAATTCTTGTCACTAAATATTGAGAATCTTGAAAATGGAAGCAAAAAGTAATTAATTGTGAAGAATTTTGAGGAATTTTTTTATAGTTTTATATGTTTTTTAGTTGATATTTTTTACTTTTGTATTGTTTTCGTCTAATTTATTTGTTTTTCCTTCTATTATTGTTAGTTTTTTTTTCAAATTTTTGCAAGTAAACTGTGAGAACACTCCTCTTGCAGCTGTCTCTTAAATGTTGTGACACCCTGTATATTATTTTATTGCAAAACCGCGCATTTTCAGCCGTTTTGCAATAAATCAAGCGAAGTTTCTTGTATTCAGGTAATCGAGTGTCAGTGCATTAGTGACAGCTGTCTTGTTTCGTCTCCAAGAAACACAATCTCCGTCAATCACACTGAAATCCTTCTAATCGTTTAATACCTCGAAGAAAACTCGTTCGATAATTCACAAATTCGCCTTTTCAGTCTTGTTAATAAATCAAATCGGTTGTAAAATAAAATCAGTATCGAGCTCGTTAGCGTTTGTGAGTTACGCTGTGTACTTTTTGTAGCCCGTAAACAACAACTACTTAATTTCGCAATGACATTATGGCACTGATCTCTGAAAAATATGGTCGTCGTGCTGTAAATTATGAAAAATGAGCGGCGGTCCTGGAGCGTTGACAAGGGCGTAAAAGAGTGGAGTAAGATGTAAACTGTAGCAGAGAGAGGCGAACCGCATAATCAAACACTGCAGACACTACTTTATTCCAAATGTCAGTCGGATGCAGTTTTATGACGCTGGCGAGGCATAAGCCAGTTCTCGGGAGCAAGACGCGATGATAAATAAACAAAGACGGATGGTTAATATTCAGCAGCTGCGAACGAACGCTGAAAATCACTGAAAGAGGTGCTTTTTCATTATGAAACTTTATACAAACTTATTACTAAATTATTGTAATTTCACATAATTTAAAGAAAAAACATAATACAGGGTGTGTTAGAACTCGCGCCAATAAGTAAAATCATTAAAAAAAAACAAATATCTAGAAAGAAATTAGATTCAAATAGTTTTTTGTTTTTTTTTTTTTAATATAAACCGAGTTATTCAAATAAACAAAAGTTAASGCTTTTTCATAATTTTTATGTAGTTTTTGGGGAAAAATAACTTAAATTCTTCAAATAGCAGTTTTGTTTTCAGAATACTGAA
>NW_025400983.1:1678064-1681065 GCF_015345945.1 Tribolium madens
CTGTTGAAATATTTATTTGAAATCTCAAATTCTTGATTTTTTCACAAAATATTTATATTTTGAAAACGCTAATATTCTAAATATCTCAACGTTTCTCAAGTTTTCTATCATTTTTTAAGATTTTGAACATTTGTTTTTTATTCGTTTTTTAAAGATTTTGTGAGGTTTGAAGAAAAAATCATGTGTTTGTCCCAAGATCTTTAATTTCTTCTTACGATCTTTATTATTCTTAGAAACATAAAACAAATCTTTTAAAATTAATTTTCTCAAGATTTTAAAACACCGTTTCCCAAAAATTGTTCGGTCTATACTTTAAAATCCTAATTTTTTTATCAAGATTTTTATTTTCTTTTAAAATTACAAAGTTTTAACACCGTTCCTTAAAGTATTGAACTCTAAAACTGGGTTTTTACTCCAATATCTTGAATCTTTTTTCAAGATTTTCATTTTTTAAACCACAAATTGGATTTTTCCAAAATCTAACAATTTTTGTGTCACAATTCTCATTCTTTCCAGATTTCTAACCAATTTTTTTTTCCAAAACTATTCTTGTTTATTCTGTTTTATATTATTACGTACTTGCATAATAAATCCTGTTTGTATATTTTTTGAATTTAACACATTTTTAGCCAAAGTTTTTCTTATTTTAGTTGAATGTTTTTAGTACATAGCACAAAAATGCTATAAAATGAACCTTTTTAAAAATTTCAAAATTAAATAATTTAGTTGCGTTTTTTTGCACATTTTTTTTGTGAAATACAAACGAAATGTGACTCTAAGAACGTAAAGAAAAAAATCTGCCGATTGAAACACACATAAATTTCCATGTAATAACAAAAAAGTTGTCATGTTTTTGTTGTCTCAAAAAAGTAAAAAAAAATACAAAAATATGAACATACAAAAATCATTGTTGCTTTTTCATAACACAAAATAAAAACATTTTAGTTAATGATTTACTTTATTTGTAGAGCTAAAATTGAAAATATTTATAAAAAATCACACAAAACATGCCCAAAAACGTTTAAAAGAAAAGAAACATTAAAAAAATTGGTTTGAACAGCTTAGACTTGAGCACTTTCTTGCCACACCTCACGTGACCATAATATCTCTATCTTTGTCACGCAACGACAATTCCTATTACTTTCTTTCTCTAATAATAATTCTCTAATAATAATTTACGTTAAACTTGCTGTTTTTGCAATAAAATACCACTCATTTTCAAAAAATAGTATACAGGGTGTCTTAAAATTTAACAATTTTTTTATGAAACGTTACTACATGGAGCCCGAAGAGTATGGAAAAAATGTTAAAAAAATTCTAGTCTCTAAAGTCTTGAGTTTTTTTCTCAGGACTTGTCACTTTTTCTGCGGTCTCTTATGGGATGAGTGGTTGTTATCCAATATCTCAGGCATCATCTGATCCGGTCACCGATATCCATCTCGACCACTATCAGTGGATTACCACCACCACCACCATGGTACAAAAACCCATCACCCGCATCGTCCAGTATGCAAATCGGACGAGTTATTAGCAGGCTGCTCCTAATTGATCAAAGTGGAGCACCTTTCCTGCAACGTCTCAAATCCTCCTCATTAGAGATGGGAACATCTCTGTGAAATGTTCTGTGACATGATCGAATAAGAAATTATCGATGTAATATATAGGGTGCGCCAGAACTCGCGCCCCAGAGAAAACTTTCTTGTAAGATAAGATACCAGGAACATAAAAAAATGTTGAAAAAATTCTATCTGTCAAAAAATTTTGACATTTATTTTTTGACATTTGACACTTTTTTATGTCTATTTAATGATACTGATGATCTTGTATACGTTTTTTTACAATTATTTTGTAAAGGGACAAAAATTTTGCCAATAAAAGCCACAAATAACATTGAACAGAGTTACAATTTGAAATACAGCTTCCTCTTTTAATAGCCTATAGCAAAAAAATTTAGAAAATTAATTTTCCAACAGAAATAAATAGAGTCAAAGTCCAAACTTTAAACCCTCATAACTTCGAAATTTCTATAGATAAAATTTTTTTAACATTTTTTCCATGTTCCTGGTATCTTACCTTATATGGCATGTTTCTCTGGGGCGCGAGTTCTGGCGAACCCTGTATATCGCCCCAAAAAATCGATGTTTTTTATTGAAAAAAAATCATTTACCAATTTTTTTAATAATAAATTTTTGGAACATAAAAAAATACAAATACAAACATATTTCTTACAATTCTTGCATAAAACATAAACAAATACAAACTACAAACACAAAACTTAACCACCTACATCACTTCATCATCGTTAATTTTGTTAAAAAACATCGAATTCTCCATACATCGAATTTAGATTTTTTGAATGAAATTTTAAAATTAAAAATATTAAAGGTAATTAAAAATAATTAATAGATTTTCTGAATCGGCTGAATTTTATGACAATTTTGATATTTTACGAAAATACAGGGTGTTAAAAAAGATTGTAGAGTAATTTTTTGACAATTTTAACATTTTGACGAAAATTCTGCCAAATTTTGATTTTTCGTCAAAATGTCAAAGGTTAAAAAAATCCGAAAAAAATCTTGGAAAAATTCAACAACAAAACTTGTGATTACTCATAAAAAAGTTAGTCTAATAAAAAAATTAAAAAAAATGTGTAAACATTTGGTGCCATGACTTTTTTTAATATTCTTTTTAGTTATCTAAACTCATAGTTTTTCTGAATCAGCACGTCGAGATCTGTTTTGCTGTTTTTTTTTAGAATTGTTTGACAATTTTAACATTTTGACGAAAATTCTGATCAAATTGTGTATTTTGTGTTGCAAATTTTTTATATGAATATATCTGGGCACTTAAATCCATATAAATTTTCTGAATCGGCTGAATTTTATGACAATTTTGATATTTTACGAAAATACGGGGTGTTAAAAAAAGATTGTAGAGTATTTAAGGAAGTAATAGTGTGGACCAAAATAAACACAAAAGTTTTAATAAACGTCGGACTCAT
>NW_025400983.1:1683962-1686464 GCF_015345945.1 Tribolium madens
AAGACAGATTTCGACGTTTTGCTTATTTTTTTTTAGAATTGTTTGACACTTTTAACATTTTTACGAAAATTCTGACCAAATTGTGTATTTAGTGCTGCAAATTTTTAAAACCATATAGATTTTCTGAATCAGCTGAATTTTATGACAATTTTGGTATTTTACGAAAATATCGACATTCAAAAAAACATCAAACATCGATATTAAAAAAAAATACATTTTTAAATCGATGTATTTGACCATATTCATCGATATTTTTTGCCCATCTCTACTCCTCGTTCACTGGCATGCAGTCTGCGGTTTCTCGCAAAGACATTCTGCAACTGTCATCTCCGATACCACCAAACGAATCGCTCTATTCGCGAAAAATCCGCTTAATGACCGACGAGAGATAAATCGCATTTTTGCGATTTCGCTAAATTCGATTAATCTGCGAATTGCGCGCCGCCGCCGCCGGTGAATTATGTGAAACATCTTCGATGAATATTCGTGAAATATTAGCGCACATTCTTGGGTTTTTATTACTCAGACAGTCATCTTTTACGCTTGATTAAATTTGTTAATTAAGACGTATATAAGAGCGCTTATCTTGATGCTCTAGCATCTAATTTGAATAAAACGGTGGGGCTCACACAGCACGCTTGCTTTATTTGCTGCTTTCGGACCAAATTCCACTCCGAGTGGACAGTTAACTAATTTGTAAACCGATCATAATCGCAACAAATTCCTTAAAGTAGCCACAATTTATTATTTTTTGACTCAATTTTAACGGAGTCTCTATATTTAGTGACAAAAATTTAAAAAAAAAAAACGATACAGGGTGGCCCATGTAAGACTTTCGGGTCTAATATCTCTATTATTTCCAACGGATTAACCTTCTAAGTAATCTATATTTTAAATTTCGTTAGAATCAGTTGGCAAATAATAGAAATATTAGATGCAAAACCTTAGGTGGGACACCCTGTATAATATAGAAAAGTACGGGAAAGTGAATTAGTTGAAGTCACTACAGAAAAATCAAAAACTGATTTTAAATAAAAGTAACACGAACATTTTGTAGCAATAATTTTGAAGAAAGTAGATTAAAGTAGMGTAAGTCGGGGAAGGTAAACTACTACAAGAATTAAGATTCAAACAAAAATAMAATTAAAAGAAATAAAACAAAACTATGAACGAATTCTTTAAAAGTATCTACAATTATTTTATCTACAATTTTTTGCCTCAGTTTCTCCCAATTTACTCGAAAAAATTTGAAAAAATCACAATAGATTAAGCTAAGGTAAGTAGCTTGGTGTTCGCAGCTTAGACTTACAAAAATAGAGGGATAAAAAAACAAATAAGAAATAATCTAGACAAAAACAAAACGAAAGTAAAAAAAATTGCAAAAAACAACTAAAAAACATGTTAAGATTTTCGAATAAAATTTTTAATTATTTCAAAATTTTGCAGTTTTCAAAGTAACTGTAACCGGTCATTGTTGTAACAAATTATTTAAAAATATCTTAATCGATATTTTTTGGGTCAATTTCACTGAATTCTTAATAATTATAAAAAAAACTAAAAATAACTTACTCCAACGTTGAAGTTACCACAAGTGTCAAAATACAAACAAAAATAGATTTTTTTAGAAAGAAATAAGATAAAAACTATAAACAATTTTTTCAATTAATTACTTTTTGTTTTTATTTTGACGGATTCTTAATATTCAGTGACAAAAATTTGAAATAACAACAATATAGTAAAGTAGGGTAAATCCGGGTAGGTAGGTGTGGGTTAGTCCAACATTGAAGTCACTACAAAAATTAAAATACAAACAAAAATAGAATTTTTAAATAAAAATAAAACAAAAACTATAAACAAATTCTTTAAAAATATACACAATTATTGATMTTTTGCTTCAATTTTAACAAATTCTCACAATTTACTCAAAAAAAATGAAAAAAACACAATTGATTAAAGTAGGGTAAATTCGGGAAAAATGACTTAACGTTCCCAGCTTAGCCTAATAAAAATAAAAGGAGAAAGAACAGATAACAAATAAACTAGATGCAAACAAAACGAAAGTAGAAGAAAAATATGAAGAAACAAATAAAAAACATATTTCTTAAGTTTTTTCGAATAAAATTTTGACTCATTTCAAAGTAATTATAACTTTTGACAGGTCATAATAGTGACAAATTAGGTAAAATTATGTGGAAGTAAATATTTTACCGAAAACTCAATATTTAGTCACAAAAGTTTAAAAAAAAGAGACAAAGTGGCTTAGTGTTCGCAGCTTGGGTTAAAAAAAAATAAGATACAAACAAAAATAAAAAAGAAGGAACAAACAACAAGTTGCAAAAAACGCTATGAAAAATGAGAAACATTTTTTAAAAATTGTTCAAATTAGAATTTCAATTATTTCAAGATTTTCAATTTCCAAAACGTAATTTTTCGGGCAAAAGTGGTTTGAGTAATTCTTTTCGCTCTGTTGAAATAGTGATTCCAAGTAATTGTGATTGCAGT
>NW_025400983.1:1687160-1688904 GCF_015345945.1 Tribolium madens
GTAATTTTTCGGGCAAAAGTGGTTTGAGTAATTCTTTTCGCTCTGTTGAAATAGTGATTCCAAGTAATTGTGATTGCAGTCGTACTTTATATAATTACAAATTATGAAAATAGTATAAAATTACCGCAAATATGGAACAATTTGAGCAAATTAGCCTGATTAATGATGCAATTAATTGTAAACAACATTGTTTACACGATTTTTAATCATGTTTATGCTCTTCACGAGTRAAAAACAACCAAAGTAGAACAAATCAGTTTTTGTTGTAGTTTATGGAAATCGTGTTTAATAATAATAATAACTGCGCAAATCCATAATATTGCGCAAATTAATTAAATAACAGAAATTATACAAATTTCCCGGTAGACTCAATATTCATACAATTAGAATAAATCATAATTACCACACAATATAAAAAATAAATCGGTTTAAGGTCGTACCCAGTGTACATTTCTCGGTTCCATTTCATTGAACGTGTGATTCATTGTTTGTTCCTTCCTTTTACTTGCGATAAATCGAGAAATAATAACTTTCCGCTCAACAGGGAATAAAGCGACGTTTTATTCCCTCGGTAATTTAACCCTCGGGAATAAAATAAATCAAACACCGATTTCCCGGTTATTTAACTTTTTCTTACGTTATTATTAATTTAGTTTGTTCCCCTAGAAACTAGCCAAAATTCTCATTCTTTGTCAATTTTTTATATTTCATATTTTAAAAGTAACAGAAATTACAAACTATTTGTTTAAGAGCTTGACAACATGTTAAATAGTCAGTGTTTTGACAATAAGACCAGGTTTTTGATAATATTTCATGTTTGACAATGTTAATTCGCAAAAAAACTCGTTAAAAATGTTGTTTTTGACAATATTAATTGACTACATTTCAATAACTCTACCAAACAACAAATGTTTTTGACAATAACAAGATGTTTTTGTCTTTAACAAATTTATTTAGCTATGATTGAGGCAAAAATGTCATTCTTTGACAATATTTTATGTTAAATTAAAAATGTATTTTTCTTGAGCGCTATTGTTAAAATTGTAGCTTTTTTGTTACTAATAAAGGGTTTATGACTTTGAAAAGTTGTCAAATATAAGAAATTGTCAAAAAATTACAAGCGATTTGTTGCCAAACTTATTAACAAATTACTTATTAACAAATGTTTTTGACAATAACAGGAAGTTTCTGTCCTTAACAAATTCATTTAGCAATGGTGCAGGCAAAAATGTAATTTTTTGACAATGTTTTATACTTGGTGATAGTAAGATAGTAAAAATGTCAAACAACAAGCCAAATTCAAGTCTTAATTTTGAGATATATTTTTTAAAGCTTAAAATTGTCGGTTTGGACAATATTCATAAACAGTTTTTTAATTTTCAAACAATTTTAAAGTTTTTGGCATTGTCAAACAAAAAATGTCTAATGTCAATGATACTTTTACGTAAAAATGTCACTATTTTTAAAAAATGGCTAGAAATTTTTATTGCAATTTTTGACATTTTTTAGTAAATAATAAAATTAAAAACACTATAGATGTGCAAAACATATACTTTTTTTGATAACAACAGCTACAGTGAAATCTTAAAAAAAATGTGTCAGAATGTATAGTTTTTGACATAAATCTAGCCAAAATTGTCATTCTTGACAACATTTTGTAATTCATGTTTTAAAATTAACAGAAACTATTTGTTTAGATATTGACCATATTAAGAGCTTGACAACATGTTAAATAAATAAATAT
>NW_025400983.1:1690569-1693498 GCF_015345945.1 Tribolium madens
CCCTACAGTATTTTGACAGTAAGACCAGGTTTTTAATCTTATGTTTTACAATGTTAATGCGCCAAAAATCTTGTTAATACACGTCATTTTGTTTGACAATTGAATAGTAAAAATTAACAGCAAATGTCATTATTTGACAGTTTTAATTTTATTTTAATTTAGAAAATGTGTTTTCTTAAGCGCTATTGTTAAAATCGCAATAAAAGTTTATGACTTTGAAAGGTTGTCAAATATAAGGAATTTTCAGAAATATTACAGCGATTTGTTATCACACTTATTTTTGATAAAATATAGACAATTTATACGACGCTTTTTTTAACATTGGTATTGTCTAAATAACAATTTTAGTTCTAACCAGTATAGTGTTGGTGATTACTATTTTTCTCAACAGAATTACTATAAATTGTAGTTTGTTATTACGCATTGTAGCAATTGTGATTAGAATTTTTTCTGTAGTTAGAGACACAATTTTTACAGTAAGGCAAAAGCTTTCAAGACTTCTGTAAATAATTATCTCAAATTGATTTGATTTGTCTGAAAATTAAAATGTGTCCGCTTTATGATAATCATGGTTAGATTTAGTGTCCAATTTCGATAGTGATTTTGCTACGTTTTATTCTAATTGTGACAAGATTTACATTATTTCGTATTATTTAACCTTTTCTTACGTTATTATTAATTTAATCAACACAGAGAAGAGTTTTGTGTGCATTTGTGAAATAAATATTGTTAATGCCCTCGGCCCTCCTCGGTCGCCTCTCGTGTTACCTACATCGCTGGGAGATACCCAAAAAGCCGACTACCGATTCTTGGACTATATTTTACAGTTGTTATCTATTTATTGCATTACCAGCGGCCCAACTCCCCTACCTTCCTCTACCTCATTCAACCAGTCGTTCGCTTTCTTTGACTCGCTGCACTCTTATTATAAAGGACCAATAAAGCCACGCGATTGGTTCACCGGCAATTAACAAGTTTATTACAAGAGATTATCACATGACTTTATCTAAAGTAATTTCAATGCTAATTGATTTTATGTGAGCTAGTTGCTTCTCTCTCTTGAGCATTCGACTCCAATTCGCTGCTTCCTCTTCCATCAACAAACCAAATGAAAAGTCCAAACGACCTGGCTCGTAAATAAACCATACCAAATAAATGAATAGATCTGCTTGGGTTTTTTCGATTTAAAGGAGATGTATACACAGTTTACGAGCCATTGCTCGATTTTACTCGAAGGACGAGTCGGGAATTAAGTCGTCATCGAGTGGAATCGCATAAATCCCGCTGATTTGCATTAAACAAACATTTGCGTTTTAATTGATATCGACGAAAGGGGAATGAAGACGTGAGGCTTGTTATGCAAAATCTTGCGAAACTTTATTCACTTGACAATTAAAATTTTAATTTGCTAAACAAAATGTGAGACACTTTTTTCATTAGACTCCAAAATATTCGAATTTCTCGCCAAAAATTTCATTATTTTATTACAGTTGTAATTTTTGACATTTTTTGAAAATATTAATAAAATTAATAGGCAACATAGATGTAAACTCGAAACACTTTGTGTCAGAATGTATGGTTTTTGACATAAATTCCTTCAGAATCTGGCCAAAATTGTCAAATTTTGACAATATTTAGCTTCATGTTTTATAATTAACAGAAATTACAAACTATTTGTTTAAATATTGACGATACTAAGAGCTTGACAACATGTTAAATAGTGAATCAAACATGCCTTGCAGTGTTTTGAGAGTAAGACCAGGTTTTTGATAATATTTCCGCAAAAAAACTCGTTAAAAATGTCGTTTTTGACAATATTAATTGTCATACCGACGAAAAGGGAATGAAGACGTGAGGCTTGTTATGGAAAATCTTGCGAAACTTTATTCACTTGACACAAACATTTTTCGCGAAATTTAAGATTTTACCATATTTGTTTAAGCAATTTTAGTTTTTAACAATTAAAATTTTAATAGAAAATCAACTTAATTCCGAAGATTTGAGGCTTTGCTAAACAAAATTTGCGACACTTTTTTCATTAGACTCCAAAATAGTCAAATTTCTCGCCAAAATTCGAAAAATTTCAATGTTTTATTACAGTTGTTACAGTTGTTACAGTTTCTGACATTTTTTGAAAATATTAATAAAATTAAAAGGCAACATAGATGTAAACTCGAAACACTTTGTGTCAGAATGTATAGTTTTTGACATAAATTCCGATAGAATCTGGTCAAAATTGTCATTCTTTGACAATACTTTGCTTGTTTAAGTATTGACGATATTAAGAGCTTAACTACATGTTAAATAGTCAATCAAACATACCCTACAGTGTTTTGACAGTAAGACCAACTTTTTGATATTTCATGTTTGACAATGTTAATCCGCAAAATAACTCGTTTTTGACAATATTAATTGCGTGACAATTTTAATAAACTACATTTCAATAGTCAAAATTATATATCCACCCAACAGCAAATATTTTTGACAATAAAAGCAAGTTAGCAAGTCTTTTACAAATTTATTTAGCTAAGATTCAGGCAAAAATGTCATTTTTGACAATGTTTGAGCTTGGTGATAGTTATAAAATATGTCAATCAACGTGACAAATTCCAAAATATCAATTTGGAGATATATTTTTTAAAGCTTTGGGTTTAAAGTTTTGTCAAAAATTATTAAATTATCGGTTTTGGCAATATTTATCAACAGTTTTTTGCCAGATTCCATTTTCTCTTCCGAAATGTGATATTTTTCCATATTTTTAAAAATAATTTTGATTTTTGACAATTTTTGAAAATTTTAATAAAAAATCAAATTAATTTCGAAGATTTGAGGCTTTGCTAGGCAAAATTCTGCAAAGTTTAATTTCTTGCCAAAATTCAAACAATTTCTGTGTTTTTTTATTGTAATTGTAACTTTTCATAATTTTAGC
>NW_025400983.1:1694273-1700864 GCF_015345945.1 Tribolium madens
TTAGCTACAATTTAGTCAAAATTGTCATTCTTTGACAATAATACGTTTCATAAAATCAGGAAGAAACTTGTTTACATATTGACAATATTAAATCCTTGACAACATTTGAAATAGTCAAATTTACTTTCTACAGTGTATGTTTCTGACAATAACACCAGGTTTTTGACGTTAACAAAAATTTATTGTCAAACAAAAAAAATATAAAAATTGCCAGACCTAAATGCTTACAAATGTGATGTAGAATTTTATGTTTGACGATGTTAATCTATCATTAGTAAATTAATTTTTTAACCTCACTCGATCTCATTTGGAGGAAACTTGTTAAAAATGTCGTTTTTGACAATATTATTAAGTGTTTGACACAACATTTGAAATTGTTAAGTTTTAAACTCAAAACCATAAATCTGCCTAACAGCATATGTTTTTGACAATAAAAGCAAGTTTCTGAGGTTTACAAATGTGTTGTCAAACAAGGAAAAACATGTTGATGGTATTTTTTGGCTAGAACTGCACTACTATTTAAACAAGAATGTAATTTTTTGCCAATATTTGTCAAATTTTTAAAGTTTTGGATTTTTTTTAAGACATTAATTGTAAAAAATGGGGAAAATAATTAAATAGTCGTTTTGATAACATTTATAAACAATCGTTTAAATTACAACCAATTTTATTAAGTTCCACTACACCATATGTTTTTGACACTATTAAACAAAACAAAATACTAATAGTGAAATATTAGCACTTGTTTTTTTTACTTAAAAAATTGTTTTTTTTGTAATAAAAAATTGGAAACTGGAATTATGTAATTAAGTATTACTYGTTTTACTATCAATAGTGATTAAAATTATAAAAATCACAAATTAAGTCGTAATTTCAACGGAGCGCATCCAAAACAATATAATATTGTATTGACCCGGCAAATTAACCTTGGTGCGCTTTATAGAAATTGTGAACTGCATAAAATAAACAAATCTGAAGAATATGTTTTTGAGTAATTGTGTACAGTTGAGGAAAAAAGTATTGTCCATAAATAGTGGCTGGGTTTATTACTAAAAACACTGTTTTCCGCATGTGACAATAAATCTGTCCACAATTTCAGCAAAAAATCGGACTTTTATTGGTCGCGAGTCATGGGGCGATTTTTACATCGTAATAAGATTGGGTCGTAAAGGCGTAAAATCTTACCACTTACTTCCAACTGATAAAATAAAGTGTAAGTTTTTTTGATAAGTCGTRTCTGGTCGGGACAACACTGTACGAGTATTTCCACATAAATTTCATCTTATATTTTTATGTTGGTAGTAAAAGCCATCGAAAGCCTATGTCCACCCAATATGGTTCCAGAACATTACAGTTTTATTGCCAATATACCGGACGTAAATTTAATTTTTTATACCAATCTGTACCTTAAACATGTCAATAAAATTATTAAATTGTAATCATTTGTGCAGCACTCAATTTTTCTTCTTTCTTTCCGATTTCTTTGCATTTTAACGTTTTTTACCGCCGGGGTGTAACGGCTCTTCAGGTGTGTAACATGTGCAAGTTGGGGCCCTCAAGACAGGTGCTCATCCACCTGTCCACCTCATCACCCCATAAGTACGACCAAGATTGTAAGGTGCTAAGGAATATCGAAGGGCTGGAATCAACTCCGTTCCACCTGCTTGGACACTTTCGGTTATACTAATTCGGCCTTTCAAGACGACACGGAATTTCGGTTACCTTAATTTATGGAAATTGAGAAACGGATTCCAGACCCCTCACACTAAAACGTACTTATTATAGGAAAATGGCCGCTCTATGCTAATAATAAATTGTGTGATGTTGTGCTTTATTAAAATTGGATATCTAAATCTGATCATGATTATCATAAAGCGGACACGTCTTAATTTATTAATAAACCAAAACATGTGATTCCAACTAGCACTAACAATAATTCTGATCACAATTTCTACAAAACGTAACAGTTGAAAAATTTTTTGATTTTTGTCGAGATTTTGGTCGATTTTTGGCACCCYGAGCGGTCTAATGGCAATAACTCCGGACTTATTAGAGATAWCCTCTTATATTTGGTACCGTTGGATAGAAAATTGAATTTTCTATCATATATTAAAAAATTCAGTGCTCTACGATGAATAGTTATCGAGAAAAATTCTGATAAAAACAAAAATATCGAGAATTTAAATCCGACTATAACTTSAAAACTACTACGAATTTTGCAGTTTAATTGACGCCATTCGATTCCCCGGAACATTTTACATAGGTTTAGGTCAAAACATTACATCATTGAAGCACAGTTTTGCCGCAATTTACAAATTAAAAAAAACTAAAAATTTGTTCTTAAAAACAAGTATTTTTGAACATGTCGCACATTCAATTTAAACCTATCTTATCTAATAGTTTTTGACGCACTGATTACGAATTTGCCAAGCATTTTGCGCTATCTCTAAAACTTGATCTAAAACATCAATTTTGAATTATTTTCAGTGAGTTTGAGTGAGAATTTTTTTCTGTGAGTGAAAATTTGTGTCCATCATGGGTGCTTGACTGCTCGGCTACCATAAAGTCGCCGTTTACACAGCATTTACRCACAAACTGTAGCATGAAATGAAAAATCCGTGTATAATAATAATTTATGAAAAAATAATCTAAAATCTCCGGTATTTCGCTACTAGCCATCGTCGGTCGAGCTTTGCATTAATGAGATTGTTGTTCCCATCGTATCTTCGATCAAGATCTCATCAGCTGTCTCATTGCACAAAAMRGAATTAATCTCAACGATGCGGCGCAAGTGCAACACTCAAAAACGCATGTCAATTAGTTGGACTAAAACGAACATATCCTCAGGATGCGACTTTTTCAGTTTTTGTAATAATAATAAACGCACACGGCACGCTACGATTCTATGACAAAGCYAGGAGTCATTTTCAGTAGCCGAGAGGCAAACGGCTTGTGGACTGAAAAAGTCGACAATTTGCGCTGAAATTTACATCTGGATCAAATCACCGTTAGAATTACAAATTTCTCGAGTTTATGGAGCAATAAATCCTCCTTGAGACAATTAGTTTAATACTCTGTTGGACATACAGAGTGTCCCAGCAAGTTTAGTGACCTTTAAATGGTAAAATTTTCAAAAAATTGTATAGGACATCACCTAAAATTATTTTTAACTATACAGCATGTCCCAGAAATAAGTTACAACACAAACTTTTATTTTTTAAATAAAATACCATGTCAGGATGTAGCCTTTTAAAACAATGTTTTTACACTAAACTCTTATTAGTCAATTTCGCTTAGTTTTAGAAATAAGAGGTTTTTTTGACGAAAACTTGCACTTTTTAAAAATTTATTACACAAAAATTAAGACAGCTGGAACAATTTTTTTTTACTTCTGCAAAGAAGAAAGTACAGAATTTAAAGATGTAGCAATTTTTTGGTGTTTTGCATTTGTAAAGATTAATAAATGAAGAAGTTTGTTAAAAGTTAAATAACTTAAAAAAATTAAATGGAACACCCTGTTTTTTTATTTTTGCATCTAATAGATTGATAAATTGTCTATATAAAAAAATTAACTTTTTATGTCTAGAATTGATAAATGAATAGATATTTAACATTCAATATCAATTGTAGCAACAATGCCTATTCGTAGATTGGAAAAGTCGTTATAAAAATTGAAACTCAAATTATTTTATTGTAAAAATAAAGAATAACAGATTTTGTTTAACACAAATGTGATTATTAAGTAATATTTCTTCCTCTTGTGCAACTGTGCACTTTTTGGCTACTGAAACAATAGTAATTTTTTTTTAATGTTTAACGTTAAATATCTTTTTAGTTATTGGTTATAAACACCTAAAAGTACATAGTTTTAAAAAGACAATTTAATAATCTTTTAAATGCAAAAACAATAAATAGGGTGTTCCATTTAAATTTTTTAAGTTATTGAACTTTTCACAAACGCCTTCATTTTTTTATCTTTGCAAAGGCAACACACTAAAAAAATGTTACAACCTTATAGCTTGTACCTTCTTCTTTGCGGTAGTAAAAAAATATTTCTAGATGTCGTTATAAATTTTTAAAAAATGTATGTTTTTGTCAAAAAAACGTATTTTTAAAACTAAGCAAATTTGTAACATATTTTTGAGACACACTATACAGTTGAAAATAATTTTAGGCGATGAACTAGATTAGTATCTYTTAATATCCTATATACAGGGTGACCCAGAGCTCCGWATTTCTTCGATTACTTTGACACTAAAGAAGATAACGAAATGCGGTTTTTTTTGGTTGATTGACATTCATTTTTTCTATGGTCCAAAAATATTTTCGTCATTATAGGTAATTTCTATATAGGGTGGCGCAACAAAGTTAAATTTTTTCTTATGGAACACCCGGTATATTATGCGCTTATTTGAAAGAGTTTTTGATTCTAAGAATATCCATATTAGGTTTTATGGGTCTATCATGGACCGTTTATCATGAAAAAAAAWTTTTTTGAAAAATTACAACTGCTTTGCTAGAAAAAAATTGCAACCATTTTTACTAAGACACCCTGTATAATATAKCGAAATAAAACCAGAAGCGAGCACAATGGGTAATAAATAATAATCACCGTTTGATCGGTTTGAAAATATGTGTATTTTGAGCTACTGGTATATAGGTACAGTGGCGGCTGGGCCCCAATTATCCCCTCAAAATTCGATACTGCATTCCTCGACGCCGCGAACAAAGACTCTTCGCGTGATCGATCCACCCGTTTCGCCCCCGGTTGTCATTTTTTTGAATTCCGACGATTCGGGATTAGCAAGGTCACAAATCAAAACAAAACCGAAAATTCCACGAGACTAGGCGAGCGCATCGAGAKATGTAACGGTGCACCGGGAAATTAATTGTGGTTATAATTACGACAAAATTGAAGTTATGCTAATTACCAGGGTTGCGGCTTACTCGAGCGGTGAAATATTAACTTGCAAAAAAGTTACTAAACAAATTGCAAAATTGGAAAAAATTCAGCTAGAATCGTAAATCTAAGCACAATTTGAACAGAGCGCTTCAAAAATAGCGTAATTCGTGGCTAAAAAAAAGAAAAACAATAATTCTAATCACAATTTCAACAGAACGTAGCAACTGAAAAAATTGTTTTTTATTCAATAATTGAGAAAAATTGTATTGTCAAACTCGTGTGATCTATGCAAATAGTGACTAGATTTATTACGAAAAAGATATATGTTTTGCGATTATTAAAAATATTAAAAAATTATTCTAAATTCATAAATCTAATAACAATTTAAACAGAGCGTTTCAAAAATTAGGCTAGAAACGCAGAAATGCTATAGCCCTAGCAGAGTTCTATAAAAATTGTGATTCCAACTAACAGTATCAATCACAATGTCAACAAAACTTAACAACTAAAAAAATAGTTTTTTATTGTTTAGTTGGAAAAAACTGTATTGTCAAATTCGTGTGCTCTATACAAATAGTGGCTACATTTATTATTATGTTTTGCGATTACTGTTTCTCAGAGATTTTTGTGCAATTTTTATAAATGTACCAAAAACAATTTCGATAACAGTACGAAATTATTTAAAATACATAAATCTAATGGCAATTTGAACAGAGCGTTTTAAAAATTAGCTTAATACAGGTTAAAAAAAAGAAAGATTTAGTAATGTACTAAAAAAATTGTGGTTTCAACTAGCACTAGCTATAATTATAATCACAATTTCAACAAAATGTAACAACTAAAAAAATTGTTTTTTAAAGTATAGTTCGGAAAAATTGTAGTGTCAAACTCGTGTGCTCTACATAAATAGTGGCTAGATTTATTATTGAAATTATTAAATTTTGTGGTTGGTTTTTATGAGATTTTTGTGTAACACTAAATTTACGTATTTTTTCCTTTGTAAACAGACTATAGTGCCTTTTGATTTCTGACAACATTTTTTTGTAAAAATTGGGTGTTTTATTCTTTTTAAGCAAAATGTTTTTACAATTCTAAATCTACTACTAAGTAGTTTATAATGTAAATAATAAATTTGAGTTATTTCTAAAATTCTTAATTTTTAATTTGTTGTTATACTCTGTTCACCTGAGAGATAACCAAATATACCTAATACTTCCCGATTTGAATGTTTTATGTAAAAATTTTCAAGAATACAGTCTACAATTTTTTTCTAATAATTAAATAATTTTAATGTCAATAGACTACTTTGTTTTTTGGTTTCTAAAAATATTTTTTTTCTAAAAATAAAAAAAAAAGTATTTAAGAATTCTAAATTTTTAATTAATGTTTTATGTGATAAGCAAGTTTGAGTTATTGGTAAAATTTTTATTGTTAATTTGTTGTTATACTCTGATCATCTGAGAGATAACGTTCCAAATATGTGAAATAAATTTTCTTAAGTATTCTCAATTTATAATTTTTTGACATAATAAATAATACGTCAATTATGAAATTTTTATCAATTTTATTAATATTGCTACTTATACTTTGTTTCAAATTTTGTTTCAAATTTTAGTAATTTCCACAAAAGTTGGATTTAAATCTATCAATTTTCTTGTTACAAATTTCCATTTTGTTGCTATTTGATT
>NW_025400983.1:1707159-1708248 GCF_015345945.1 Tribolium madens
AAACAAATTCTTTAAGAATTCTATATTTTCGATTAATGTTTTAAAATTTTTATTTTTAATTTGATGTTATACATTCTAAATATGTCAAATCAAATTTTTTAAGTATTTCTAACCTGTAATTTTTAACATACCTAATAAATCATCCGTCAATAGTGAAATTTTTACTAATTTTATTATTATTCTACCTACTTTGTTCAGAGTTCCAAATTTTGTTTCAAGTTTCGGTAATTTATTTTAGATAATGCACTTTTTTTTGACACTTTTTTGTAAAAATTGGCGGCATTTTTGAAAATTTTTCTAGGAAATATCAATTTCCTCATTAACAATTTCCATTTTGTTGCTATACTTTGATTACCTGACAATACAAATAAAAAAATATTGTTTTTTTATTTCTTGAATAAAGATTGAAGTTTGTGGTATCTCGGGGCCTCCGTTGCGTGTCTTCGCGTCCATTGCACACCCATCATCCATTGCAATCCCAATGCTATTATATTTAGTGGGTAATAAAAATGTCGTTCGGCGTAGAGTCGACTGCATCTTGCATTTTACTGCACCATCATGCAAATATCGTCCAGAGATGTTGACAAGTGGTGCTCGAAGAAGACGACCATCGTGTGTTATTTCCATGCAAGCCGCAATCGGACGTCAAATGTGCAAAATAAAAATAACATCGGGGGTTTATTAAGTCATATTCGGCCCCATTGCTGGATTTTACAGCCGACTTAAGGCCGCAAAAATCGAACCAGCTACATTTATTAATATTATATTATGGTATTTGATTGCGACGGATCTAAATTTACTAAGATATGGACACATTACGGTACTGCACTCGTAGGAAGAACGTCGTTTACTCAATTCTTAATGACATGGGCGCTTCCAGCTTTGTGCTTTTACGACCATTCACGAAAATTTACAAGACTTTGGGAAATTATATTAAGTGGAAAGCAAGATGCGTGTCGGTAATAAGCGCGCCGAGGGCCCCAAAGGGGCCATTTGACCACGACAACAACTAAAATTGACTTAATAGACAAAAGGACAAGAGACAAGAGAAAATTACCAAATTTGGCCCTCAATGTGACAAAATCGAAA
>NW_025400983.1:1711232-1712750 GCF_015345945.1 Tribolium madens
GTTTTGGTCCTGGATCTGCTTTAAATTCTCAGAAAATGAGAGTATAACCACAAATAAAAAAGTAAAAATGTTAATTATAACTCAAATTTTGTTTACTACATAAAATTATAACAGAAAATAAGACAGCTAAATTTCTACAAAAAATGAAATCCAAAAAAATGACGAGAAACTTTTTTTTGGTTGTTTTGGTCCTGGATCTGTTTTAAATTCTCAGAAAATGAGAGTATAACCACAAATAAAAAAATAAAAATATTACCAACAACTCAAATTTTGTTTACTACATAAAATTATCACAGAAAATAAATTTTTCCAAAAAATTAAATCCAAAAAAATGACAAGAAACTTTTTTTTTGTTGTTTTGGTCCTGGATCTGTTTTAAATTCTCCGAAAATGTTGTTGAACTTGAACTGAATCGTGTGTTATGATTTCCTAAGGCCAGTTGTCCGTCCATCAGCCCTTTAACGATGTCGCTGATTGATTGTTGTGTGTTGGCTACTTAGCATGCGGTTGTACACGTTATTAGCGGCTATCTCTCGGCATCAGCGCTCCGGTGGTCCCATCCTTCCCTATCGACGTCCTCAATTCCTCCTCTCCTATTTTCAATCTAATGGCAAATAATTGATCGATTTTCTAATGAAACCACTACCGAACTAGAGACTTGCCCTAAGGCCGATAACGGACAAACACCTATGGAATTCACTAATTATAACCCAACTATTTTTCCTATCGAACAATAAACAAGTCACAATAGTCGGTAAGGCTTTGATCGGGCCCCCCCACCGGGCACACCTGACTTCATTTCGCCCAAAACCCGGAGTTTTCCGGAAACGGAATTTAATTTCATTAAGTGAATGGATTCGCTCTTGTAATAAATTCTTACAAAATCTCATTTGCTTTTCCTTGTTATAAAGATGAATAAATAATAAATGCGATCTGATTAAAATACTTTTACAAGAATGTATAAATTAAGACGAGTGAAAGGACGATTCCACTAATTTTGCTAAATACTTTCATGACCCAAATAAAAATTTATTTTTAAATTCTTCTACTTTGTGCTTTACATAAATTTTTATTAGAAGGTATACTCTGTGCGCCAAGCAAAAATGGTAAAATAACAGGAACATAATTTTTTTTTTAAAAAGGTATTAGAAGAGGAAACAAGGAAGCTGTATCCTAAATTATAATTCTGTTGATAGTACTTTTTTTTTCTTTATTGGTGTACAAATATGTTTTCTCAAACAAACGCAATAAAAAACATTCTATTTAAAATAACAAAGTTGATACCCCATTTCCGGTATAACCGGAAGTAGCGCCATCTTGAAAATATTGTCATTGAACAGGATCTAAACGATTATGGTCATAATCAAAATTTTAAATAAATATCACWACTAGAACTCTCAATGCTTCTAATGTGGGGTTTAACCAGAACAGCCTGTATAATACTCCTGACTTTTATTCAAAAAAATAAACAAAATTTGTTTTTTTTTAAATAATTTAAAATTGACATTTTTTTTTATT
>NW_025400983.1:1713911-1717068 GCF_015345945.1 Tribolium madens
GATACACTCTGGGAAGATACCAAGAAAAAATGTTAAAAAAATGGTATCTATAAAAATTTCGAAATTATGAGAGTTTAAATCTTGCACTTTGACTCTATTTTTGTTGGAAAAATAATTTTCCAAGTTTTTTTGCTACAGACTATTAGAAAACAAAACAAAGAAGCTGTCTCCTAAATTGTAATATCATTTGTGCAAAATTTTTGAACTTTTACTAAATAATTATAAAAAAACATATACAAGGTCAAATGTCAATTTTTTTTCCATGTTTCTGGTATCTTATCTTACTTGAAATTTTTTCTCTGGGGCACGAGTTCCGGCGCTCCCTGTAGAGTATATTTTAATCATGTAACAAAAATACTTTTGAATAATTGTATTTGTACCTTTTTTTCTACTATACTTTGACCACCTAAAAAATAGTGATTTTTTTGATTTACTTTTTGTTGCTTTGGCGGTATTTAGTCAACACTATATAATTACTCTATGTCACTAGTGCTAGTACAGATTACCAAATATATATAGGGGTACCTACCTGTTTTAACTCAAAATTAAAAAATCGCCGTTTACTAAGCGTCCACTTCGAAAATAGACTTCAATTATAAATTTGTTTTCTTCCAAAGTATACATCATTATCAATTATTATTGGAAATTAATAGATACAATAAAAGTTTAATTAACAACCATTTATTATTAATTAATAAGTGACACTAATGACAGACCTAGAGCTTTCAAAAAAGTAGAGCGGTACAAATAATGTTACATGCAAAAAAAATCCAAAGCTGGCTAGATGAAAATCGTTTATAACCACTCTGTATATGCTACATTGAGTAAGTAACTATAGTTAGAAAATATACAAAATTACAAAAATTAATTAGCTTTTGTTAGTTTTTCTATTGAATCAATTACAGGGTGTCCTGGCTAAATTCCACATTAGAAGTATTAGGAGTTATAACAATAATATTTATCTAAAATTTTGTTTYTAGCCATAATTGGTCAGGTTCTGCTCAATGAAAATTATTATTATTACATTTATAATTAAAATTATTTTAAATAGAAAGCTATGTTTTTGGATTACTCAAGTAATTTTGAGAGAGTTTTCTATACCTAAATTTAACCGTTTTGAAATATTTAGACTTTTTTAAAAAAAAATTTATTTGTATCTTTCTCTCCAAAAATCGATAACTCTACTATTTTTTATTATGTTGAAACCGTATTTAGGTATACGAGAGAGAAAGATTAGATCTTTTCTTTGGTGTATTCATAACTGGAAAAATAATTAAAAAACCGCCAAAATGTAACCTTTTTTTTCTCACTTTTTTGTATTCCTACTTTGTAGTTTTTTTTTTACATCATGGCTTTTATTGGCACACAATTTTTGTACCTTTACTAAATAATTATAAAAAAACGTATCAAAAAATGTCAAATGTCAAAAAATAAATGTCATTTTTTTTCCATGTTTCTAGTATCTTATCTTACTTGAAAATTTTCTCCTTTGTACCTTTTTTTTGTTTACTTTTTGTTGCTTTGGCGGTATTTAGTCAACACTATATAATTACTCTAAATATGTCACTAGTGCTAGTACAGAATACCAAATATACAGGGCGTTTGCGCGAAATTGTAACCACAAGAGAACATCGAAAAATAACATTAAAAAAAATTAAAATATTCACTTACAAGCCAAGTTCACTTATCATTAAACTTTATCACCCTGTATAGTTTATTTGACAAATTTAGTTATTTTTCGGTGTAGATCATGTGTTTTTTAACAATATTAAAGAAACACACTGCATATTTGTGGTCATTGTCAAAATTTGATTTTCCTGAAAAAAATTCCTGAAAAACTCGTGTTATTTCTGGTCGGTAAAAATTCCAGTCTATGGAATAAGTTAAGTACGTTCACAGCGGTACCGCTCTATAAATACTGGTTTATGGCGCCCATTGAATCTGCATTCCTCCATAACCGTGCTAAATAGGTGCACCTATAACGTGCCCTCTTTATTATCACTCATCTTTCCGACCTTGAGAATTTTTCCAAAATGCATTTACGTAATTACGCCAATAATAATAATTACTCTTAATGCGCACTGCTATGATTAATTAGAATGGTGGAAAAACTTTATTTATTGCAATTGTAATATTGTTTTTGTTATTTATCCTTGTGATCACTCATCAATGAACTAAGTAGGCGAATTCGCAACAAGTCACGCTCTTGTGAACTTATTATTATTATTAGATTTGAAATCGACACACACACGTGTGGTGATTGTTTCTGAATAACTCGAACGTGGAATTTTATTATTAGACACGATTTATTGCGTGCACTATTGATAAATCACTGCAATTATCTGATATCTAATTTACAAGTGATTTATTGACGGAGTTTGACGGAATTGCTTGCTTCCGTATAGAGCGAAAAAAGGGTTATTTATTAGCAAACATTTCCGCCCAAAAGAAATAAAGAAAAAGTGAGAACTATACTTTTTGCACGGAAGAGAGACTATACTTTGATAACCGAAGACATAAATAAACAACAAAAACTAATTAAGAGCTTTATTGCTTATAGTTTATTTGGCGAATAGAGTGTACCTAATATTGTAGAAATTTTAGATATGTAAAAGTTTTCTAAATTACTGTAGTAACAATTATGATGTATAAAAAAATACAAAATAGAAAAAAAAACTGAAAAGGAAAACAAATGATTAAAAAATTATAGCTTCCAAACCACTATACTACGTTCATTGAAGTGTGCAAAAAAATATTGTTTATTTTTAGAATAAACATTTCCACACACGGGAAATAAAAAAAATTGCTTGCCTTTTTGGAAACTTTATTTCAATTGAAAAAAAATTTAGGTTTTTTCTACTTTTTTCAAAATTCGAGCTTTCTGATACAATTTTTAAATGAATCAATCTGTGTTAATATAGATTAATGATATTTTGCGTCAGATACAGGGTGATTCGCATAAGAATTCATTTCTGAATTTCTCATCAAATGTCAAATCAGAGTTTTTGATTTTCCTACTTTTTTAAAAACAAGATTTTGGGAGAGGGTGTATAAAAGTCTTAGATGACCCACCCTATATTAAAAAAAATAATGATTCTTATTTTTTAGATGAATGGTCAAAATAAAAATTTTTGAAAAAAAAAATTAGGTATACTTT
>NW_025400983.1:1719990-1722784 GCF_015345945.1 Tribolium madens
GTTACAAAAATCTCTTATTTTAAAACAAAAATTAACGACACTCAAATTTCGCGCCAGATACAAAGTGACTCTCATAATTTGTCGCTCAATTCCTCATCAGTTTTAAGACACTAGCTTTTTAAATGAATGACCTTCTATTAATAAAGATTAATGATTCTGGTGATCAAAATAGTAATTAWACGCAATTTTCACATGACACGAATTTTTTAAATTGAAGCAATTTTTTCTCAATTATCTGTCAGATAGACTTTGTGTGACTAAAAAACTTCCTAGAAAAGTCTTATTTGAAAAAAATGGTGAGGTTGGGTGTGATTCCTCCATTCAGGTTGAGTGACCCTCACCTCGTCAAGTTTTTGCCGGCAGCCCCCTTGGGGCAGGCCGTATATAATAATAAGCCATCGTCGTTGTAGATTGAATCGGCGCTATCTGAATGCGATCAGAAAACACTAAACACATACTACCTGGTGCATGATGGACTGGTAATTAGAGAGTGCGCTTGTCACGCGTCTCTCTCCATTAAATGGAAGCTCGCACATTACAGGAAACTTCTCCAAACGCCCTTTTGCCATCGAAACGAGGCAATAATCACGTTGGCCGGGAGCAGTCCCAGCGCCATCTTGCTACCGCCTCTGCGCATTCTTAATACCCAACATATATCATTATAGACACACTCCGCGTAGGCACACTAATATCCGAAAGTTTTGCCACCATTTCTACGCACCTAACACGCTATTCGCCACGTCACACTGGAGAACAGCGCGGGACGCTTCATTGCGACAGCGGAGCGGACTACAGCCCCGGGCTAAATAATATACATCGCTCCATATAGATTATAAAGCTATTTTACATACTAGTAGCACTCTCGGGTATTAATATATCATTATTTTCTGAAAGCTCGATTTTTAATACAAGGGTGAAATGAATCGTATAGACTGGGAAAAAAAACGAGTTTATTTTCGAATAAAAATTATTTACATTTCTATACAAGTAAATTAAATTAAAATCACTTACAAAAATTTGTAATTTTGAATTTGGTCAGCCCTTGCGAGTAGCGGACGGCTTGCCTAAAAACAACCAAAAATTAATCACACTCAAATTTTTGACAATTTTTTGATTTTTTTTTAAAACGAGCTTTTTGGGAGAGCTTGTATAAAAGTCTCAGGTGATGGGACACATATTTTCTCTCTTATTTCAAAACAAAAACTAATGACAGTCAAATTTTGCGTCATATAGAGAGTGACTCGCTTAAGGATTCATGAATTAGTTTCTCAACAATCGTCAAATTTTACCGATTTTTTCAAAATACGAGTTTTTTGGAGCACTCTATATAAAAGTATTAGATGGATCACTCTGTATTAATAAAGATTAATGATATTTTGCATTAGATACAGGGTGATTGCATAAGAATTTATTGCTCAATTTTTTACCAAATATTTATTATTTTTTTCAAAATACAAGATTTTTGAGACAGTCTTAGATGAATAGATGAATCACCCTGTATTAATGAATATTAATGAAGATTAATAATTCTAATTTTCTAGGATGATAAAATTAAAAATTATTTGAATAGATAGTAGCAAATTAAGAACTTTGAAAGTCAGGAAAAACTTTTTTTTTTTTGTTAAAACTGAAAAAATTTAAAGAAAAAAATTTTTAGGATTTAAAAATTCCTTATTTTTCTACAAAAAAATAATGAGAGTCATTTATACGTGAGCTTTTTGAGACAGCCTGTATAAAAGTCTTAGACAGATCACTCTGTATAAATATTGATTAAAACTTTAGCCACTTTCATATACTTTTTTAGGCTTTTTGAACTTTTTATAAACTTTCATTTAATTTCAAATACTAGCTTTTTGGGACACCTGTAGGTATGTTAGTTTTGGATCGATGACCTTGTATAATAAAGATTAATGTTTCCGTAAATTGTTTACATTTAAATCATTTAAATAAAAAAACAGATAAAAAATCAAAAAAATTTAGGTTCAAAAAATATTTTATTTGAAAACAAAAATTATTGCCAGATACAGGGTGACTCGCATAAAAAATTAATTTAGCTTAATTTCTCATCAAAAGTCAAATCAATTTTCAAAATACGAGTTTTTTGAGACAGTCTGTGTAAAGTCTTAAATAAATTCACTGTGTATTAATAAAAATTAATGAAATTTTGTCTCAGGTACAGGGTGACTCGCATAAGAATTTATGGACTAATTGTTTTTTATTGAATGTCAAATTTATTTTATTTTTTTACACTACGAGCTTTTTGATGGAGTCTCTGTAGAAGTCTTAGATGAATCACTATGTATTAGTAAAGATTAATAATACAGGGTGACTTGCATAAGAACTTATCTCCATTCTTCTTTCAATATCAAAATATTTTTTTTTGTTTTTTTTAAATACAATATTTTCGGACATGCTTTATAAAAGTCTTAGGTAATTCACTCTGTATTAACAAAGATTAATGATTCCATTCCTAAATCACTTCCTAATCAAAATAAAAAACAATAGAAAGAATTTAAAAAAATTGTAGGTGTTAAAAAATCTGTTATTGTATAACAAACCTTAATGACAACCAAATTTTGCGATAGTTACAGGATGACTCGCATAAGATTTCAATTCAGCTCAATTTCTTATCAGTTGTCAAAACAATTTTTTTGATTTTTTTTAAATATGAGCATCGTTAGGACAGTCTGTGTAACAGTCTTAGATGGACCACTATGTATTAATAGAGATATTTGGAGTCAGATACAGGGTAACTCGCATAAGAATTTAATTCACCTTAAATGTCAAATAAATT
>NW_025400983.1:1723860-1725465 GCF_015345945.1 Tribolium madens
TTAATTCACCTTAAATGTCAAATAAATTTTCAAAATGCGTGCTTTTTGCGACAGTTTGTGTAAAAAATCTGTATTAATAAAGATTAATGATATTTTGTGTACGATACAGGAAGACTTGCATAAGAAATTATGGATAATTTTTTTATTAAATGTCAAAAAAATTGAAAAAAAATACTATGATTCTTTTCATATTACGGACTTTTTGGGACACTCTGTACAGAATTCAGCTCAATTTCTTACCAGTTGTCAAATCAATTTTTTTTTAAATATGAGGACAGTCTGTGTAACAGGCTTAGATGGATCACCATGTATTAATAAAGATTACGGTATTTGGAGTCAAATACAGGGTAACTCGCATAAGAACTTAATTCAGCTTAAATGTCAAATAAATTTTTAAAATGCGTGCTTTTTGGGACACTCTGTATAAAACTCGGTATTAATAAAGATTAATGATATTTTGTGTCCGATACAGGATGACTTGCATAAGAAATTATGGATTATTTTTTTATTAAATGTCAAACTAATTTTAAAAAAATGCTCTGATTCTTATCATATTACGAACTTTTTGGGACAGTTTGTGTAAGTCTTAGGTGGATCACTATGTATTAGTCAGATACAGGCCGACTAGCATAAAAATTCGCCTCTCAATTTTTTCTCAAACGATTTTTTTACAAACTTTTTGAGGCAGCCTGTATCTAACTTTTAGATGGGTCACTCTGTGCTAATAAAGATTAATGATTTCGTAAACTGTTTACTCTCGATTCAGGCTTAATTATGTGTAATTATAGATAATACGAATCAAGTTTGACAATAATTGATGAATCGTCAACTAAAAAAAAATAAATTTAAATAATGATAGTTTGTATATAAATTGCAATTTATATTCAGGTAAGTTTCTCTATCGTGTAATAAATAGTGATTTTTTGTGAGTGAATATAGGATGATATTAATTGAACGGCTGTTGCAGCAGCAGCAAAGAGTTGAACACGGTAGCCGTAGCTGAGATAGCCTGTGGCTGTAGTCTGTGATTACCGCTCGCTATCGAACTACTGTCCGCCTGTAATTATACGTTGGGGATGCAATCTACCCGTCGCCCTCCTCCTCCTCCACCTCCTCCTCCTCCTCCTCCTTCTATCCAATCTAGAGTCGAGCGCTCCTCACTTACATACTCCTTTTGTTTTCAGTATTTTGGCTACTTGAGCAGGATTTTAATTTACGTCTGAATACAAATTATAAGGTGCACGATGCACGCCCGATGAATTCTTAACTGCCAGACAACGAGCTCAAATTAAACTTAATAGTCAATACGTGAACGCATTTTTCCAAATCAGCTTCAAGTGTACTTATTTCTGGCACATACTGTATATTTGTACTTTATAAGTGTGCAAATAAACCATAAATTTTTGATTTTAGTATTTGTTTTTGCCTATAACTAGTCGAAATTGTCAAAATATTTGGTGACTTCAATGCTAGGTCAAGCTACATTTCTCCTTCAAACTACCAGATTTTATGTTACTGTAGATTGTTGAAACTTGTCAAAGCGCATTTGGATCAGTTTTGAGGTTTTCAATTTTTCGATTTTTGTCAAAATTTTGGTCGATTTTC
>NW_025400983.1:1731070-1755779 GCF_015345945.1 Tribolium madens
TCAAAATACTAGATTTTATTATTTATTTTTATTAGTGTAGATTATTAAGCCTTGAAATAAAATGGTTACCAAAGTGCATTTGGATCAGTTTTAAAGTTTGCAATTTTTCGGTTTTTGTCAAAATTTTGATCGAGTTTTGGTCTATTGATATTTGGAATAATCCCTATGTTTTAATATCGTTGAAAAGCTCTTTTAATGTTCTATCTTACAAAAAAAAAATTTGTTCAGTGAAGAATAGTTATTGAGAAAATCACTTGTAAATGCAAAATAAGTCAAAATCTATAATCGACTCTAACTTTTAAACTATTAGGGATTTTGCAGTTTTTTTGACGTCAATCGACTCTCCGGAACATTTTACATACCCATAGTGACTTTTAAAATAGGTAATGAGCTATTTTGAAAATCGTTTAGTCGAAATTAACAAAATTAGAAAAAAGAATTTTTGCTTTATTTTTTCAAGATTCGGTTTAAAGATATTTTATTCGATAGATTTTTTCACACTGATTATGATGGTCTTGAGTTTTTAGCTCTAGGTCTCAGAGTTTGGGCGTAATCGTCGTTCAAAAAGTAAAAATTTTCAAAATTTTGCAATTTTAAATGTGTTTTTCTCGGAAACTATAAGACATAGTTACTCAATATCTCAAAAACTACTTATCGTAGAGCATTTTAACTTGTTGTATCGTGTTTAGCGAGTAATTTTACTTCCAAAAAAACACATTTTAAGGTTTTTTGCAACAAAAAGTTTATCGAGAATTTTTTATTAAACTTAGATTCAAAACTAAAAACTTAACTCAATGATAAATTTTACGAATCACTTTTGAGATACTGAAAGTGTTTCAGTTTTTTCTGAATCTTCAAAAAAGTACACATAATGTTGCTTTCAACTTTCAAGTTATATTTTCAGTAACTGAAAATTTTAGCTTTTATTAAATGTTAAAAACAAACCAATTGTGATTTCAACGTTAGGTTAAGGGTTACGGTACATATTTCAGTAACCAAAAACTTGTTTCAATTTGTGTCAATGCAACAGTACTAAAACTGAAATATGTTTTTTTTTATTTAAAATAAAAAATTAAAAAATTGTGTAGTGATTTCAACGCTGGGTTGAGTTATAATCACTAACTGAAAACGTGTTTCAGTTACTGCCAACTTAACAAAAAATAATAATACTAAGTCATTCTTGATAAATTTGCAAATAAAAACTACGTATGTGGTGATTTCAACGCTAGATAATGCTACAAATTTTTAGTAACCAACTGAAGAGTTTTTAGTTTTTGGTAAATGTTGAAATAAATGTGTGAGTGATTGGTGATTTCAATGCTAAGACAAAAGATTTTTTTTCAATAACTGAAAACGTGTTTCAGTTTTTGCTAGATGTTTAAGGAAAAGTCAAAAACGACTATAACAACGTTTTATGCACTTTTCAGAGTTTCTAAGACCATTAGAAGACATAATATAATATCTAAATAATTATTTTAGGACTGAATCATTAAAATTTTGCTAAATTTTAAACTGCTGAAAAAATGGTAATTTTAGTAGTACATCGAAATATTAATTTTGATAAAAATATTTATTTGACATTATTTATTTTGTTAAGCATTTATTTATTGCCATAGACAAAAAAATATGAAAAACTGAAAAGTTAATGGTGATTTCCACGCTAAATTATGCCACGAAGAGTACAGTTTTACTTATTTCTGAACTAAAACATTGTAATTTAAATTTTTTATAACTGAAAAAATAATAATTTTAATGCTAAATGAAGAATATTTTACTCTCTTAAACAATTTCTGTTTTTTTAAAAATGTCCTAAAAGCTTAATTTAATAAATAAATAAATAAATTAGTCGTAAACTTACTAAAACTAAGTTTTGATTGACTTTAAGTACCTGAAACTCTCAAAAACTTGAAAATAAGTGGTGATTTTAACGCTAAATCAGGCCACAAACACAGTTGAAATAATTTCAGCTGAAACGTTCTGAAAGCTTAATTTACTAAATAAATTAGTCGTAAACTTAATAAAACGTAAGTTTTGATTGACTTTAAGTACCCGAAACTACCAAAAACTTGGAAATAAGTAGTGATTTCAACGCTAAATCAGGCCACAAACACGCTTTAAATAATTCAGCTGAAAAAACAATTACTTGGTGATTTATTGTTAATTCATGTGGCACTCGAACACGTTTCTAATATAACAACAAACACAATTAATCGCCGCTGTCACGTCTAATTTATTGAATTCGAACATAACATAAATATCAATAATTTTTCATAATTTTTCATAATTTTTCTCCGGACTTACCAGTGTGTAGGAATAGATGGTTTTTGAGATTGGTGTGTTTGGAGAATCCCCGCGAACAGATGTGACATTTGAAAGGCCACGACCCGGAGTGGACATACATGTGCGACCGGAGATCTCCCGGAGTCGGGAACGACTTGGAGCACAAGTTGCATTTGTGAGGTTTATCCTGAAACAAATTAATTTCATCAGATAAAGTGTTGTCAATCCGCTGTCACTGTAAACTTGACTTAAATAGATGCACAAGATTTGTGGTGTCTCCGGAGTGAGGTATTGCGTGCAGAAATCCGAGTGATAATAAATCTCGACTCCGGTTTTGAATTAAGAAATAAATTCGCTCCGGCATTAGCATAATTCTTGTTATAAATCATGGAAACAGTGTTTTAATTAGTTGAATTGTGATTATGTGGGGCAGTAGAGTCGCAACGTCGTGGGAACCTCCTCGAAGATGGTTCTGGTTCGGTGCTTGAACATATAGGGTGCGCCAGAACTCGCGACCCAGAGAAAATTTTCAAGTAAAGTAAGATACCAGGAACATGAAAAAATTCTATCTGTCAAAAAATTTTGACATTTATTTTTTGACATTTGACATTTTTTTATATCTATTAGGATACTGATGATCTTGTATATGTTTTTTTACAATTATTTAGAAAAGGGACAAAAATTTTGCCAATAAAAGCCACAAATAACATTGAACAGAGTTACTATTTAGGACACAGCTTCCTTGTTTCCTCTTTTAATAGCATATAGCAAAAAAACTTGGAAAATTATTTTTCCAACAGAAATAAATAGAGTCAAAGTGCAAACTTTAAACCCTCATAACTTCGAAATTTTTATAGATTAAATTTTTCTAACATTTTTTCCATGTTTCCATATCGTACCTTATATGGCATTTTTCTCTGGGGCGCGAGTTCTGGCGCACCCTGTATGTCAAGGGGGGCATTTTCACGTCTTTGTGCACTTGCACTTTCCACAGTGATCGATAAATCAACGATTTCTTGGAATTTGGTGCGTTTTAATTGCGAGGACAGTGTTTGCGAGGGTTTAAATCAACGTTTTTTTTTTTTCAATTAATGTCTGTAATAAAAGAATAAAGATCGTTAAATCAAGAGGGTAGCGGTGGGAACGAAAGAAATACTACGCTCCCGGTAACATCTGCCAGCACGCAAAGAGCTAAGACATCCGGTTCCTCGGCTATCGCTTTATCGATCAATATGACTTGGTGGCTCGAGAAAAGGCCGTTGATGCGGCATCTGCCCTTTTTAGATCAAATAAGTGTCTTTTAAAACAAAAAATTATTATAAAATTGAGGTCTAATTGTTTATGTTACTGCGCTACCACGCCCCCGGTTAATGTCTATGCTCTAATTAAATATTTTTTTTGGGTTTTTACAACGTTTTATGCACTTTTATGAGTCTTTTAGACCTCTAGTTTTTAATTATTCGTTTTTTGTAAAAATTTTGGGTGATTTTTGGTTGCTCATCTTCAAAAATTTAAAAAATTCGAAATTTTTTAAACTTGACCCAATTGTGTTTTATGCACTTATTTGAGTCTTTAAGACCTCTAGAAATGTAAAAAACGTTAAATGGATCAATTTTAAAGTTGAAATTTTTTTTGATTTTTGTCGAGATTTTGGTCAATTTTTGGCACCCGGAGCGGTCTAATGGCAATAACTCCGGACTTATTAGAGATAACCTCTTATATCTGGTACCATTGGATAGAAAATTGAATTTTCTATCATATATTAAAAAATTCAGTGCTCTACGATGAATAGTTACCGAGAAAATTTCTGATAAAATCAAAAATATCGAGAATTCAAATCCGACTATAACTTGAAAACTACTACGAATTTTGCAGTTTATTTGACGCCAATCGATTCCCCGGAACATTTTACATAGGTDTAGGTCAAAATATTATGTCATTGAGACACAG
The DNA here is from genome assembly GCF_015345945.1 of Tribolium madens. Classification (NCBI taxonomy): domain Eukaryota; kingdom Metazoa; phylum Arthropoda; class Insecta; order Coleoptera; family Tenebrionidae; genus Tribolium; species Tribolium madens. Next base: position 1,735,301 of record NW_025400983.1, read on the forward strand.
TTTTGCCCCAATTTACAAAATAAAAAAAAGTAAAAATTTGTTAACACCCCCCCCTTAAAATCTAGTGTTTTTAAACATGTCTCAGATTCAATTTAAATCTATCTTATCCGATAGATTTTGAGGTGCTAATTACAAATTTCTCAATTATTTTGCGCTATCTCCTTTAGTTTCGCCGTAATCGGCGTTTAAAAATTCAAAATTTTTTTGCGAGATATCGACTGGGCTTTGGCCTCAATCGATAGATTTTCTTACGCTGATTACGATGGAATTAAATTCTTTGCTCTAAATCTAATAGTTTGGTCGTAATCGCCGTTCAAAAAGTGAAAATTGTAAAAATTGTGAAATTTTAAATGCGTTTTTCTACGAAACTATAGAATTTAGAGCAAATAACTAAAAACCATTAAAATTAGCTTAAAATCATCTATTTACTGGCGCAAACCGGAAGTCGCTCCGGGTTATGGTTCCGGGTGCAGAGCCATTTTTAGTTTTTTCCAAAAAAAAATCATATCTCAAAAACTATGAGTCTTAGGGCAACAGGGTTTGTACAGGCGTGTTCTACGGTTAATTTTACATATAGTACTAGTTTATCATAAGAATCAAAAAATGTTGATTTTTGGTCAAAATCGGATATAGTGCTTWTACTTTTAGCCTTATTCTTAACTTTATTACTCAATATCTCAAAAACTATGCATCGTAGAGTATTCTAACTAGTTGAATCGTGTTCAGCGAGTAATTTTACGTCTAGAAAACTATATTTCAASCYTTTTTARGACTTWWYGTAAATTGACTATTTTTACGATTTTACTACCGCTCACCTTCAAAAACTCAAAAAATTCAAAATTTTTGAAACTTGACCCAATGGCGTTTTATGCACTTATTTGAGTCCTTAAGACCTCTAGGAATGTAAAAAACGTAAAATAGATCAATTTTAAAGTTAAATTTTTTTTTTTGATTTTTGTCAAGATTTTGGTCGATTTTTGGCACCCGGAGCGGTCTATTGGCAATAACTCTGGACTTATTGGTAATAACCGCTTATATTTGATACCGTTGGAAAGAGAATTTAATTTTCTATCATATGCAAAAAAGATCAGTGTTCTATGATAAATAGTTATCGAGAAAATCACATTGATAAGTGTCTTTCTAAGTCCAATTTTAAATTTTTTATTTAAAAAATATCACTTTTAACAGAAAAAACCGCAACATTAGTTGGTTTTTATTCGATTTCTTTCCCAGTCCTTGAACCGAATCATAAACCACCCATTTTTTCAGCTTTCTTCACCCATAGCAGGTGCTTCCTTGCCCTTAAATCCCCGTCAAGTACCCGAATTGCGTCGGATCACACACCATATGCCATCCGTTACATCATAATTACAATAATTTATTTTTTTTCTACCATCGGTTAGAAACCATATGGAAAGGCTTGTTTCCATAAGGAGAGACATCATTGTCCGTTGAAAAGGGTATCCTATTGTCATAAAAAAGGCAATCCGCGCGCATTTGTCAAAAATGACGAGCAGGTACCCCGGATTAAACCATATAGACGTCATATTTAATCAGCTCGAGAGCTTTTAACGCAAGATTAGACCCTGAAACTTACTTTGATATGCGTCATTCGATGGTAGTACAAATTCGAGGAGGCTGTGAAACGCTTGAGACACACGGGGCACTGGTGGGGCTTCTCCCCGCTGTGGATCCGCCGATGGGTGTTGAGGGAGGAGGAGGTACTGAAGCCTTTTCCGCACACCATGCACACGTGAGGTTTTTCGCCTGAAAAACACACAAGTCGGAAAGTTGGTCTTTACTACGTGCAGGGTGGTAAGTTACCTGTGTGCGTCCTCATGTGTCTTTTGAGGAGTGAGGGGCGGTCGAAGGCCTTGTTGCATACTCCACATGGGAGTAAAGTGCGCTCGCGGGGCCTGGCGCGGGGGGTGGGGACGGTGGCTTCAGGGAGGTCGCCTTGGGAGCTGGCGGCTGAACTGTCTCCTGAAACGGATTTTCGCTCGTCTTCGGCGGAGGGGGGAGAGCCGCTCAAGGCACGAGAGAGGAGGGACATGGAGAGGTCGAGGGGAGAGTCTGAAATTAAAGAAAAAGGTGACTGTTTAACTGAAAAAGTGGCGATTTTAATGCAAAATTAAGTAAAGAAACTGAAAACCTGTTTCAGTTTTGGCTAAAACTGTGAAAAAAATTATGAATAAATGATGTCTTCAGTTTTATTGTTAAATGCTAAAGAAATTTAGAAATAAGTGATTGGTGATTTCAACACTAGATTAAGCTGAAAACCGGTTTCAGTTTTAATTAAACCAGAAAAATTAGACCACTGAAACTGAAAATAAACATTTGTGGTGATTCCAATACTAGATGAAGTTACATATTTCCTGAAAACGCTTTTCAGGTTTTGCTTAATTTGTAAAGAGATCGAAAAGTATTTATTTAGTGATTTTAGTGGTAGATTAAGCACATACTCACTTTTTAGCCACTAAAAACATATTTCAGTTTTGAATAAATTTGTTAAGTTATATTTTCAACTGAAAATCTAAAATGTTAGAAATTTCAGAACAAGTGTTTGAGGATTTAACTAAATTTTTTCAGTATTTGAAAATCGGTTTCAGTTTTTACCAAGATGACTACAGAAACTGAACATTAACGATTATTACTAATAATTTTGCAAAAAAAAACAAAAATATGTCAAAATTGACTGGTGATTTCAATGCTGACTGAGCGAAATTATTTTAGTAACTGAAAATGTATTCAGTTTTTGCTCAATTAATTTGGAAAAATAGGTAGTGATAAACTAAGCTAAAAAATATTACCTTTTGTACACTGAAAATATGTTTCAGTTTTTGATAAATATTGAAAAAAGATAAATAAGTAAATAGTAACGGTTTCAAGTTATATTTTCAGCAATTAAAAATCTATTTGACTATTAGTTAAAAATACGAATAGTAATTTTAACGTTTACAGTAACCAAAAACTTGTTTCAGTTTCTGTCACTTCTCAAGTAAGACTTTTTGCTAAGTTTGCAAAAAGAAATAAAAATGTAAAGTAATACTTAATACAATATTTCAGTAATTGTAAGTTTTTGTTGAAATTAAAAAAAGACTGAAAATAACTGGTAATTTTAACGCTATTGTAAGCTATATAATTTCAGTGGATAAAAAAAGCTGTTTCAGGTGTTTCAACTTTTATTTAATCTTAAGTAAAATTCAAAAATAAGTGATTTTAACGTAAATTAAGCTACAAGCTTTCAGTAACTAAAAAATTTTATCAATTTTTTCAAATAAAATAATCACAAATTTTAATAACTGGTGATTTCAACGCTAGTCTAAGCTACATAATTTCAGTAAATAAACATTTATTTAAGTTTCATTAAACAAAAACACAAAAATACTTGATTTGATTTTAATGCTAGACCAAGTAATGATTTTAAATCAACTGAAAACCCATTTCAGTTTTCGCTAAATATTGAAAAAGAAGTCAAAAACGACGAGTAATTAGAATACATTATCTCAGTAATTAGAAATGTAATTAAGTTTTGTTAATTTTGGAAAAAAAATAAAAAATAACTGGTGATTTTAACGCTAGGCTAAGCTACACAATTTCAATAGTTAAATAAAAAGCTCTTTCAATCTTAAAAATTTGTAAAACAAGTGAGCTTAACACTAAACTAAACTACAAGCTTTCAGTAACTGAAAACCTGTATTAATTTTTTGCCAAATATAGAAAATCACAATCAAGTGGTGATTTCAACACTAGTGTATGCTACATAATTTCAGTAAACAGACATTTATTTCAGTTTTGATTAAACAAAGACACAAAAATATTCGGTGATTTCAATGCTAGACCAGGTAATAATGTTACATCAACTGAAAACTCGTTTCAGCTTTAGTTAAAATTTAAAAAACCTGAAAACAGATGATGTTGTGTTTGGTCAAAAATAAAAATATTTGTGTCCAATTTTACAGTTTTAGTTGGTGTGTTTAGCAACTGTAAATCTATTTCAAATTATGAAAAATTAAACTACATATTCTTAAATAACTGAAAATCTGTTTCAGTTTTTAATAAGTTAAAAAAAAGTAAGTAGCTTCAGTAATTTTAAGTTTTTGTTAAAATTGGAAAATAACTGGTGATTTTAACGTTAGTGTAAGCTACATAATTTCAGTAGATAAATAAAAGCTGTTTCAGGTGTTTCAATTTTTATTGAATCCTAAAGAAAATTAATAATAAGTGATTTTTAAACTTAATAATCGCAAACAAATGGTGATTTCAACGCTAGTCGAAGCTACATAATTTCAGTAAACTGACATTTATTTCAGTTTTGATTAAACAAAGAGGCAAAAATACGTGGCGATTTCAATGCTAGACCAAGTAATGATTTTACATCATCTGAAAACCCGTTTCAGCTTTGGCGAAAATTGAAAAAACCTGAAAACAGATATGTTTTGTCAAAAATAAAAATATTTGTGTCCAATTTTGGTCAAAATTGGGCCGCCTCTAAAAACGCGTAATTTATGGTAGATGCAGACGCGAGTTTGAGATAACTCTCCYTCTTGGGATTGTTTAAGACATTCTCACGTAGTCCGAGTTCAGCTTTCCTATCAGCTCGTAAAAAACTCCATCTTTTCCCGATACGTCTTTATCTCCTCACAAAATGAGTAATAACTCGAAATTCCAAGCTTCATAACTCACCACCAAAACAAACAGATTTCTCGAGGAAAATTAATGGCCATCTCGACACCGTATCGAATTTTCATCCTGTTCAAACTAATTAATTTCGCCCAAAAAACTGTTTTTCTTAATTATCCACGAGTAATTTATCAAATTTCTTGTCCATCAATTAAAATAAAGCGATAATTAGATTAATCAAGTCGGCGAGTTTTTGCAACTCGAGCAATCAAAATGTTAAGGGGCCATAAATTTCGACAAGTAGCTATTGTTTCAGGTGGATGATGCCTTCATGAATCGCAAACTCGTTAACGGGGAACAATAGTCGCTGAAAAAATCGCCAAGTCGAAATTTTCAGCGTTTTTCAGTGGATACCTTCGAGGATCGAGTCCATGGTTTGCCGGTAGAGCGACGCCCTCATCCTCACGAAAAACAGCTCTTCCGGCCTTTCCGGTAAATAGTACACTAGGAGTTCCGTGTCGGGCGAGATCGGTTTAACCGCTTCATAAACCGGTTCACCTCTGACTTTTGTTGCGACGAAATTAACCGCCGGGTTGAACGAAGTGGCCACTCGAACGAACCGGACCCAATTGCAGTGGCGCACCCTCCGGGGGCCACTTCCGGAGATTTCGTCGTAACACCCGAAACGGTGCCGGATCTGAAAAAAAATTAAATTTGTCAAAAAAGTGGTGATTTCAATGCTAGCAATGATGCAGTTTTTCAGTGATTGAAATTGTGTTTTAGTTTTGTTTATTTGAAAATTTCGAAAATAAGTGATGATTACAAGGCTAGATGAAGAAACTGAAAATCTGTTTCAGTTTTTGATAAGTTAAAAGTCAATGATGGACTGCAATGTAACTGAAAATGTGTAAGACTTTTGCCAAATTTGCAAAAATTTAAAAATGTGTGGTGATTTCAACGCTAGAATAAGCTACGTATTTTCAGTAACTGAAAACGTGTTTTACTTTTCTGGTACCTTAACTTAAATGCTAAAAGTAAAGTGATTTCAATGCTATCATTTCGGAAATAACTGAAAAAATGAATTCTGAAACTTAAAACTTGTTTTAGTTTTTGTCAGATTAGAAAAAAAGACCTAAATTGACGATAATTCTGTCAATGCCACTATTTCAGTCATTACTGAAAACGCATTTTAGCTTTTTCTAAATAGATATTCATTGAAAAATAAAACTGATAGGTGATTTCAATGCTACAATATCTACATCATTTCAGTAACTGAAAAATTGTTTTAGATTTTGGTAAATTTAAAACGAAAAATGTTAAGGAAGTAGTAATTTTAAACATAATACATTCAAAACATAAAAAAAATTTTCAGTTTATGATACCTATTACATGAAAGAAGTAGCAGTTTTTGATACATTTGCTACATGTTTCAGTTTCTGCTAAATATTTAGAGAAATATAAAACTGAGTAGTGATTTTAATGCTAAACTATCATTTAGTATTTCAGTAACTATAATTGTGTTTTAGATTTTGCTGAAGTTGAAAAGAAAAAAATTAAAAATAAGTGGTAATTTCAACGCTAAACTAAGCTACATATGTAATTTCAGTAACTAAAAAAACTGTTTCAGTTTTGCATTGTTTGTTACATTTTCAATAACAAACTTTATTAGTGATTTTAATGGTATGCTAAGTTACATAATTTCAGTAACTAAAAACGTGTTTTGTTTTCTTCTACATTAACTTAAGGCTAAAAGTAAACGCTAAATTAGCTAAAACATGAAAAGTAGATGGTAATTTCAATGCTAGAGTAAGCAACATTTTTTCAGATTATTATAAATTTGTCAAATAAATAGTGATTTCAATGCTAGAATAAACAACATTTTTTCAGTTTGTCCTAAATTTACTAAGTAAACGGTGCTAAATTAAACTACATTTTTTCAGTTTTTCGAAAATTTGCTAAATAAGTGGTAATTTCAATGGTAGAATCAGCGACATTTTTTCAGCTTTTGTAATTTTTTTCAATAAGTGGTATTTTTAATGTTAGAATTAGCTGCATTTCTCTGTTTTTTCTAAATTTACTAAAAAAAACAAAAAGTAAATAGTGATTTCAATGCTAGAATAAACAACATTGTTTTAATTTTGCAAAACTTATTAAGTAAATGGTAATTTCAAATCTAGATTAAGCAACGTTTTTTCACTTTTTTCAAAATTTGTGAAAAGACGACAAGTAAATATGATTTCAACACTAAAATAATCTTAATTTGCTAAAACACAAAAAGTAGAAGGTAACTTTAATACTAGATTAAACAACATTTTTTCAGTTTATCCTAAATTTACTAAGTAAATAGTGATTTTAATGCTAGTGTAAGGAACATTTTTTCAGATTTTTGTAAAGTTACTAAATAAGTGGTAATTTTAATGCTAGACTTACAAAATTTTTTCAGTTTTTACAAAATTAGTTAAAAAATGATTTTAACGCTAGAATGCTAGCAATAGAAAAATTAAACTATGTATTGATTTCAATGCTAAACTATGATTCATCATTTCAGTAACTATAACCGTGTTTTAAATTTTGCTAAATTTAACAAAAAAAATTAAATAAGTGGTGATTTCAACGTTAAACTAAGCTACATATGTAATTTCAGTAACATTCTTGCATTTTTCATAAATTGAACTTTAGTGGTGATTTTAATGATTACAGTAACTGAAAAACTGTTTCAGTTTTTACTTAAAATTAAAAATTAACGGTGATTTCAATGCTACATTGCGACACATTGTTTAAGTTTTTGCTGAATTTACTAAAAAAAACGAGTAAATGGTACTTTCAATGCCAGAATATACGACATTGTTTCAGTTTTTGTTAAATTTGTTATAAAACAACAAGTAAATGGTGATTTCAATACTAGGAGAAGCGACATTTTTTAAATTTTTGCCCAAATTGCTAGAAAACCAAGAGTAAATGGTGATTTCAATGCAATGAAAAAATATTAGTAATTTCAAAGCTAGAACAAGCGACATTTTTTCAGTTTTGGCAAAATAAGTTAAAAAATCAACTAGTAAATAGTGGTGATTTTGTTGCTAGGATAAGCGACATTCAATGGTAATTTCAATGCAAGATTAAGCAACAATATTTAGTTTTTGCTAAACTTATTTAACCAACAAGAAGTTAAAAACAACAAGTTGTTTAATTTTAACTATAGTGTAAACAACATGCTTTAAAAAACGAAAAGTAAATAGTGATTTCAATGCTAGAATAGACGACATTTTTCAGTTTTTGGTGATTTTAATGCTAGACCAACATGCGAACGTGTTAAACACCCGTTTGTGTTGTTAGCCACCCTTGATATCGTCGATCTCCTTTCCCACCATCAGATCAGTGCACCGAAATCGCTTTGAATGACAACACACTGTATATCCCTCGATTGTGGTTCGCCGCTGATACAATTTAAATCCCGTATTCCATTATTCAGCGCATTATGCTGTCGCAGGACATCACAGTCTGCAGTCCGTCCTGTTAACGGCCTTGATTTATTCGAATTCGGCATTTCGCATTGTCTGCCTTGCCCTACCTCTCCCCTACCTCTCTCCCATCCCAGACTCATCACAAAAGGGCGACTTAATCGTAATTAGCACGAGATACAGGTGCACACTCGTGAAAAGAGACAACATCTGTTTTATGACGTGACAAGAAAATCATAATAAAAGGACAGGATATTACCTGTGATGCGAGATCATTAAAAAACCGTCTGGAATCTGGATTGGACACTTGCTGTCTCTCTCCAACTTGGACGACTCCCATATTGGCTATCTTTGTCATTGGTGCACCTGTGGCGCCCGATGGTTTATTACAGTGGCGATAATTGACCTTCTGTTCTTATCAAAACTTTTACACGTGATTTATTTTCTATAGTAGACCACATAATTAAGATGAAAGTGGGTGCTAGACGCATTAGTTTGCTGAAATCCTGAAAAATTCAACAATGCGTTCTAACGTATCATTAAAGTCTCCGAATGGGAGACGAATTATTGGTCAATCCTTGGACATCCTTTTGTTGCAGGACCGTCCAGGACATCTCAACACGGCCTTTACGGCTTTGCCGCCATTGTCTCACTAATACATACTTGCATGCGTTTATACAGGACCTGCTTCTTTTCAACTCGCCGCCACCGCTTATCTACAATTGCTACTGTTTATCCGCGATCGTTTTTTTTCAGCATTATCTTACATCGCGGCCTTTTGCCCGCAAATGCGACGCTTATTGAAACGGTGAAGCAATTGATGAGCTTTTTCACAAAGGACACCAGCAGGAAATTGTACCAAAATCTTATTTTATTGTACGATAAATTAAAAAAGTGCTTGTAGTTTTACTCAGCGTTGAAATCGCTAACTAAAATGTCGCTTAATCTAGTATTGAAATCACCATTTACTTGGCAAATTTGGGATAAGCTGAAAAAATGTTGCTTAATCTAGCATTGAGATTATTATTTACTTATCAAGTTTAGCAAAAACTGAAAAAATGTCGTTGATTCTAGCATTAAGAGTACCACTTATTTATCAAATTTTTAAAAACTGAAAAAATGTTGCTTAATCTAGTGATATTCTAGTGTTAACACCGGTTTATTACAAATTTTATAGAAGCTGAAAAATGTCGCTTAATCTAGTATTGAAATCACCATTTACTTAGCAAATTTATGATAACCTGAAAAAAAGTTGCTTAATCTAGCATTGAAATTACCACTTATTTAGCCAATTTACAATATTCTAGCATTGAAATCACCAATTACTTAGCAAATTTAAGACAAACTGAAAAAAATGTTGCTTAATCTAGCATTAAAACTGCCTTCTATTTTTTGTGTTTTAGCAAATTTAACTTATTCTAGCGTTGGAATCATCATTTACTTGTCGTTTTTTACAAATTTAGTAAAAACTGATAAAATCTCGCTTATTCGGTCATTGAAGTCACCTTTTAGTTGTCATTTTTTAACAAATTTAATAAAAACTTAAAAAACATTGGTTAAATCAATATTTACTAGTGGTTTTTTAACAAATTTTGCAAAAAAACTGAAAAAATGTTGCTTGTTCTAGCTTTGAAATTACTAATATTGCATTGAAATCACCATTTACTCTTGGTTTTCTAGCAATTTTGGCAAAAATTGAGAAAATGTCGTATATTCTAGCATTGAAATTACCATTTACTTGTTATTTTTACTTTTCGTGTTTTAGCTAATTTAGCTTATTTTAGCGTCGAAATCATTATTTATTTGTCGTTTTTTTACAATCTTATTAACATCTGAAAAAATGTCGCTTAATTTAGGATCAAAATTATCATTTATTTAGCAAGTTTAGCAAAAATTGAAACAATGCTGTTTGTTCCAGCGTTAAAATCACCATTTAGTTTTTGTTTTTTTAGCAAATTTAGCAAAAACTGAGAAAATGCTGCTAATTCTAGCATTAAAATTGACATTTATTTAGCAAGTTTACAAAAAAACTGAAAAAAATATCGTTTGATTCTAATTTTAGGTCGTTTTTTTCAAAAATAAAAAAATGTGCCTTATTTCAGCATTGAAATCACCATTTATTCTTGGTTTTCTAGCAATTTTGACAAAAACTGCAAAAATGTCGCTTGTTCTAGCGTTGAAATCACCATTTACTTGTCCTTTTGTAACAAATTTAACAAAGACTGAAAAAATGTCGCTTACTTGAGCATGGAAATCACTATTTACTAGTTGTTTTTTTTAGCAAATTTAGAACAAGCTTGAAAAAATGTTGCCTACTCTAGCATTGAAATTACCATCTAATTTTTTGTGTTTTAGCAAATTTAACTTATTCTAGCGTTGCAATTACCTTTTACTTGTCATTTTTCAACAAATTTAATAAAAAAGTTGATTATTTTATCACTGAAATCAATATTTACTAGTTTTGCAAATTTTGCAAAAACTGAGAAACTGTTGCATGTTTTAGCTTTTAAATTGCTAATATTTATTTGCTTTTTGGCACATTTAATTAAAACCAATACAATTTTAGTCACTGAAACAATGTTTCATAGTTTAGTACTAAAATCGTCAATGCCTTTTAATTTTTTTTCGAAAATTTAGCAAAAACTGATACATATTTTCAGTTACTGAAAAAATATAGTGTAATTTGCTATTAATGTCACTTTATCAACTTTTACACATCAAATCTAAGTATTTAAAAGAGTTTTTTTTTGTAGAGTTTATTTTATGGAAAAAAAAATTTGTGTTTGAATTGAAATAAAGGTCACAATTTTACAGCTGGTTCTTTCAAATGAGCTCCATCTCTCTCGAACTTACCCTATTTCTTCTTTTTCGTAAAGTTTAAGTTTGAATATATTCTTTTAATTTTAAAGTTTTCAAAGAGATTGTTTTTTCAAAATTATACATTTTTTTTAATAAAGTTGCTACAAAAATCTTAAAGCAAGACTTGTTTTACAAATCAACACATCTGGGTTGTTGAAATTGTTTACAAATCTTTGCTTTCAGATTAAATTTAAATTAGGATTTCTGTTTGTAAAACTTTAACAACTAGAAAAAAAGACAATCTACCCATTATTTCTGAATCACAATTGTGTTCGTGATAATTAAAATGGCCCTTTTTAAGAAATAATCTTTCATTTTGAATAATTTTGTATTTCTGATACTTTTCTCGGCAAAACTAAACTTTTCAGTTTCAGTTTCAGTGAAAATTTGCAATTCAGATTGGCAAATGCCCGTGATATATCTTCATTATGCGTCCCATTAAACCTGAAAAAGCGCAAAAAAGGCCCGCTGAAAAAATGAGAACTTGTCATCCCATTCCACGTCTAGTTAGTTACTTATGCACATATTTCAGAATCTCTGCTGGTTAGTTATAGTCAATCCGGCGTTCTGTATATCAAATATACAGTTTCGCAGCAGGAAGTTCGTTATTTGAAGAAGCAAAAATAGTTACGATATAATTGCACTCGACTACCTGTCATAAATCCGTAAGAAAAAAAGTAAGCAAAAGTAAATAACAACTGCTGCTGTGTAGAAAAGATATTCGGTCAATTTTGCCGCTGCACAAGAGGGAAATTATCGGCGTCTTGTCCGCTCTGCTTTATAATGAATGGAGAGGAGATGTAGATAGCATCGAGGAGAGAGATTTTTTGTCCGGTATAATAGAGAAAGGTTGGTATGCTACGGTCAGCTACCGCTACGTGATACAGATTTGAGTGCGCGAGTCTCTAAGCAATTAATCTACATTCTTACACCTGTAATTTACACCTTCGGAGGTCACGCTGCTACCTAAGATGCCCACAACACAAAAGGGCTCACTTACACACCAAACAAACCATTTTTAATACACTAAAATGATTATTTTCAACGAAAATCAAAAATTATCGGTGATTTCGATGCTAGATCAAGCTTTAATTCCACAAATAACGGTGATTTCAACGCAAAATCAAGAAAAAAACTCTAGTTACTACTAATTACCCAAGAAATTCTTCCAAAATACAAATTTTAATTTTGTTTGTGCCAATATACACCAAAATGTCAAACTTAAAATTTTGGCTAAAAAGCGTATTTTAAAATTGGTAAAAAACCGAGTAAGCGACATATTTTCAGTAGCTGAAATCTCGTCAGTGGTTTTAATGCTAGATAAAACGAAATATTTTCAGTAATAAGTGAAAGCTTGTTTCAGTTTTTGTTAGAACTTCAAAAAAAATTAAAAAACTAGTGATATTTAACGTATTTAACGCTATTCAATGTTTTAATTTTTCAGTGTTTGCTAAATTAAAAACAAACTGAAAAATACATGGTTTCAGTGATTCAGACTGAACTTGGTAAAAAACAAAAATGAAATAAGCATGCCATGAATTCAATGCCAGACTAAGTGACTTATCTTCAGAAATTGACTTGTGTCAGTTTTTGCAAAATTAAAAAAAATAATAATAAAATGTTATTATCTCAATTTACAAAACATGAAAAAATGTAGTTTAACGCAATTCTACTCTGCTATCTATTTTCATTTGAATAAATAAATTTTTAAATTTATCAAGACAACAAGTTGTTGAAAGTAAAATTGTTAAAAATTTAATGATAATTTTAATGCTAGAATAAGCAAATTTTTTTTTCAGTTTTTGACAAAATATAAAAAGTCAATGGTGATTTCAATAAAAGTATAAGCAATATGTTTTTAGTTTTTAATACATTTTCGATGTTTCAATGCTAAAATAAGCCACATTTTTTCACTTTTTGCTAAATTTGCTAAGTAAATAGTGATTTCAATGTCAGATTAAGCAACAATATTTAGTTTTTGCTAAACTTATTACAACAAGTTGTTAAAAGCAAAAATTGTAAAAAAATGGCAAATTATTATTGGTAATTTTAAAGCAAGAACAAAATTTTTGCAGTTTTTATTAATTTTTTCAAAAAACGACATGTAAAAAGTGCTTTCAGTGGTAGAATAAGCGACACTTTTTCGTTTTTTTTTCTAAATTTGTTAAATAATAGGTAAATGATGGTGATTTTAATGATAGAATAAGAAACATTTTTTTTCAGTTTTTGCTAAATTTGCTAAGCAAATAGTGATTTCAGTGCCAGATTAAGTGACAATATTCAGTTCTTGCTAAATTTCTTAAAACAATCTTTTTTCAGTTTTTATTAAATTTGTTGAAAAAACGACAAGTAAAGGGTGATTTCAATGGCAGAATAAGTGATATTTTAACAGTTTTTACTAAATTTGTGAAAAAAACCACAAGAAAATGATGATTTCAATGCTAGAGTAAGCAACGTTTTTTTTGCTAAAAAATAGTAAATAGTGATTTTAATGCTATAATCAGCAACATTTTTTCAGTTTTTGTTAAATTTGTGAAAAAACAAAAATTAAATGGTAACTTCAACGCTAGAATAAACAACATTTATTCATTTTTTGATCAATATCTTAAAAAATTANGCTAAAATTTGTAACATTTTTTTTAGTTTTTTGGTAAACCTGCTAAATAAGTGGTAATTTTAATGCTCAAATTATCGACATTTTCTCAGCTTTTGTTGATTTTCTAAATAAGTGGTATTTTTAATGTTAGAATTAGCAGTATTTTTTGCTAAATTTGGTGAAAAACAAAAAGTAAATTGTGATTTCAACGCAAGGAGAAACAACATTGTTTCAATTTTTGCTGAACTTGACTAGTAAATGATAATTTCAACCTTAAATTAAACGACATGTTTTCAGTTTTTAGAAAATTTGTAAAAAAAACGACAAATAAAGGATGATTTCAACTCTAAAATATGCTAAATTATCTAAAACACGAAAGTAGATGGTAATTTCAATGATAAATTAAGCGACATTTTTTTCAGTTTTTGTAAATTTGTTAAATAGATGGTAATTTTAATGCTAGACTTAGCAACATTTTTTCAGCTTTTACAAAATTAGTTTAAAACGGTTTTAACGCTAGAATGTCACTATAACAATGCGCGCAATAGAAAAATTAAATTATGTAGTGATTTCAAAGCTAAACTATGATTCATCATTTCAGTAACACAACCGTGTGTTAAATTTTGCTAAATTAAACAAGAAAAAATAAAAAATAAGTGGTGATTTCAACCCTAAACTAAGCTAGATATGTAATTTCAGTAACTAAAAAGCTGTTTTATTCTTGCATTTTTGATAAATTGAATTTTAGTGGTGCTTTTAAGTAACGTAATATCAGTAAGTAAAAATCTGATTCAGTTTATACTAAAAATTAAAAATGAACGGTGATTTCAATGCTACATTGCCACATATTGTTTTAGTTTTTGCTGAATTTGCTAAAAAATAACAAGTAAATGATAATTTCAATGCTAGAATTATATGCAACATTGTTTCAGTTTTTGTTAAATTTATTGTAAAACAACAAGTAAATGGTAATTTGAATGCTAGAACAAGCGACATTTTTGCAATTTTTCGCCAAAATTGCTGGAAAACCAAGAGTAAATGGTGATTTCAATGCTGAAATAAGGCACATTTTTTTAGTTTTTGAAAAAAACGACCTAAAATTAGAAATAAACGACATTTTTTTCAGTTTTTTTATAAACTTGCTAAATAAGTGGCAATTTTAATGTCAGAATTAGCGACATTTTCTCAGCTTTTGTAAATATGGCATTTTTAATGTTAGAATTAGCATCATTTTCTCAGTTTTTGCTAAATTTGCTAAGTAAATGATAATTTCGATCCTAGATTAAGCGACATTTTTTCAGTTGTTAGAAAATAAATGATGATAAATAAGCTAAATTAGCTAAAACACAAAAAGTAGTAACATTTTTTCAGTTTGTCATAAATTTGTCAAGTAAATGGTGATTTCAATGCTAGAATAAGCGACATTTTTTCAGTTTTTTGTAAATTTGCTAAATAAGTGGTAATTTCAATGCTAGACTTAGCAACACTTATTCAACTTTTACAAAATTAGTTAAAAAACGATTTTTTTTAGTTTATCCCAAATTTGCTAAGTAAATGGTGATTTCAATAGTAGATTAAGCGACATTTTGTTAATTTTTTGTAAATGGCTAAATAAGTGGTAATTTTAATGCTAGACTTAGCCACAATTTTGTTAATTTTTTGTAAATGGGCTAAATATGTGGTAATTTTAATGCTAGAATTAGCGACATTTTTTCAGCTTTTACAAAATTTGTTAAAAAACAATTTTAACGCTAGAATATTACTAGATTAAGCAACATTTTTTCTGTTTTTGCAAATTTGATAAAAAAACTAAAAATAAATGGTGATTTCATTACTAAAATAAACAACGTTGTTTCAATTTTTGTTAAATTTGTAGAGTAAATAATAATTTCAATTCTAGATTAAGCAATATTTTTTTCAGTTTTTTCAAAATTTGTGAAAAGACAACAAGTAAATATGATTTCAACACTAAAATAATCTAAATTTGCTAAGACACAAGAACTAGAAGGCAGTTTTAATGCTAAAGCAACATTTTTTCAGTTTGTCTTAAATTTGCTAAGTAATTAGTGATTTCAATGCTAGACTTAGCGACATTTTTTCAGCTTTTACAAAATTTGTTAAAAAACAGTTTTAACGCTAGAATATCACTAGATTAAGCAACATTTTTTCAGTTTTTGCAAATTTGCATTGCTAGAGTCAACGAGAATTTTTAGCTTTTGCTAAACTTGATAAGTAAATGATAATTTCAATGGTAGAGTAAGAATATTTTTTCAATTTTTGTAAATTTTTCAAATAAATGGTAATTATGTTAGAATTAAAGCCACATTTATTTCAGTTTTTTCAAAATTTGTGAAAAGACGACAAGTAAATATGATTTCAACACTAAAATCATTTAAATTTGCTAAAACACAAAAGAAGGCAATTTTAATGCTAGATTAAGCAACATTTTTCCAGTTTGGCTTAAATTTGCTAAGTAATTGGTGATTTCAATGCTAGAATAAACAACGTTTTTTTAGTTTTTCATAAATTTGCTAAATAAGTGGTAATTTCAATGCTAGAATCAGCGACATTTTTTCAGCTTTTGTAAATTTTCTCAATAAATGGCATTTTTAATGTTAGAATTAGCTGCATTTACTCAGTTTTTTCTAAATTTACTAAAAAAACAAAAAGTAAAAGGTGATTCCAATGCTAGAATAAACAACATTGTTTGAATTTTGCAAAACTTGCTAAGTAAATGGTAATTTCAAACGTAGATTAAGCAACGTGTTTTCAGCTTTTTCAAAATTTGTGAAAAGACGACAAATAAAATAATCTAAATTTGCTAAACCACAAAAACTAGAAGGTAATTTTAATGCTAAAATAAGCAACAAATTTTCATTTTGCCCTAAATTTGCTAAGTAAACGGTGATTTCACTGCTAAATTACGTTTTTTTAGTTTTTTGTAAATTTGCTAAATAGGTGGTAATTTCAATGGTAGAATCAGCGACATTTTTTCAGCTTTTGTAAATTATCTCAATAAGTGGTATTTTTAATGTTAGATCTAGCTGCATTTCTACGGTTTTTTCTAAATTTACTAAAAAAAACAAAAAGTAAATGGTGATTTCAATGCTAGAATAAGCGACATTTTTGCAGTTTTCTATAAATTTGCTAAATAAGTGGTAATTTCAATGCTAGACTTAGCCACATTTTTTCAGCTTTCACAAAATTTGTTAAAAACGGTTTCAACGCTAGAAAGTCACTACCAATGCTACCAACAGTCCCCAGCTTCTGCAATAACGAATTGTGGTCATCCTGTGCACCTGTTGCCTAGTCATTCTCTATTTTCGTGTCGATTTTGGTCGTGCGTGAAAGAATGAGCGGTAGCAGGAGAGAGCACGCATCCTGGAAGATATGGCGTGTCCCTCGAGGCAACGACTAGCCTCCTCTCTGTTCTGCGATATGTAGCGGTTTTTGTTCAGTTTTATTTTATAATAATCATGGGTTGGGTGTGGTTGCTCGGAACATGCCTCGAGCCATTCGCGGTATGAGCTACCGCAGTAGGGAATGCTCAGGACCGTACCACAAACAAACAACCAAACTCACATAGAAAGTACTCCATTAGAAAGGTCGACATTTCACACCCAGAAAAATAATTCGATCGATCGAAAGTCATGAAAAATACAGCGAGATTTATCATTTCGAGTCACGCAGCGTCCGATATTAACATAATAAACTCTTAAATAATTTCTGCACTTGAACGGTGACATCTATTATTTATCCTAGGAGATAAAAATTGTAGAAAAAATGATTTATGTGCCACGACGGGAAAAACTTGTCGATATTTTGCGTCGTTTATAACTCACGCTGACGGGGGATTGAAATAAAATCAAGGTAATTAAAAATAAGCGAGTTGTAATGAATGAAAATCAATAAACGTTAATGTTGCTGCCAGCATTACACATTTGCGATAAAGCTCGTAATGATAATGTGTTGCGCTCGATCAAGCTATAAACTTAATTTCCATTTGATTACGTTCCTGTATAAAAGCGTCTCGCTCGAAGTAAACAATAATTTATCTATCTTAAGCAACTTTTATCGCCGTTGTAATCAGCCGAAAAAAATCGAGAAACCTATTAATAAACATGTAACAACCAGAATGAATCTCCGAGTATATTAACAAATTGACAGCGAACTCTTGCAGCTTCTATGTACGGTTTACACTTGATTTATAGGCTCGTAGGCCGTTTCCGTTCAAAATACCGGCCGACAGGGACGGACTTGACAAATCGGACCACTAAACTAGTACTTTATTCACGTTTTTGCAAAAATCCAGCTTGACGTGGCGTTGAAGTCACCGATTTCTACTGAAATAATTAAACTGAAATAGTGCGCTTGAAAATTCGAATCCAAAAAGCTGAAAAAAATTAATTTTAAAGAATTTTAAAGCTTGTAGCTTGTGTTAGCGTCAAAATCACTAGCAATTTTTGATTTTTTGATGCTTTTAGGTTCAAAAATCAAATTATGTCATTTAAAACGGCTAAAAGTGTTTTTGTAACACTAAAGTGAGCATACTAAAATAAAAATACACTTGTTTTGACACAGTTTTCTAATTTTTAACTCCAATTTTCAATATCTTTGAATTAATTTTTTTTAATATTTTTTTTTTCAGTTTTTTTAAATTTCTTGAAATGAAAATAATAGCGACATGAATAGCAAATACGTTGTATAATTTGATAAAATTTAATTATCTAAGTGACATTTGAACAAACTTTGTTGTTATTTACCCAAAATTGAAGCCGCAAAGTCCTAAAACAGCAAAACTGTTTGGTGATTTCAACGCGCAGTCAAGTCACATTTTTTCAAATTATTTAATTAATTAATTAACTAGTAATTTATTCACGTTTTTGCAAAATCCATCTTGACTTGGCGTTGAAGTCACCGGTTTCTACTGAAATAATTAAAAAATGGTACGCTTAAAAATTCGAATTTAAAAGGCTGAAAAAAATTAATTTTAAAGGATTTTAAAGCTTGTAGCTTGTGTTAGCGTCGAAATCACTAGCAATTTTTGAATTTCTGATGCTTTTAGGTTCAAAAATCAAATTATGTCACTTAAAACGGCTATATTAAAAAAGTGTTTGTGTAACACTAAAGTGAGCATTTAATTATTTAATTAAAACAAAAGTAGATTTTTAAAATTGTTATTATTTCAGCCATTAAAAATAATTACAATAATTTAGTCCAGAAATATTCAAAATCTACTGTACTCTACTTAAAATTACCATTAGCAAGTTTAGATTATTTTAGCGTTACTTTTTGATTTTTCACAAATTTTGTAAAAGCTGAAAAAATGTCGCTGATTCTAGCATTAAAATCACTACTATTCTTCATACCTACCAGCGTGATTTAGCGTTAAAATTACCATCATTTTTTTAAGTTTAATATTTTTTTGATAATTTATTAGGTAAAAAAATCTCTCAATTCAAAAATTTGTTAATGTAGCACTGAAATTACTATGTTCTATGCAATCAAGAAATTGAATTTTAGAAAATTTTGAGTAAATTCAGAGCGAAATAGCGTTGAGGATATGGCCAAAAGTATTATTTTGCAAAGTTGCAATTAATAAAAAAAATTGCTTCAAAACATCGCAACAATTACGAGAAGGATTGGTGAAACAATTAAAATTTTAAAGTTTGCAGCTTAATTTAGCGTTGAAATCACCATCTATTTATGAGTTTTCACATTTTTTTGATAATTTTAAAGTTAGCAACGCTGTTTTAATGGTTAATCAACAAATAAATTTAATTAAAATTCATATTTTAACGAGTCTATAATTAAATTGTGCTTTTGAAAAGTTCCTGAAAAATTAAAGTAGCTTTTGCCGCTTTTTCAGCTTATTTTTCAATATTTTTACCACCAGAGCTGTAAACTATCCCAACACTTGTCGAATTAATTGCAGTAATCAGTGTTCATGGTGCGTTAGTGCCCACCCCATAGACCACGGTCAGTTGAGCATGACCTAGGTTCACCCGGCCATGTAAACGCCGCTTAACCAAACTGTAAGACTTTTTTACAGCCTTGACAACTGTAATTGACATGTTTACAAATTTTTGACAGCTCTGGTACAATTTTTGTGCTATATGTGTTTTACAGATTAAGGCACTCGGCTTCGCTTCGTGCTCTAAAATTAAAATAAATAAGCATTTCGATCGATTTTAGTAGTTTTGATTGACATAATTATTTAAAATTTGTATTTAAAATTATCAAGAAATCAAAAATTGATAGTAATTTTGCTGCAAACACAAGCTAACATTTTTAGATTAAAAAAATTTAGTTACCTACTTCTGAATTACATTTAAAATAAAAATACACTTGTTTTGACACAGTTTTCTAATTTTTAACTCCAACTTTCAATATCTTTGAATTAAATGTTTTTAATTTTTTTTTTCAGTTTTTTTAAATTTCTTAAAATGAATACCAAACACTTTGTATAATATGATAAAATTTGATTATGTAAGTGACATTTCAACAAACTTTTTTGTTATTTACGTAAAATTAAAGCCGCAAAGACCTAAAATAGCAAAACTGTTTGGTGATTTCAACGCTCAGTCAAGTAACATTTTTTTCAAATTATTTAAAAAAAATATTTCTTTTGCAAACGCCTTGTATAGTTTGATCACTTTTGCTTATCTGAGTCAAATTTATCGCTTTAAAAAGCCTCAAAAAATGATTTATCTATTTAGTATCCAATAATAGAACTGTTTTCGACCAATTTTTGTGCTATATGTGTTTTACAGATTAAGGCACTCGGCTTCGCTTCGTGCTTTAAAATTAAAATAAATAAGCATTTCGATCGATTTTTAGTAGTTTTAATTGACATAATTATTTAAAATTTGTATTTAAAAATATCAAGAATTCAAAAATTGATGGTAATTTTGCCGCAAACACAAGCTAACATTTTTAGATT
>NW_025400983.1:1756874-1761706 GCF_015345945.1 Tribolium madens
GTATAATTGATCACATTTGCTTATCTGAGTCAAGTTTATCGCTTTAAGAAGCACCAAAAAAATGATTTATCCATTTAGTATCTTGTTTGTGGCCAKTTTTTGTGCTATATGTGTTTTACAGATTAAGGCACTCAGCTCCGCCTCGTGCTTTAAAATTAAATAAGCACTCCGGTCGATTTTTTGGTCTAACGAGCTGTTTTGCATGTGTACCATATGGACGAAATTTACGACCTCGTCGCCGCTATCTCGCCTTCTCACATAACTCTCCTCCTGGTGACATATGATCAATTAAAAGTAATAGATTACAGATAAACCGTTTTTAATTGGTGAAAAGACTCAGCGTCAAGAGTCGCTGTATTAATAAAGCCATAACAAGGTGTCACGACATGTCTCTCAACTCGGCCATAAATCATTCAACAATAGAAATATGGAATCGGTTTGATTGAAAGAAGGAAAAGAGAAAAACAACGTCGTTTTGCTCACGAACAATCGTGGTTCGCGTGTTCTCCAACCTCTCAACACGATACGAAGGCACGTGCAACAACACTACTGTTACTTTAAATCGTTATATTACCGCAAGAAACATACGGCAAATAACTATAATTCGTTCATGGCGAAAAAATACAACACAACATAATTGGAAGCTAATTTCAAGCGATTTCTTTACTAAAGAAAATTCGCACCATATTTGTCAACTAGGTGAACGCAATATTATGCAGAATATTGCCAACGACCGACAAAACTGCTTTTTTGACAGCCGGAAACTGGGTTAGAACGTTATTAAAACGATTAATAAATGAGCCGGAGATGTCGCTGAAGGAATTTGAATGAATTAGCCTAGATACGGTACTGTTTTTTTTTATTTATTTATTTCTGCTAAAAGTGTTAACGTGTTTGGGCCAATATCGCACCACTGGAATGTTATACCGAAGCGAGAGTTAATGGAAATAAATTGTAACACAAATTTAATAATTTTGTGCTTATCTCTAAGGAAAAATTTCCATTTAAAAGACATAAATTTGGTTGAAAGTTTTGGAAAATCAACAAATCACAAGTGTGTTTACAGCATAAACGTTAATAGACAATAAAAACAACGTTACAAAACCAGAAATTGGAAAAAAGTGTGAAAAACCCAGAAATAGATGGTGATTTCAACGCTAAATCAAGCTGCATTTTCAAATTTTAATTGTTTCAAAAATAAATCATTTTTACAATTTTACATCAACACTCTTTTTGTTATCTTTTTTAGTTAATTAAAATTTTTCAAAGACTAAATTTAATTATCTTGGCCGCATATTTGACAAAATCTCAGAAATTACCAAAAAAGTGTAAAAACCCAAAAATAATTAGTGACTCCAACGCTAAATTAAGTTGCATATGCTTACCTTAAAATTTTACTTTTTTTTGCTGAAAAAGTTACAATTTAAGTAATACATTTAATAATTGTTGTCACGTTTTAAAGAATATATTTTTTTTTAATTGAAACTTTTCAAAGGGTGAATTCAATTATCTCGACTGTACATTTAACAAAATATGAGTTTTAATTGACTTTATTTGCTAATTAACTACTGAAAAAGCATTTCAGGCTTACAAATTACTAAAAAACTGTTGAAAACCTAAAAATGTGGTGATTTTAACGCTAGACCAAGCTGCATACCTACTTACTTTAAAATTTTAATAGTTTTAGGAGTAAATTTTATAATTAGTTAATAACAATATAAAAATTAATTCGGCAATTGTTAAAATAGTTTACAGATCTGATGGTCAAAATCTTTGACCTTTTTTAGAAAGTGCTGCAAAATAAGCTGAAAAAGCGGCAAAACCTGGTGATTTTTTAACGCTAAATCAAATTGCATCCTTTAAAATTTTAATTGTTTCAGGAATAAATTATTTTTGGTGCTAAGAGTTACAATTTTAAAAGTACATCAAGAATCCTTCTGGTAATTGTTTTAAAGAAAATCTTTTTTTGCAACTTTTCAAAAGCCAAATTTAATACTTTTGGCCGTACCTTCAACAAAATATAAATTTTAATTGATTATATTCTTTAATTAACTACTAAAAATGTGTTACAAATCTAAAAATTACTAAAAATAAATATAAAAACCCAAAAATAAATGGTCATTTCAACGGGAAATCTAGTTGCGTACTTTTCCTGAAATTTTACTTTTTTAAGAATAAAATTTTTTGCTGAAAAAGCTACAATTTTAGTACTGCAGCAACAGAATAAGCTACTAAAAAACCGTTACAAACTCAGAAATGACTAAAAAAGTGTGAAAACTCAAAAGTAGTGGTAATTTCAACGCTAAATCAAGTTGCATGTTTTGATTATAATTTTAATAGTTTCAGGAACCAATTTTGTAAATAAATAGGAATTAAAAAAAAAATTAAATTTGCTCTTATTGCCTCAAAGTTCTCTAAAATTTAATTTTTTGACTGCTGAAAAAATGGTGATTTCAGTGCTGTATCAAAAGTCAAGTCAAAACCAAGTAATTAAGCTCTTTTTATGCCTGAAATAATAACAATTTGTTTCAACATTAATCATCTTAAAGTAATTTTGTCTTGTTTTTAATCAATTTTTTTAATTGAAATGGCTTAAAACTGAAAATTCAGTGCTACTTTCAGTGTTACATTACATCAGCACATTTTTAGAGATGAGAGTATTGATTGACATAATTATTTAAAATTTGTATTTAAAAATATCAAGAATTTAAAAATTGATGGTAATTTTGCCGCAAACTAGTGCACACTTTTTGATTAAAAAAATTTAGTTACTTACTTTAGAATTACATTTAAAATAAAAATACACTCCAATTTTCAATATCTTTGTTTTTTAAATTTCTTGAAGTGAAAATAATAGCGACATGAATAGCAAACACTTTGTAAAATTTGATAAAATTTGATTATCTAAGTGACATTTAAACAAACTTTGTTGTTATTTGCGCAAAATTAGACCGTAAAGTCCTAAAATAGCAAAACTGCTTGGTGATTTCAACGCTCAGTCAAGTCAATTTTTTTAAAACTATTAAAAAAAATAATATTTTTTGCATATATTTTTTGTTGTTATTTGCACAAAATTAGACCGTAAAGTCCTAAAATAGCAAAACTGCTTTGTGATTTCAACGCTTAGTCAAGCCTCATATCTTCAAATTATTTAATTAAATTTAGTATTTTTTACAAACACTGCATAATTCGATAAAATTTGATTATCTAAGTGACATTTGAACAAACTTTGTTGTTATTTACGRAAAATTGAAGCCGCAAAGTCTTAAAATTTCAAAACTGCTTGGTGATTTCAACGCTCAGTCAAGCCACATTTTTTCAAATTATTTAATAAAATTTAATATTTTTCGCAAACACCTTGTATAATTTCATCACATTTGCTTATCTGAGTAAAATTAAAACAAACTGTGTTGTTATTCACGCAAAAATAGAGTCATAAAGTGTTAAAATGGCAAAACTGCTTAGTGATTTCAACGCTCAGTCAAGCCACATTCTTTTAAATTTCATTAAATTTAATATTTTTTACAAACACCTTGTATATTTTAGTCACATTTGCTTATCTGAATAAATACTGAACAAATTTTGTTGTTATTCACGCAAAAACAAAGTCATAAAATGTTAAAATAGCAAAATTGCTGGTGATTTCAACGCTCAGTCAAGCTACATTTTTTCAGTACAGAAATTTCGTGTTTTAAAATGTTCCAATGACGCAAAATCGTGCGGAAATCCCAATTCGGTAATTCGTATTTCTCTCAATTTCATTGCTCGTGCGAAATTAATTCTAATTGGGCGGATACACTTCGAATTAATGAAATTAATGAAACTCGCGTCAAATTCAAACACGTGCGCTTCCTCTCGATTTATAAACATCCTGGAAGGTGCTCGACTTATTAATCGCCGATTTCCTGCGCTTTGAAACACAATTTTTCACAAATTTCGACGACTTTCTAACCATAAAATGAGAAATTTATGTTTGTCGTAAATTTCATCGAGAAATATGTAACGTTAGGTGTCTTACCATCAAGGTTTTGTGCATCGTCGGTCATTAAATCGTAATTAATTGCTTGAGTTTGCAACTTTGTACAGTTCCTCCCGTATCGCATAAAATGATAACATAAATAATTATCAGCATGCAATATCATTTAGTATTAGAAGAAAACTGACTGGGAGAGGCAATTACAGGAAGTCACTCGTTATAACGGATAAACGATAAATAAATAAATAAAGAAATCGCTTTAATTAGCCACATTTCAGTGTTTCAGGATTATTTTCAGTGATTTATCTCGGGGGGCCCCATGTGGTCGATTGTCTCGTGACTGATCGCATTTGGACGTGAGCAAAGTACCAAGATGGGTTCACACGACGTGAGGGTCACAGCTAATTGAAAAGTGATGCGATTAGCACTGAAAATATATTAACTAACTGTTCAAAGATGAGTGTTAATAATTTAAGATGGACGGACGCTAAGTAATGACTTTCACTAAATTCCCATATTAATCTAACAGAGGGCGATCGAGGACTATTAATCTCTGAAAAATTTTTTCAGGAATTTACGATAAAAATAGCACTAAATTTCATGGACAGCTGACAAAACCGATTTACGACCGACGTTAAAGAGGTGTTAAAATTTCAGTGCTGACGTCTAATTTTATTACACAAGGCAACAAAATTGAAATTTTTTCTCATCTATGCAAATTTCGAGAATTCAAAAAATAACTTTGTCGGCTTTTGTTTTTCATACATTATACAGAGTGACTCACTTAAAATAATCAGCTGTTTTATTTGGTCACTGCAAGTGTGATATTTTAGCTAGCCATCTCAATTGATTCATC
>NW_025400983.1:1763361-1780941 GCF_015345945.1 Tribolium madens
TTAAAAAATACTGAAAGAAAAATATCAAAATCATTATTTATTTCAAGAATATGTTCAGCTTTTGTAGTACAGAGTGATTCAGCAAAGATGTCGAGTTTGTTTTTTTTACTTTAAACTTTTCTATTACTTTAAAGTTTAAATTTTCATATTCGTTTCTTATACAAAGTGTTCACTACAAGTAATCAAAACAGTGCAATTTAAAAAACGATTAGAAAGTTGTTTTTTAGTATTGTATTTTTTTATTATTTTGTATTAAACTTCTAATTTTTTTGTTTATGCAAATTTCGATCATCAAAGTCGCTTAGAATTCAAAAAATAACTTTGTTCACCGGCTTTTGTTTTCAATACATTATACAGGTTGACTCAGTTAGAATGACCAACCTAATTTATATCAGCTCTTTTATTTGATTATTGACAAGTGTGATATTTTAATTATTTTATAATAAATTTTAACATAAATTTATAAGATAATGACGGCCTTACCATTTACATCACCCTTCATATAAAAAATATTATAACATGAAACAAAAAAGATTGTTGTTAAAAGGGCCATTTTAAGTGAGTCATTCTGTACACCAAGATTACAGTGTTTTTGCACAACCTAATTGCCAACTTTTTATCACAATTTAACTAAGTACAGAGTGATTCAGCAAAAACTTCAAATTGTCTTTTTAAAAAACTATTAGATACATTTTACAAAAATGTCACACTTAAAAGTCTTAAGCATTTTTTTATTTATTAATAACTTGAGCCATCTCAATTGATTCATCTTGTACATTAGTATTTTTGACTAAAAGTTTGTTCTAGTTGACTAGGATTTAATTATTTTACATTAAACACTATAAAAATTGTGTAATATTGAAAAATACTGAAAGAAAAATATAATTTCAAGAATATTTTCAGCTTTTAGTACAGAGTGATTCAGCAAAGATGTCGAGTACGTTTTTTTTACCGTCAAACTTTTCTATACTTTCAAAGTTTAAATTTATATATTTGGTTTTTATACAGAGTGTTCACTACAAGTAGTAGTCAAAAAAGTGCAATTTAAAAACGATTAGAAAGTTGTTTTTTATGTGTGACCCCTGTATTTTTGTAGTAAACTTCTAATTCTTCAAAAAATTGTAATTTTAAACTTCAAGAAGTAGAAAAACAGGGTAAGTCCGAGAGAGATAGGTCACAAACAAATTTTTTAATATTTTACAAATTAGTCGGGCAAAAACCGAGAAATGTTAAAATCAAAGCAATAATTTACGCCATCGTAAATTTCACATTTTTGGAAAATCCGTTACAACAAAATCGTCCTTTCAAAGTGAAGAAATAAATAATCGTAAAGTGACGTTTAAGAGGCATAAAACCGCTTCAAACCTTTGTAAACTAATTATTATTTTGAAGGTATAAATTCCGCCGTGTGTTATTTACAACATTAGTGCTTTTATCCAGCAATAATGGAAACTAATTGGCAATTTGAATTTTATTGGTTATTAATTGAATCTCGCGCTCCACACTGTAATTAGGCAGGTTGTAATAATTTGGTACAGTAGAACCTCTCAATGGTGGAAAAATGCGGTTGTTCAACTGGGGACATAACCGGTGATTATGGCGTCACAGCTGAACGCTCATTTCCCGGATACCGACTACTTGATTATTGCACTAAAAGCGTTTGAAATTCACTCATCGATATATCAGATCCAAAAAGTGTCCCGATAAATCAAGGCGGCTTAACGGTCAAGCCGCCATTTAAATACTTCAGTTGTTACGTAGGCGTGGATTAAATAGCTTAATTATAACACCGTGGGGCGTAGTCCCATTTGATTTATGCAAATTGGCCCATTTCAGGTGTTTTCATGAGCGCCGCGATGTCAATCAAAACTGAAACTAATTGATTGCCTCTTTTCGGATTAATGCAACTGAAAACTGAAAAAAAATCATCATCGCAGCGACGTTACACCTGTCAATGGGAATCGTTTTATAAAGCTGTTTGTCATGCTTGTTAGTGGATCGAGTGGGCGGCGATTTTAAACTATTCTATTAATCGGTGTGGCAAGGGGGCACAATGCGAGCATCAGGCGCCGCTAAACTAATCAATGTGCACTTACAACGCCGTAATTGGCAGCTTTATTGCACATTTTTTCTACAACCGCCTGAAAAAACTCACTTTTCGAGCTTCGAGTTTAATTGAAACAGAGATGAAAAGCGAAATTTTCTCACTGCTTTCACTTTTACTCCAAACAATTCAATTGGATATTAATTTTCATTTGTTTAATTAATTAAGACGGGAAGATGATATTTTTCACACGGAGAAATTCACGTCTGTCACAAATTGCCGGGCTTAAGAGTTGCTAGGCAACAAATCAAGACCAAGAGTTGACATTTGAAACATAGGGTAAAGGCGACTAAGATAGACTTTTCCACAACTCGTTTTTTTATTTTAAAATTTACATGTTCTCTATTTTTATTAATACTACTGTTTTCTGAACATTTAAAACAAAAAGAAGTAAATAGTTATACAAAAACTAAATTTTCTTCAAAAACCAATCTGTGTTGAATTTTTTACAAACCTTTAGTTTCAGGGTAATAAAAATAGTTTTCTGTTAATGTTAATTATTTCATTGGGTGAAACTTGAAACGTCGCATCTTTCAATTCAGTCTTTTCATTAGTTACACATCAAAAGCTGAAAATATTCTTGAAATAAATAATATTTTCACATTATTCCTTCAGTATTTTTCAGTTTTAACATTACACAATTTTTATAGTTTAAAAAATTAATTGCATTAAATTCTAATAGCTTAAATTTTCAAAAAATATTTCTTAAAAACTTTGAAAAGTTTTTTAAGAAAACAACTTTGACATCTTTGCTGAATCACTCTTTACTAAAACTTACTTAAATTCTGATAAAGAAAAAATTGATAAATCTGACAACTAGGTTGTCAAATAACACTGTTTTTTGATAAACACGATGATTTAGTTAAAAGGGTCTTTTTCATGAACAATTTTTTTTGTTGGATCGCTCTGTATTGAATTTTAGTTAATAAAGCATTGACAAATAAACTATTTTAAAAAATATTTTCATTTTTTTATTACAAAAAAGAATGCTTAAAAATACATTTCAAGTAAATATT
This sequence comes from Tribolium madens, assembly GCF_015345945.1. Lineage (NCBI taxonomy): Eukaryota > Metazoa > Arthropoda > Insecta > Coleoptera > Tenebrionidae > Tribolium > Tribolium madens. Next base: position 1,766,482 of record NW_025400983.1, read on the forward strand.
TGTTAACTATGTAGCTTAGTTTAGCATTGAAATCACCACTTATTTTTTATTTTATTTTTTGAATTCAGTAACATCTGAAACACAGTTGTAGTTACTGAAATTTACGCAAAATTCTATCATCAAAGTCGCTTAGAATTCAAAAAATAACTTCGTTTGTCGGCTTTTGTTTTCAATACATTATACAGGGTGACTCAGTTAAAACAACCAACCTAATTTATATCAGTATTTGGTCACCGACAAGAGTGATATTTAGCTAGTCGTCTCATTTGATTCCTCCTATACATTAAAACTATTTTTAACTAAAGGTTTTTTTTGATTATTTTACAATAACTACTATGAAAATTGTGTGATGTTAAAAAATACTGAAAGAAAAATATCAAAATCATTATTTATTTCAAGAATATGTTCAGCTTTTGTAGTACAGAGTGATTCAGCAAAGATGTCGAGCTTGTTTTTTTACTATTAAACTTTTCTATTACTTCAAAGTTTAAAGTTTCATATTCGTTTCTTGTACAGAGTGTTTACTACAAGTAATCAAAACAGTGCAATTTAAAAAACGATTAGAAAGTTGATTTTTAGTATTGTATTTTTTTATTATTTTGTATTAAACTTCTAATTTTTTTTGTTTATGCAAATTTCGATCATCAAAGTCGCTTAGAATTCAAAAAATAACTTTGTTCACCGGCTTTTGTTTTCAATACATTATACAGGGTGACTCAGTTAGAATGACCAACCTAATTTATATCAGCTCATTTACTTGATTATTGACAAGTGTGATATTTTAATTATTTTATAATAAATTTTAACATAAATTTATAAGATAATGACGGCCTCACCCTTTACATCACCCTTCATATAAAAAATATTATAACATGAAACAAAAAAGATTGTTGTTAAAAGGGCCATTTTAAGTGAGTCATTCTGTTCACCAAGATTACAGTGTTTTTACACAATCTAATTGCCAACTTTTTATCATAATTTAACTAAGTAATTAATAAAGCATTGACAAATAAACTATTTTAAAAAATATTTTGATTTTTTTATTACAAAAAAAAATACTTAAAAATACATTTTAAGTAAATATTTATTAACTATGTAGCTTAGTTTAGCATTGAAATCACCACTTATTTTTTATTTTATTTTTTGAATTTAGTAACATCTGAGACACAGTTGTAGTTACTGAAATAATGAGTCATAGTTTAGCATTGAAATCACTACACAGTTTCAGTTTTTTTTTTTTTTTAATATTTAGCAGAAACTGAAACACGTTTTCTTTTATTGAAAACATGTAGAAAATTTATCAAAAACTGCTACTTTTTTATGTAATAGCATGAACTGACAACATTTTTGATGTTTTAAATGTTTTATGTTTAAAATTACTATTTCCATTACATTTTTCGCTTCAAATTAATATAATTAATAAACTGAAAGAATTTTTTATGTTTTGAATATATTATATTTGAAATTACTACTTCCTTTACATTTTTTGCTTTAAATTTACCAAAATCTACAATTTTTCAGTAACTGAAATAATGTAGATATTGTAGCATTGAAATTACCTCACAGTTTTATTTTTAATGAATCGATAATTAGAAAAAGCTAAAATGCAAGTTAATGGCTGAAATAGTCTAGCATTGACAAACTCATCGTTAATTTAGCTCTTTTTTTTCTAATCTGACAAAAACTAAGTTAGTTACTGAAATTATGTAACTTAGTCTATCATTAAAATCACGACTATTGAAAATTTATCAAACAAGCAAACAGTTTTTTAATTACTGAAATTACATAATGTAGCTCAGTTCAGCGTTGAAATCACCACTTGTTTTTATTATTATTTTTTTCGTTAAATTTAGTAAAATTTAATTACTGAAATGTTTTGTGAAATCACTACACAGGTTTTTTAATATTTAGCAAAAACTGAAACACGTTTTTATTTACTGAAATTAAAGAATTTTTTAAATGTATTATGTTTGAAATTACTGTTTTTCACATTTTTTCCTTCAAATTTACCAAAATCTGAAACATTTTTTCAGTTAGTGAAATGATGTAGGTATTGAAATCGCCTCTCAATTTTATTTTTCAAATTTTTCAGTAAAAACTGCAGGTTAATGGCTGAAATAGTGTAGCATTGAAATCATCGTTAATTTAGTTCTTTTTTCTAATTTCAGGTGCGAGTTCAACTCAATTTTAATGAAATTGGGCGATTTCAGCGCTGAACTCTGATTGTTTCAGCCGTTTCAGGCACCATTTGATGAATCGGTTGGCAAATAGGCGTTGTTTCGTCCTTATTACAATATTAATAAGCAATTTAATTCTCGCGTCGAGGTAAACAAATGTCGTTATTATGATTCGTATCTCGCTGATGTATTACAAATAAATTCCGTCGAGATAATGAACTTCTAGCCGAAGCAATTTGTAGAATAAATCGAGCAGGCTGTGGGGAGGTCAAAAACGTTATTAAACAGAAGCCTCGTTGGTGCTTACACGGCGATTATGCTCCAGATATAATAGCCCCCAGTGTCGATTATGTTGATGAATGCCTCTGTGGATGCGACTTCACAATCGATTTCCTTCATAATAGTAATGCCTCGTAATTAGGTATCGGTGGAGAGGAGAGCGTTTTTGCGCGTTTCCCGGAGAAAAACCGGAGGCACGTGCTCCGGAAAGAGAGACAGGTTGGGTGAGAGCCCGGAGCGAATTCCGCCTGATTAAAACCGGAGCGAGAGAGCACACTTCTTCCTCCTAGCACAAGCAACATTTATGAAAACCGACTGAATTAGAGCAAGGTCGATGGCCGTGCACTTGACTTGTTATCATGCGACAAAAACCAACATTAAAACACTATTAATGGCCGAGAACGAGACACTAATTACCTAATAATTGCATAATTGCGAGGAATTTGCACAAAAATTTCAAATTTATACCGACATGCATTCTAATTTGTCTTCGAGCTGGTTTCAGGATAAACACTTGTAAGCCTAATCTGATTTTGCATTTATATCGAACCATAGAAAGCTTAACAAGCCTTTTACTCATTAAGATAAATAAAATCGACTTCTATATACAGCTGACAAAAACGAAAACTTTAAGCAATTACAATGAGGACACTTGGTAGGGTAAATGCGGGACAGAGAAACCAGAGGGAAAAAACTATACAGGCTGTTCTAAAATATGTCAAGAAACATGTTAAAAAATTCTGTCTACAATCATTTCGAAATTAAGAAAGTTCCAAATTTGCACTTTTGTCCTATAGTAAAAAACAAATGAAAGAAGCTACGTTCTAAATTGCAATTATATATTTGTGGATTTGGGGCCTTTAATAAATATAAAAATACACTATTAAAAAATTTATATTATTATTTCCAGACAATTTTACTTTATTTTTACAATTGTATTATTAATAAAACCCAAATTTGGGTTCAAAAACGTCAAAAGTCCAAACAACTTTTGGTGATTTCAATACAAAATCAAGCTGACAGCAAAAATTTTCAGAAATTGTTAGTGATTTTATGAATTAAGCTAAAACAGCTGAAAAAGCAATGAAATTCTTGAAATACTTGGTGATTTCAATGCTAAATAAAGCTACCTTTTCGTACATAAATAATTATTTTTATTTACAATAAAGCTGTTTTGAATATTTCTCATTGTTTCATGATCAAAATTTATATTTTCATGCATTTTTTCATTATTTTTACAACTATTTTATTAATAAAACCAAACTTTGACTTCAAAAACTTTAAAAACCCAAAAAACTTTTGGTGATTTCAACGCAAAATGAAGCTGAAAACCAAAATTTTCAGAAATTGTTAGTGATTTCAACGATAAATGAAGTTACATGGTTATAAAAAACACCTGAAATAATTTTAGTGTCGAAAAAACTGAAAAAAAAGATGAAATCCTTAAAATAAATGGTGATTTCAAGGCTAAATTAGGCCATATGTTCACACATAAAATATTATTTACAACTAAAGTACTTCAAATAAATATATTTCAATAATTTATTTTTCAAACAGTAAACTGAAAAAGTGCGTAAAAATAATAAAAATCCATGTTTTCATATGCTTTTTTCATTATTTGTGCTTAAAAGCGGCAAAAACCTAAAATACTTTTAGTGATTTTAACGCAAAACTATGCTAAAAATTTTTATTCAAAAAAGTTTCAAAAAAACGTCAAAAAATTTAAAATAAATGGTGATTTTAATGCTAAATTAAGCTGCCTTTTTATACATCAATAAACATTTATATTAACAATAAAACTATTTTGAATGTTTCTCAGTGTTTTATTTTTACCAAACTGAAGAAATCCAGAAGTGTGAAATGATCAGACGTTTTTTCATTACTTTTACAATTATTTTATTAATGAAAGCAAACTTTGGATTCAAAAACTTTAAAAACCCAAAAAACTTTTGGTGAAATCAAGCTGAAAACCTAAATTTTCAGAAATTGATAGTGATTTCAACGATAAATGAAGCTACATGGTTATAAAAAACACATGAAATAATTTTTGTGTGTTCTTCTTTCTTAAAATAAAATTCTTAAAATAATTGGTGATTTTAATGCTAAATTAAGCTGCAGCAAACACTAAACTGATGAGAAAGTGCGAAAAAATTATTAAAAGTTATATGTTTTCATACACTTTTAACGTCAATTTTGCCTAGAAGCGGCAAAAACCCAAAAAGCTTTTGCTGATTTTAACGCAAAACTACGCTAAAAATGATCAATTTTTATTCAAAAAAGTTTCAAAAAAGCCTCAAAAAATTTAAAATTATTGGTGATTTTAATGCTAAATTAAGCTACCTTTTCATACATATATAAACATTTTTATTTACAATAAAACTATTTTGAATATTTTTCAGTGTTTTATTTTTACCACACTGAAGAAATAGAGAAGTGTAAAACAATCACAATTCATATTTTAAGACATGTTTTTATTATTTTTACCATTATTTTATTAATAAAACAAAATTTTGGATCTAGAAACTTCAAAAACCCTAAAAACTTTTGGTGATTTCAACGCAAAATCAAGCAAAAAATCAAAATTTTCGGAAATTGTTAGTGATTTTACTGCTAAATTAGGCTATAAAGCACACATTTTACAGCGAATTTAAAATTGAATTAATTTTTGTGCCAAAATGCTGAAAAAAGCGTCAAAACTCCTGAAACAATTTTTGGTGATTTCAATGTTAAATTAGGTTACACATAAAATAGGACATGTTTATTGTTTACGATTGAAATATTTTAAATAAATATATTTCAATGATTAATTTTTAGACACACTAAACTGAAAAAATGCGGAATCTAAAAACGATCAAAATTTATATGCTTTCATACACTTTTTTCATTGTTTTTGCCTGAAATCGTCAATCACAATTTCAATGGTAAATTAAGCTACCTTTTCATACATAAATAAATATTTTTATTTACAATAAAACTATTTTGAATATTCCTCATTGTTTTATTTTTTTCAAACTAAAGAATTACAGAAGCGTGAAACGATTGAAATTTATATTTTTAGGCATTTTTTATTATTTTTACAATTATTTTATTAATAAAACTACAAAAACCTAAAAAACTTTTGGTGATTTCAACGCAAAATCAAGCTGAAAACAAAATTTTCAGAAATTATTAGTGATTTTAACGCTAAATTAAGCTATATGTTAGTAAAAAGCACACATTTTACTGTGGATTTAAAATTGAATTAATTTTTGTGCCGAAAATGCTGAAAAAACCGTCAAAACTTCTGAAAGAATTTTTAGTGATTTAAATGTTAAATTAGGTTACACACAAAATAGAATATGTTTATTGTTTACAATTGAAACATTTTAAATAAATATATTTGAATGATTCTTAAACTCATATGCTTTTATTTTCATTGTTTTTGCCTGAAAGCGTCGAAAACACAAAAAAAAACATGATTTCAGCATAAAATCAAGTTGAAATCGTTACTAGAAAGCAACTAAACCTTAGAAAATGTGACCTGGACCCTAAGTTAAGCTAATTGTTGTTAAAAGTGAACATTTCAGCCTAGCTCTAAGAATAAATCAATTTTTGTCCAAAATCTTTGAAATAATTGGTGATTTCAAACTTAAATTAAGCTACATCCATACATAAAATAAAATATTTTTATTATTCATAACTGAAATGCAGATGTTTGAAAATTCATATATTTTCAGTCATTTTTTCATAATTTTAGATCTATTGCCTAAAAGTGTCAAAAACTCGAGAAATATTTGGTGATTTCAACGCAAAATCAAACTGAAATCGTAAAACTAAATGAATTTTTGAACCAGACATCTAAATTTCAGAAATTGTTGGTGATTTTAACACTAAATTGAGCCACATGTTGATAAAAACACATATTTTACTGTATACTTAAAACTGAAACAATTTTTGTACCAAAAAAGCGTCAAAATTTCAGAAATGTTTGGTGATTTCAATGCTAAATGAAACAAGATTCCGATCTATTTTAAATTGTTGTGTTGGGTGAATGTGCATGGCAATTTGGAGCAGACACTAAACTCCTGGAGGCCCCGAGGTGGCCGTTTTCACAAAAAGCTTAATCGCAGCGTTTTGCGTAAAATAATTTGCGCATCATCAGTATCGAATCCTGGAGGTGGTCAACAGCACCTGCCTGATGTCTAATTAATTACCGGCGATCATGACTTCCATATCGACTGCACGGGGAGCCCTGCGTGACGGTCGTTAACGGCGTTTTTTTACAAAATTCACCGAGGGACGAATCTGGACGATATCGTGGACTTTCACTGAGAAAGGCGGCGACGGACGTTCTAAATGTTGTTTTTTTGGACAATATTTAATATTTATGTGTCAAATTACACAATTAACGATCTAGTCCTGGTTTATCAGCGGTTGTAAAAATGTTAATTGTGCTTTTCGGTCCAGATTAAGATGTTATGAAACCCACTTTCGGGCCATCTAATTTCAATAATTCAATTAAAATTACGATTAATTCGAATTTACAGTTTTTCGAATTCTGATGACAGGTTGTTGAAAGAAATTTGAATCCGGTTTTGAGGGGCCATATGAGAAACCGTAATTAAATAAATGCCTAATTTATGCATTGGTAATTACGAGTGGGCCGAAATCCTGCCTGCTAACGAACATACTTGTACTTAACCATAGATTAATGGGAATCATTTAAACTGATTTCGTGGGTCATTTGTCAAGATTCTGTGAGAAGCTGCAATGCTATTTCACACTTGACGAAAAAAGCACCAGCTGAAAAACTGCCACTGAAATGTCTAGCTTTCTATTTTTGGTTAATTAAACCGAAAACTGGTTTATGGGAGATTATAGAAAACACGGTCGTGAATTATCGATACACTCGTACTAATTTTATATTTCCATAATGGGCGACTATTTCAAAAATGACCACTTTTTACTGTTTTGGAAGAATGCAGAGCTTTCGAATAACGGCTTTGAGTTTATTGAATTACGACCAACAACAGATTCCTGGACAAAATTGAGAAAAAAGATTTGGTTTCATTCTTATTTCAGGGGTTTTGACGCTTTTTAAGTTTTTTCAGTGTTTCAGTTTTAAGTGTATAGAAAAAAGTGTGTTTTTTATTAACATGTGATTCAATTTAGCGTTGAAATCACCAACAATTTCTGAAATTTGGATGTCTTAGATTTAATATTAAATGTTATTACGATTCCAGTTTGATTTTGCGTTGAAATCACCAAATATTTTTCGAATTTTCGACACTTTTAGGTAATAGATCTAAAATTATGAAAAAATGAATGAAAATATATAAATTTTCAAACATCTGCATTTCAGTTGTGAATAATAAAAATATTCTATTTTATATGTAGAAGTGTAGTTTAATTTAATTATCTTTTTTTTGTGTTTTCGACGCTTTCAGGCAAAAACAATGAAAATAAAAGCATATGAGTTTTAATCGTTTTGAATGAATCATTAAAATATATTTATTTAAAATGTTTCAATCGTAAACAATAAACATATTCTATTTTGTGTGTAACCTAATTTAACATTAAAATCACCAAAAATTGTTTCAGGTGTTTTGACGCTTTTTTCAGCATTTTCGGCACCAAAATTAATTCAATTCAATTCAACACAGTAAAATGTGCGCTTTTTACCAACATATAGCTTAATTTAGAGTTGAAATCACTAACAATTTCTTAAAATTTTGGTTTTCAGCTTGATTTTGCGTTGAAATCACCAAAAGATTTTAAGGCTTTTGAAGTTTTCAGATCTAAAATTATCTGAAAACCTAAATTTTGATCGTTTCACATTTCTGTATTTCTTCAGTTTGGAAAAAATAAAACACTGAGAAATATTCAAAATAGTTTTATTGTAAATAAAAATGTTTATTTATGTATGAAAAGGTAGCTTAATTTAGCATTGAAATCACCATTTATTTCAAGAATTTCATTGCTTTTTTTCAGCTTTTTTGGAACAAAAATTAATTCAAATAAAATCTGTGTTTTTTATCACCATTTAGCTTAATTTATCGTTAAAATCTCTTCCAATTTTTAAAAATTTTGGTTTTCAATTTGATTTTGCGTTGAAACCACCAAATATTTTTGGCAATAGACCCAAAATTATGAAATATAAAAATTATATAAAATTATACAATTTTCAAACTTTTGTACTTATTTCAGTTGTAAATGATAAAAATATTCAATGTTATGTGTAAAGATGTAGCTTATTTAAGTTTGAAATCATCAATTATCTCAGGAATTTTGCTACGTTTTCAAGCTTTTTCAGTACAAAAATTGATTAATTTTTAGAGCTAGGCTAAAATGTGTATTTTTATCAACAGTTAGCTTAACTTAGAGTCCAGGTCACCAACATTTTCTAAAATTTAATTGCTTTTTAGTACAATAATTAATTCAGTTAAAATGTAACGATTTCATCTTGATTTACGCTAAAATCATCAAATTTTTTTGAGTTTTCAACGCTTTTAATGACCAATAATTGTTTCAAAAATTTTAAATCTAAGTAAAATGTGTGCTTCTTACTAACATACAGTTTAATTTATTGTTGAAATCACTAAGAATTTCTGAAATTTTTGTTTTCAGTTTAAAATCACCAAAAGTTTTATTAATAATGTAATTGTAAAAATGTTTGAAAATTTAAATTGCTAAAAATGTAACACTGAGAAATATTTAAAACAGTTCTATTGTAAATTAAAATGTTTATTTATGTATGAAAATGTGGCTGGGTTTAGCATTCAAATCACTAATTGTTTCAAGAATTTCATTGCTTCTTTCAGCTTTTTTGGCAAATAAAACGATTTTTATCATCACGTAGCTTAATTTAACGTTGAAATCACTAACAATTTCTGAAAATTTTGGTTTTTAGCTTGATTTTGCGTTGAAATCACCAAATATTTTTCGATTTTTTGACTCTCTAAGGTGATATAATTACAAAAAATATGTAAAAATATCCGAAAATTGATAAATTTCGTTTTTAAAGCTTCAGCATTTTTTGCAAAACTAAAGCTTTGCGTGTCATTTTCGCAGTTTTTGTCAATTTGAACCAGATATTTTTATCTTCTAACCGCGTTTATCGTAAAATAGAATCTAACTTTAAAGAAGAGTTATATTGAAAATAAAAAGGTCTACTTATGTAATAAATTATGTTTTTTATCATCATGTATCTTAATTTATCGTTGAAATCACTAACAATTTCTGAAAATTTTGGTTTACAGCTTAATTTTGCGTTGAAATCACCGAACATTTTTTGACTTTTTGCTTCTCTAAGGCGATATAATTCCAAAAAATACGTAAAAATATCTGAAAATTGATGAATTTCGTTCGTTTAAAGCTTTTGTCAATTTGAACCAGATATCTTTATTTTCTGACCTCGTTTATCGTAAAATAGAATCTAACAATGAATGAAGAAGGTTGTGGACCACTATTTGGCATAATTTAGCGTTGAAATCACTAGCAATTTCTAAAAATTTTGGTTTCTAGCTTGATTTTGCATTAAAGTCACCAAAAAAAATTTTGCTTTTAAAGTTTTTAGAAGCAAAACTTGGCTTCATTAATAAAATAATTGTAAAAATAATGAAAACATATCTGAAAATATAAATTTTGATTGTTTCGCCCTTCTGTATTTCTTCAGTTTGGAAAAAATGAAACAATGAGAAATATTCAAAATAGTTTATTTTTGTATGAAAATGTGGCTTAATTTAGCATTAAAATCACCAATTATTTCAAGAATTTTATTGCTTCTTTTTAGTTTTTTGGCACAATTTAAATAAAATGTGTTTTCTTCTCATCATGTAGCTTAATTGATCGTTGAAATCACTATCAATTTCTAAAAATTTTAGCTTTCAGCTTGATTTTGCGTTGAAATCACCGAATATTTTTTTATTTTTTGACTCTCTAAGACAAAAAAATACTAAAAATATCTGAAAATTGATGAATTTCCTTCATTTAAAGCTTCCGCATTCTTTGCAAAACTGAAACTTAGTTATTTTCGCCGTTTTTTCGTACGTTTTTTGTGGATTTGAACCAGATATCTTCATCTTCTGACCGCGTTAATCGTAAAATAGAATGTAACATTGAAGAAGGTTGTAGATCAGGTGTGGACCACCGTCGAGCTTCGACCCGCTAGACTCGGGAGCGGCCTTCCGCTCTTTCACCAGTGAAAGACTCCTCACAATCACAAGTATTCATCATACCTGTTACAAAAACCGACATGTTTATTATAGCAACATTATCGCCTCTATTATAAACAAACAAGAATAGAAAAAAAATAATATGTACAACTCGTGCGTGATTTCACAAAAATGCAAATAATAAAACACCACGAATCAAATTACAGCCATGGCACATTCCACTCTCCCATATCTATAATTATATTATCATCAAGCCGGCGGTATTACGTGTTTAATGCGTCTGAAAAACTCCAAAATGATGGTACTGCTCGACTATTAATAAGCCTGAAATTTTTTTCAGTCTTGTGCTGGAGAGAAACCGACTTTCCTGCAAACCGGAGCAAAAAATCGCTCATTTTTCCGGCAATCCAAAGAGTCACTTTCATATCAAATGTCGTCGGATGACCGCAACCTTGCCACTACTTTCACCGCGCCTGAAATTTGAAATAAATGCTGAAAAGGCCCGGAATCTGGAGCGAGCGTTGATCTCGCATCACCAAACCGCAAATTCAGCTGAAAAAATCATCGAATCGCTGATTTAAAGTCCCATTGTTGGGCATCGATGGGTTAGTCGCCTCCGGAGCGCCCATGCGGAACTTGTTTAGATGCTTTTCTGGGTTACAATTCTGTAGCAAACGCCCGGAGTTGTGTGCCAACCAATTATTGGGAAATATGGAAGGAAATTCTACCATAATTTTACACACTTTGCTTTATTACTCTTTCATTACATCAGCGATGATTCAAATTGCGCCATTATGGGCAATTACAGCGGTTACCGCACTCTGAAACGATCATTTCAGCAGCTACCGATAAGTGACTGAAAAATCGGACAAATTAACGTTTTTTCCCCACATAATGCACATTCTTGCGCCAAAAACTACCAAAATCCCAAAAATAGTCAGAGATTTTAACGCTAAATCAAGCGACATTTTTGTAGGTAAACAACAAAATCAGTGTATTTTTTCAAAACAGAAACATATATATGGACTTTCAGTATCCATATTTTTAGTTTTTATCGATATTTTTCATTAAATGTGCGATTTACAAGCAATTTTAGTGGTGATTGCAACGATGGATGAGACGACAACATTGTTCTTTTGTGAGAGTGCTGAAAAATCCATCAAATTTAAGTTTTATTTTTACATAAAGCAAATTCTTTTGCAATAAACTCTGAAATTCTGGAAATAACTGGAGATTTTAACGCTAAATTAAGCTATAATTTTGTAAACATTATTTTTCAATGTTGAATTTTTAAAAATTTAATTTTTACTGAAAGATAGATAAATGTGAACGTTCAGTACCTATCCTTTCAGTTTTGACGCTATTTTTTATTAAATATGTGATTTACATGCAATTTCATTGGTGACTTTAATGGTGGATAAGGCCGCAAAATCGTTTTTTTGCCAGAGTGCTGAAAAATCGATCAAATTTACGATTTTTTCTTACATAATGCACATTCTTGTGACAAAAAAAACTAAAATCCCAGAAATAATCGGAGATTTTAACGCTAGATCAAGCGACATTTTTGTAGGTAAACAAAAAAATCAGTGTATTTTTTCAGGACAGAAACATAAATATGGATTTTCAGTATCCATCTTTTCAGTTTTTATCGATATTTCTTCTTCTTCTTGGATCTTCTTGGTATGGAAACGATGAACAAAAACACGATTAGCCCGTCACACCAAACTTTTATTTTAATAGCACAACGCGTTTCGACCACAAAGTGGTCATCCTCAGGTGAGAATAAAACCAGTTTTATTGGTGTGACGGGCTAATCGTGTTTTTGTTCATCGATATTTCTCATTAAATGTGCGATTTACAAGCAAATTCAGTGGTGACTGTAACGGTAGATAAAACTACATCTTTTTTTTTTCAGAGTGCTGAAAAATCCATCGAATTTAAGTTTTTTTAATAGTTGGAGATTTTAACGCTAAATCAAGCTGTACTTTTGTAAACATAAAATCATCGTTATTTCAGTGTTAAATTTTCAAAAGATTATTTTTTACTGAAAAATAGATAGATTTGAACGTTCAGTACCCATCCTTTCAGTTTTGTCGATATTTTTTATTAAATGTGCGATTTACATGCAATTTAAGTGGTGACTTTAATGGTGGATGAGACCGCAAACTGAAAATTTAATCAAAAAAGTGCTTTTTTCAGCATTTATTTAACATTTTAACTAGATATTAAACAAAATTAAACAATTTCTTAATCTAAATGTAACGTTAGAATTTTGTGAAACATATTTTGTGTTGTTCCTAATTTTAAACAAAATCCCAAAAATAATCGGAGATTTTAACGCGATTTTAAGCGACACTTTTGTAAACAAAAAAATTAATGCATTTTTTCAGAATGGAAACATAAATATATGGATTTTCAGTATCCATCTTTTTAGCTTTTGTCAGTATTTCTCTTTAAATGTGTGATTTACAAGCAGTTTCAGTGGTGAATGAAGCAGCAAAATCGTTTTTTCTCACCCCGGTGCTGAAAAACTGGTCAAATTAATGATTTTTTTTTTCTTTAAAATGCACTAAAAGCCTGCAAATCTTAGAAATTATTACAGATTCTAACACTACACAGTGTGTTTGTTAAAAATCCTGTGAAACGTTGTAAAGTATTTTTTTTTTCTCATGTAAAAAATAAGAAAATTAAAAAATTGGTTAAAAATATTTTAACAGAAATTTTTTTTTGACTTTCTATTAATATAATACGTAAGAAAAAACTAACAACATACACAATTGGTTTAAAAACTAATATTTCTATATATTTCTAGATTTCTATCTTGACCTATCGTTTAAGTCTCTAAGCGTTTCAGCAAAAAATAGGTTTTTCATAATTTTAATCAAACATTTTCAGGGTTTTTATTTATTTTCGGATGTCTGTAACAAATTGGTACGTGTTTTGAAAGTACCGTTAGCATGGATCCAAGCCACTATGAGAAATAAGTCGCTCAAAATCCATACTTTTTCCTACTGAAAAATACAGTTAATTTATGCCGAGTTTGCATCGATCTAGTAATCGTTATCTGATCTCCTATCACGTCGATAAACCATCCTTATCTGAGATAGAATAATATCTCATATTTAAATTTAATTAACGAATTTATGCCACGTTAGTTTTAACTCGAAATTCCTGAAAAATGATGTGATCCGCTCTCGGGCATAATTATTTCAGTTATCATTCAGCAATCTTGATCGACGTTATTCCACCAGGATATAAGGAAGTAGTGCATCGAGCGGCTGGGGCATAAGATGCCTCGAGGTCTGCGGTCACTACTGACCATAACGATACTTCACAACCGCAGGCAAAAACCGCTCACCTCCTTAAGAAGATGCTCTTATTATTATGTACCGTTCGTTGAAACAACTCGACCAAAATCATCATCCTGAAATAAATCAATTGCTGAAAGTGAAGTGATTTTTTCATTGTTGATTGTGTTAAATAAGCATACAATGAGTGTGAACTGAAGAGAGTGAAGCCGATCCGAGAGCGTGTAACCGTTGCCATGTTTTGATAATTATGTTATTACAATAATCGCGTGCTTTATATACAATTAAATCATAAGACTTGAGCGAAAGTTACTCTTACTCACCCGGGTGGGAAAAGCGATTTTGCAGCCTCATCTAACGTTGAAGTCACCGCTAAAATCGCTTGTAAATCACATATTTAATGAGAAATTTTGATAAAATTTGTAAGGATAGATAGTGAACATTCAACCCTATCTATCTTTCATGAAAAATTAAATTTTTGAAAAGTCAACACTGAAATAACAATGATTTTATGTTTCCAAAAGTGTAGCTTGAACTGGCGTT
>NW_025400983.1:1783924-1787145 GCF_015345945.1 Tribolium madens
AACATCCAAGCCTATCTATCTTTCATGAAAAATTAAAATTTTAAAAAGTCAACACTGAAATAACAATGATTTTATGTTTACAAAAGTGTAGCTTAAACTGGCGTTAAAATCTCTAACTATTTTTAAAATTTTGGGGCTTTTTGGCGAAAGAATGTTCTTTTTGAGTGATAAAACGTAAACTTGATCTATTTTTTCAGCACCTGGGCAAAAAAACAGTTTTGCAGCTTCATCCACCATTGAAGTCACCGCTGAAATCGTTTGTAAATCGCATATTTAATGAGAAAATTTGACAAAAACTGTAAGGATAGATACTGAACATCCAAGCCAATTCATTTTTCATAAAAAATTAAATTTTTGAAAAGTCAACACTGAAATAATAATGATTTTATGTTTACAAAAGTTTGGCTTAATCTAGCGTTAAAATTTCTAATTATTTCTGAAATCTTGAAGCATTTTGACAAAAAAGTGTGATTTTTCAGCACCCTGGCAAATAAACGATTTTGCAGCCGTTAAAGTCACCACTGAAATCGCTTGTAAACTGCACATTTAATTAGAAATAGCAACAAAACTGAAAGAATGAATACTAAACGTTCATATCTATCTACCTTTCATAAAAAAATAACTTTTAAAATATTCAACACTGAAATAACGATGTTTGTATGTTTACAAAAGCATAGCTTGATTTAGCGTTAAAATCTCTAACTATTTTTAATTTCAGGGTTTCTTGCAAAAGAATGTGCTTTGTTTGGAGAAAAAACTTAAATTTGATCAATTTTTCAGCACCCGGGCGGAAAAAGCAATTTTGCAGCCTCATCCACCGTTGAAATCACCACTGAAACTCTTTGTAAATCATACATTTTATAAAAAAAATGTCGACAAAATCTGAAAAAATAGATACCTAACGTTTATATTTTTGTTTCCTTTATGAAAAATTAGTTTTTTTGTAAATTTTACATTGATTTTGTTGTTGCTGAATCAAGACAGAAACTTTTAAATACAAAAATCATAACTGTCACAACACACTGTATATGATTTTGAGTAATTACATAGCAATGTTGATTTATGCATCATATAATTAATTGCTCAGTTGAATGTGAACAACAATTGTAAAAAATTGCTGAGTCAGGAGTGGAGAAGAGCAAAAAATTGTGTATTTCCACCTGTTTTCACACTTTTTAGTTCATCCTCTCACTGGTAATAAACTTAAATCAAAGTTAGAAAATTAAATTAAGTGTCCGAAACTTTGGTCTTAATTTAATTAGCATAATGGGACCTAATTAGTAGCAAAAATAAAGTATTTATCGCTGTTTAAATCCTTTGATTACCCGTTTCTCTAGTTTGGAGTGACCTTTGGCCCATCAAAACAAATTTACTCCCAATTAAACCAATAGAAATATTTCTAGTAATACGGAGTGTGAATGTTTCAAGTCTACAAAGTACTAAAACTCGTCGTATTTTATCCTTTTATAAATTTTTACGATGACAGATATACAGGGCGTAGATGTAATTGCGATCGGCTGCTGCATATTTATCGCCAACGTAATTTGAAAATATCGACACCATAACTCGCAATTGTTTTTTTTTTCTCCACTTGGACCATTTAATTGTTTTTCTTGTTTGGAGGTCAATAAATATGATCTAATTGACAGAGTGCAGGAATTGAGCGGTTTCGACACTGGTTGAAAAAAGTGGAAGCGGACGGAAAGTAAGAGTATGGAGTAAATCAACAAGCGACGGGGAAAGTTTTTCTCACATAGACGGTGTTTGGGTTTTCAGGCGTTTTCAGGAAACGATACTTGGGGATTTTACAGGTTTGTCGCTTAGTCTAGCATTAATATCACTGAGTGGTTAATCAAAAAAGTGCTTTTTTCAGCATTTTAACTAAATCTTAAGCAAAACTAAACTAGAATTTTGTGAAACATTTGTGTTTTTCCTAATTTAAACAAAAAGGGGCTGAAATAGGTAGCACAAATTTATCAAAAAAATTCCTTTTTTTATTTATGTTTTTCAGATGGACGCTGTTTGAATTTTCAAGCGTTTTCAGGGAAAAACTTGGCAGTTTTAAACCGTTTTCAGTGACTTAGTTTCGTCGCTTAATCTAGCATTAATATCACTGAAGGTTTAATCAAAAAGTGCTTTTTTCAGCTTTAACTTTACATTTTCAGTTTACTACTTAACTAAATCTTAAGTAAAATTAAACATTTTGTGTAACGTTAAAATAAATTTTGTGAAACATTTTTTTTTGTTTTTCCTAATTTAAACAAAAAGGGGCTGAAATTGGTAGCAAAAATTTATCAAAATTTTTTTAATTTTATTTTTGTTTTTCACAGGGACGCTGTTTAAATTTGCAGGCGTTTTCAGAAAAAAACTTGGCAGTTTTAAACCGTTTTCAGTGACTTAGTTTCGTCGCTTAATCTAGCGTTAATATCACTTAAAGTTTAATCAAAAAAGTGCTTTTTTTAAATATAACTTAACATTTTCAGTTTAACACTTCACTAAATCTTAAGTAAAATTAAAGATTTTTTAACTAAATGTAACGTTTAAATTTTGTGACACATTTTTTGTATTTTTTTTTAATTTAAACAAAAAAATGCTGTAATAAGTAGCAAAAATTTATCAAAAAAAATTTTTTATTTGATTTTTATTTTTTTTTTTCACATAGACGCTGTCTGAATTTTCGGCGTTTTCAGAAAGAAACTTGGCAGTTTTAAATTGTTTTCACTAACTTAGTTTTGTCGCTTAATCTAGCATTAATATCACTAAAGGTTTAATCAAAAAAGTGCTTTTTTCAGCATTAACTTAAGATTTTCAGTGTAATACTTAACCAAATTTTTAGTTTAAAATTAAATAATTTCTACTAAATTTAACGTTAGAATTTTGTAAAATTTTTTTTGTTGTTCTTAATTTTAATAAAAAGGGGCTAAAATAGGTAGCAAAAATTTATCAAAAAAATCTTTTTTTTCAAATGGACGCTGTGGTAATTTTCAGGCGTTTTCAGGAAAAGACAAGGCAGTAACTTAAGTTTACCGCATAATCAAGCAATAATATCACTAAGCGGTTAATCAAAAAAGTGCATTTTTCAGCATTAATTTAACATTTTCAGTTAGGTTAACTAAATCTTAAGTAAAAAAAAACGTTTTCTTAAAATAAATGTAACGTTAAAATTTTGTCAAAAATTTTTTGTATTTTCTAATTTTGAACAAAAGAAGGCTAAAATAAAT
>NW_025400983.1:1787605-1791952 GCF_015345945.1 Tribolium madens
CTGAAAGTTTAATGAAAAACTAACTTTTTCAGCATTAACTTAACCTTTTCAGTTTAATACTTAACTAAACCTTAAGTAAAATTAAACATTTTGTATGTTTTTTTTTTAATTTAAACAAAAAGAGAGCTAAAATAGGTGGGAAAAATTTGTCGAAACAGTACAGGACAGGAGAGTATTTTTCAAGATTTTTTTACGAAAAATAAAATTAATTTATGAAAAATTTAACTGATATTTCGGCCAATAATATACGAAATGTTTCAATAATTTCCAATTTTTTTGCTTTTATAATTTTTTTAAAATACCAAAAAGCATTAAAATTTTGCAAAAATAAACAAAGCAACTCTTTATTATCTTCTAATACAAAAATTGTAAGAAAAATAAGTTGTAAAAAATAAATTTTTATTCTCTTGCATCTTGATTTAGCATTGAAATCACCTCCAGATTTTTATTTATCCAATTATTTATTTGCAAAAACCCAAATTTTATTATTTCGGTAGTGAAAACAATAACAATCCTTGAGAAATGCCTTGTTTATCAATTAATTAAATTTAGTCGATTACAAAAAATGAATAACATTGTTTTCCAAGTCATTTTGAGATGAGTCAGATTAAACTTTGATGCATAATTGAATATGAATATGGGAAAATGTCGTATATTCCTCGCAAATATTTTTCAACTTATGACCTTGAAACTAATAAATTTCGAGATTGACGTTTTGTGGACTTACATCATCATCATCAAGCTGTCCATAGACATCAAGTTTATCAATCCTGATCGTCCCTTGGAAAGGATAACAGAGCGATCCTTGCGCGATGCTGGTATTGGACCAGACGGAAACTTCAGGCTCGGTGGTGCGCCGTCCCAAAGCAGGACTCCGGACGCAAAGACTGAATTCCTGCGGGATGAGGACACAAGTCTCCATCGCGAGCAAAGTCAAAAATGAGCAGGAAAGTCAAAAATAACAACACATGATAGAGGGTGCATGACAGAGAAGAGACGAAGCGCGCGATTCGCGGTGATCTAGTGACCGCAGCCTTGCAGGAGTGGCACTGAACTAGCATTGACCCTCAACAGTCTTACCTCTACCTTCCTTAAGTCCCCACCCTCATCAACACGTGGTCGCAGGTAGACCGTTTTCTCGGCGAACAGGTGCCGGCATTGCGATACGACACCGACGGAAGGCTTTTTCAGATTTTCAGGAAAACTACACGAAAATTTTTTTCATGCCCACATGGCGTCTAATTGCCTCAACCAGGACATAATTTGTGCTTTTGTTGCAATTTTCAGTGATGTTTCAAGCATTTTCAGGCGAAAATCTGTCTTGAGGTAGCATTGAACTCATTCCAAATATCACTCAAGTTTGTTTTTTTCGGCAATTGTGTGTTTTGTGGCATTTTTCAGTATTTCTTTTGGGGCGTGGCTTGATCAAGCATTGAAGTCACTCATTTTTTCAGCAATTGTGCTTTTTGTGGTATTTTTCAGTATGTTTTTTTAATTATATTAAATGATGGCATTAATTAAACACTGAAATTACCTTTTTTTCGACAATTTTTTTTTTCAATTTAATTTTTGTAATTTAGGTATAGATTGCAGCTTAATCGAGCATTGAAATCACCTCTTTTTCGACAATTATACCTTTTTCTGTAGTTTATTGTGGCTTAATTAAGCATTGAAATCACCTACTTTTTATCAATTATGCTCTTTTGTGACATTTTTTTCAGTTAATTTTTTTTTATAAATTAGATTGTGTCGTGATTGAGCCTTGACGTAACACTTTTTTTCAGCAATTTTGCTTTTTGTGGCGTTTTTCAGTATGTTTTTTTTAATTATGTTACATGATGGCATTAATCAAGCATTGAAATCACCTCTTTTTCAACAATTATACCTTTTTCTGTAGTTTATTGTGGCTTAATTAAGCATTGAAATCACCTACTTTTTATCAATTATGCTCTTTTGTGACATATTTTTCAGTTAATTTTTGTTATAAATTAATTGTGACGTGATTGAGCCTTGAAGTAACACTTTTTTTCAGCAATTGTGTTTTTTGTGGCATTTTTCAGTATTTTTTTCAAAAAGTAGACTTTTTTTCAGGCCCACATGGCGTCTAATAGCTTCAACTAGCACATAATTTGTGCTTTAGTTGCAAATTTCAGGGATATTTCAACCATTTTCAGGCGAAAATCTGTCTTGAGGTAGCATTGAACTCGCTCCAAATATCACTCAACTTTGTTTTTTTCGGCAATTGTGTATTTTGTGGCATTTTTCAGTATTTCTTTTGTGGCGTGGCTTGATCTAGCATTGAAGTCACTCATTTTTTCAGCAATTGTGCTTTTTGTGGCATCTTTCAGTATTTTTTTCAAAAAGTAGACTTTTTTTCAGGCCCACATGGCGTCTAATAGCTTCAACTAGCACATAGTTTGTGCTTTTGTTGCAATTTTCGGGGATATTTCAACCATTTTCAGGCGAAAATCTGGCTTGAACTCATTGAACTCGCTCCAAATATCTCTCAACTTTATTTTTTTCGGCAATTGTGTTTTTTGTGGCATTTTTCAGCATTTCTTTTGTGGCGTGGCTTGATCGAGCATTGAAGTCACTCATTTTTTCAGCAATTTTGCTTTTGAGGCATCAGTATGTTTTTTCTAATTTAAACAGATTCTGGCTTAGTCGAGCATTGAAATCACCTCTTTTTTCGATAATTAATCCTTTCTCTGTAAATTAAATTATTTTTTTCATAAATTAGATTGTGATGTTATGGAGCCTTGAAATTCCCTTTTTTCAGCAATTGTGTTGTTTTGTGGCATTTTTTAGCATTTTTTTCATAAAGTAAACTGTGGCGTGGCTTGATCGAGCTTTGAAGTCACCCATTTTTTCAGTAATTTTGGTTTGTAGTGGCATTTTTCAATTGCCTTTTGTAATTTAGGAATTTTGCTGCTTAATCGAGCCTTGAAATCACTTTTTTTTTCAGCATTTATGCTTTTTTGTGTCATATTTTTTAGAAAAGATTTTTTATAAATTATCACAAGTCATCCTGTTTCAGCAATTAGTTTTTGGGGGCATTTTTTGGTATGTTTTTTTAAATGATCAAGCATTGAATTCATCTCTTTTTTCGACAATTATGCCTTTTTTCTGTAAATTAGGTTGCGACTTAATTCAGCATTGAAATCAGCAATTTTTTGATCAATTATGCTCTTTTGTGACATATTTTTCAGTAATTTTTTTTTAATAAATTAGATTCTGACGTGATCGAGCCTTGAAATAACCCCTTTTTATCAGCAATTGTGTTTTTTTATTGGCATTTTTCAGTATTTCTTTCACAAAGTAGACTGTGATAGCGGCTTGATTGAGCATTAGAGTCGCCCATTTTTTCAGCAATTTTGTTTTTTGTGGCATTTTTTAGTGTGTTTTTTTTAATTATATTACATGATGGCATTAATCAAGCATTTAAATTACCTTTTTTTCGACAATTATGCCTTTTCAGTACAATTCTTTGTAATTTAGGTAGATTGCGGCTTAATCCAGCATAGAAATCACCGCTTTTTTTCAGCAATTATGCTTTTTGTCATATTTTTTAAAAAAGATTTTTTAGAAATTAGATTGTGGCTTGATCACAAATAACCTCTTTTTCAGCAAATATGTTTTTAGGGCATTTTTCAGTATGTACCTTTCAATTATATTATATGACTTGATCAAGCATTAAGATCACCTTTTTTTTCGACAATTATGCCTTTTTCAGTAAATTAGAATACGACTTAATTGAGCATTGAAATCACCAATTATGATTCTTTGTGACATATTTTTCAGTTAATTTTTTTTATAAATTAGATTGTGACGTTATCGGGCCTTGAAATATCCTCTTTTTTCAGCAATTATCCTTTTTATATTTTTATATATATATATTTAATTAATTTTTTTTATGAACTAGATTATTATTTTTTGTGGCATTTTTCAGTATGTTTTTTTACTTGATCAAGCATTAAAATCACCTCTTTTTTCGACAATTATGCCTTTTTCAGTACAAATCCTCTGTGAATTCCCCTTTTTTTCAGCAATTATGTTTTTTGTAGCATTTTTCAGTTTTTCTTTCATGAACTAGACTATGGAGTAGTTTGATCGAGCATTGAAGTCACACATTTTTTCAGCAATTATCCTTTTTTGTGTCATATTTTTTCAGTAAATTTGTTTTTGTTACAATCGTTAATATGTTTGTTTTTATATTATAGGCTTGATAAAGCATTAAAATCACTTTTTTTCAATATAATATTTTTTTGTAATTTACCTCTTCTTTCAGCAATTATGTCTGTTGTGCCATTTTTCAGTATTTTTTTAAATTAAATATCAAAAATAGTA
>NW_025400983.1:1792007-1828464 GCF_015345945.1 Tribolium madens
ACATTATTTTAAATTAATTTAAAAAATAGGAAAAAACCATTTTCAGAATTTTAAGCATTAAAGTCACCACAAACATTTAAGATTTTTTAATTCAACACTAAAAAAATAATTAAATTAAATTACTTAACAATTAAATGTTTTTGGCTTGATGGAGCATTGAAATCACCGTCTTTTTCAGCAGTTTGGCTAATTTAAAGTATATTTTTTAATAAAGTATTTGTTTTCAGTGAATTTTTTAAACACAATAGAATTTCTAAAATTGTTTTCGGTGCAAAAATTGTACTTTGACCTATCGTTGAAATCACAACTGGTTCTGAAATATCGACTTTAAACCACAAACAAAGTCCGATAAAAATTCACTTAAACTCAATTTATGAATTAATTAGTTCAAGTCCACATTTTCCCATAAATTGAGTAAAAAAAAGATTTCTGAGATAAATAATTAATTAATTATTAAAATTTTGCTATAATTTTTGAAAATTGAACGAAAAGTAATACAAAGTTGTAAAATCTGATTAAAATGACATGATCAATAAAATTTCTACAAAGCGTTTCCCAACCAAAAAATTCCACGTTAGCGTGAAAAAATTGAAAAATTAGCATTTCACCACATTTTCCCATCGGATTTTATGTCTCTATTGCGCACTTTTCCTCGAACCGAAGGTCATTATTATTATTATTATGTGATTTATGCTCAAGTTATTTCTGTTGTAATTATTTCACAGAATGGCAATCATGCAAAACCACAAACTCGTAATTATCCATAACTTTATATTATTTTTCACAATTGTTGACATTTTTTCATCATGAAAATCATGAATGAGTGTCAAAATCCGTCTCTGATGGCAACAGCGCAACTTTGCACCTGCCGATAGGAAGGTACAAAGTGGGCGTGGTCCGAGTAAACCGCCGACCAATCACAAACGACCAACCTGCAACGCAGCGGCCAATCAGCGCCCGGATTTGGCCCATTCAACAGTGCAGTTCACCTTACAAATCATTTGCATAGACGTTTTTACGTTGTTATTTCATGACTGAAAAACATACGAGGATTAATAATAATTGCCAGGAATATAAATTAGAACCTGAAGTTGAGTTTTTTCAGCGGTATTAGAAATTTTCTAATAAGATAAACAAGGCGGAGTGTAATATCTCGCCAGAAGGTGATTAACGGAATTGAAAAAAAAATTACAAAAGTAAACAAGTCATTTCTAATAATCACCTTAATTGGCCAACATCAGATGCAATTAAAGTTTTGTTAAAACAAATAATTATTTTTTGAAAAATTAAATAAAATTAAACAATTTGCTGTTTTATACAGTCTTTAATAGTAATAATAATAATAACAAAATCAAGTTAGTTTGACGAATAAAAATAAAATTATTTTTTTAGTAATTATTGAATCTAGGCAACCAACAATACACTGTGTAATTGTTAGTTGCGGTTCTTTATTATTAAAAATTTAAATTTTACAAATTACTCAAATCATAATACAATTTAGAAATATTTTTATTACATAACAATGTTTCAATAAATATTAAATATCTTAGGTTGACAAATGTGTCAAAATCACATTTGCTGTGATTATTTTTGCAAAAAAACACGATTAATGTAACAATTGATCAATTATTGCACTTTTTAAGTAAGTAAAATGTGACACTTATACCAACCTTATTATTTTTTTTAAATCGTATAAATATTTAAAAAAGTGAACAATTTGTAATAATTATTAAATTTAGGCAACCAACAATACATCAACACCGTACAGATTTTGTAAAAGTTCTAGCAATAAATTATTTAAATAATAATAAAAATAATAAAATCAAGCAATATTTTGATTACATAGCGCATTATTTTTAATAAAAAGTCAGATTTGCTGTGGTAATTATTTTAATGGTAAAAATAACGATTTTGCACCCTTTAAGTAATTAAAATGTGACAGTCATACAGACTTTTTTAGTAATTATGTCTTTTTGTGGCATTTCATAATTTCTACATTAATTAAATATTTAAAACATTTGTAAAAATTATTGAATCCAGGCCACCAACAATACACGGTGTAATTGACAGTTGTGGTTTCTGATGTAGAAAAAAGTTTTAGAAATAAATTACTTAAAAAATAATCAAATTACGCAACATTTTTATTAAATAACAGCATTTAAATAGTAAGAGACTTTCTTTTGACAAAATTTTTAAAGTCACATTTTTTTTGCAAAAAACACGATAAATGTGATTGCACACTTTAAGTAAGTAAAATGTAACAGTCATACCAACTTTATTATAATCTTAAACTTGTTAAAAATCCCTTTTTTTCTCCGGAATTGTCTTTTTGTGGCATTTTTGAGTGTTTTTTCATAAGTTAGACTGTAGTCTTACTTAATCAAACCTTGAAATTACCTTTTTTTTACAAAATATGCCTTTTGTAACATTTTTTAATAGTTTTTTTTTATTAATTAGATACTAAAAAAGTAAACAATTTAAGTAATTATTAAATCCAGGCAACCAACAATACACTATGTTATTGACAGTTGCGGTTTCAAATTGTAAAAAATTTTTTTGACAGTTTTAGCAATAAATTACTCAAAAAAATAATAAAATCACGCAACATTTTTTAATAAATGTGCTATATAAATATTAAGATACTGACTTTTTTCAAAGTCACATTTGATGTGGCATTTATTTTTGCAAAAAAAACACGATAAATGTGACGTCGCACCCTTTAAGTAAGTAAAATGTGACAGTAATACCAACCTTGTAGTCTTAAACGTGTTAAAAATCATTTTTTTCTCAGCATTTGACTTTTTGTGACATTTTTCAGTATTTTTTTCAAAAATTAGACTGTGGTGTGGCTTAATCAAGCATTGAAATTATTTCTTTTTTATCAATTAGGTCTTTTTGTGACATTTTTTAGTTTAACTTTTTTGATAAACAATTTCCAGTAATTATTGAATCTAGACAACCGACAATACACCGTGTAATTGACAGTTGCGGTTTCTAATGTAAAAAATAATTTTTTAGCAATAAATTACTTAAAAAATAAGAAAATTACGCAACACTATTATTAAATAACAGCATTTAATTATAAAAATACTTTTTTTTTGATAAAAGTGTCAAACTCACTTTTTTGTGGTAATTATTAAACTTTCTTACACGAGAGAAAAACCATAAATTTTGACAGTGTCGAAAAATAAATAAATTACTTTTTTTTACGAATTTTATTTTTTTGTAACGTTTTTTAGTATAATTTTTTTTATTAATTAGATATTAAAAAAGTAGTAATTATTAAATCTAGGCAACCAACAATACACTCTATAATTGACGGTTTCTAATTGTTGATTTTTTTAACAATTTGAAACAATTATTTTTACTATTTATTACTATTTTTTTCCAATACATAAATAATCGTTTTAAGCCCAGGTTGTGGTGAAATAAAACTCGTAATTTGTAAAATATCATTTATTAAAAATTAAATATAATATATTCAACTGTACTATAATTAATTACTTTTCTGCGCAATGTATAATATAGTAAAATAATATATACGTCATTTCTCATTTCCATTACTTGAAACAAGTATCAAATATCTTTGGCATTTGTAAATTTGTATCGTTAGAAAAAAAGGTGGCATTTTGGTAGACAATCACAAATACTTAACGAGATGACCACTCCAAAAATCGATGTTTCTCCTCTACTCTACAAAAAAAAAAAGAAAAAGGCAAAATTTCGTACAAGGTCACCTCATTAAATAAATAAAAAAAACTCAATTGAGAATCACAAAACTTGACATTTCGATGTGTTTTAGTCACTCAGCGAGTTGCTGTGTCGTGTTGTAACATCACTAATTGTAGAATTATGTCTAGTTTTTCTGCTGCCTTCTTCGACCTCCATTGGCGGATTTATCGACTGCGAAAGAGCGTTAGTTTTTTGAAAATCAATCGTAGCGTAACTTTTCGCTTTATGGGGGCTATCAGGGGTCACCTGTGCCTCGCTTTTCACCGGATCCAAATCCAATTCGGCGTAATTCACCTCATGAACAGTCAAATAAAGCGCCGTTGGGGTCTGAGGCACACTCGGGGCCTCCGCCCCCGCCAAAAGGGGCCTTAAATGTTCTAAATCTTTGGTGTCAATATTGGCATAGCAATGTCCCGTCTCCGAGTCTTTGGTTGCAGCGTCCACATTCATGTACAAGTGGCCGGGGCTCTCCCCCTCGCCCCCCAAATTGGCGTAGTTGGGGGCTTCCGTCTCCGCGATGACACTCGAATTGGTGTACTGGTGCTCCCCCACACTGCCGCGCTTGTTGTTGTTGTGCTCGTGTGGGGGCTCGGTGGGGCTCACCGGGCCGTTGCTGGTGATCGAGCCGGGGCGGCTGAGACTCGGCCGCGGATTGAGGTAGCCCTCGGGCTGGGACGGTATGCGTCTTTGTACAGGGGGGCCCATCGAGTCCGAAATGGCGCTAATAAGGGGGTTCTCGTCGGAGTTGCGCACAATGTGGTGTTGGACGATGTTGAAAAGTTGCTCGGCTTTGCGACAACGAAACGCGTAGATGCCCTGGCCTGTGGGGCACCTACGGCCGCACTCAAAACTGAAGATCTCCGAGTCGAAGCCGTACTTGCGTAGCGCCCGAAGGGGCCACACTGTGGGGTTTTTGCCTCTTTGGTGTAAGACTAGTTCCGTTTCGCGGACTTCCAGCTTTCCGGGGCTCACCAAGTCCCCTTGGTCGTTCACGTTTGACACTTGGAATATATTGGGGTGTTGATCGTTTATATCGGGCTTACTACTAACACAACCCATTTTCTACCTAAAACAAGGGGGCACATCAAGAGTGACACTTTTGAGGCACTTACCACGGTTTTCTTAAAGCTTGATCGCATGGACACTTGGTTTTCTACGCATTATGACCGAAAATTACATTTTAGTGGGGCTTTTGGGGGGTTTTTTAGCACTTTTTATGTGAGAATCTCACATAATAAACTGAGACGCCATTTTGAGTTTTTCATGGCGCGGCCAAGCTGGCCAACCAAACGACCAAAAAACGACAAAAAACACAAAAATTAATTCGTTTCCCCACTTAAGACACCCCCACGTACCCCCAAAAACCCCACAATGACACATAAACGCACCCGGGACACGTTCTATTAACCAAAACAAGAAAATAACTGTGATAAAACAAATTTGTCGTGTTGGTCACCCTGTAACAACCTCATGCGTCACAATGTTGACAAAATTTAAATTATTTATTTACACTTCTCTTTCAATCATTTCAAACTTTTATTTATTATAATGATACACGAGAGAATTCTTTAATTAGCACACTTGTTAATTATTTTTTTTCTAGTTGATTTCCAATTTCGGTTTTATGAAATTTCGGCGACACGCCCATTGTGTGCACAAGACCGAATCACAACCAGAAGCTTTTATTTTGTTTGTGAAAAAAAACGATGGCCCAGCGTTTCCAGGGCCCCGTGCCGCCCCAGGGGCCTGTGGGGCCCCCTCCGCAGCGTTACCCGCCGCCTCAGACCCCGGGAATGCGCCAATACCCAGCCCAGACTTTCCCGGTGAGTACCCCCATTTCCGCCCCAATTTACTAATTTTCGTCACAGCAGCGGGCTGGGTACAACACACCGCCCCCGAATATGGGGGCCCAGCCCGGGCCTATGATGCCGCGCCCGCCGCAAGCCCCCTATTCGCCCATGCGCGGGGGGCCTATGCCGCCGCAGCCCGGCGTGAAGCGCCCCCCTGACAACAGGGCCGTCCTGCAGGCAAAGAGCGACTACCCCCACGGGGCTAAAAAGAAGAAGAAGCTCTCCGACAAGATTCTCCCCCAGAAGGTTCGAGATTTGGTCCCCGAGAGTCAGGCCTACATGGATTTGCTCGCTTTTGAGCGTAAATTGGACTCGACCATCATGCGCAAGCGCTTGGATATCCAGGAGGCGCTGAAACGGCCCATGAAACAAAAGCGCAAATTGCGCATTTTCATCTCGAACACTTTCTATCCGGCCAAGGAGGCGTGCGCCGAGGGGCCGGAGGGGCCGGGCCAGGAGGGGTCGGTGGCCTCGTGGGAGCTGCGCGTCGAGGGCCGGCTGCTCGACGACTCCAAGAGCGACCCCAACAAGGTCAAACGCAAATTCTCGTCGTTTTTCAAGTCGCTTGTGATCGAGCTGGACAAGGAGCTCTACGGCCCCGACAACCACCTGGTGGAGTGGCACCGCACGCTCACCACGCAGGAAACCGACGGGTTTCAAGTCAAGCGCCCCGGAGACAAGAACGTGCGCTGCACCATCCTCCTCCTCCTCGACTACCAGCCCCTCCAGTTCAAACTCGACCCGCGATTGGCCCGATTACTAGGCGTGCACACGCAGACACGCCCCGTTATTATCTCCGCCCTATGGCAGTACATCAAGACGCACCGCCTCCAGGACGCCCACGAGCGCGAGTACATCGTCTGCGACAAATACCTCGAGCAGATTTTCGGCTGTCCCAGGATGAAGTTCGCGGAAATCCCCCAGAGGCTCAACCCGTTGCTCCACCCACCCGACCCCATCGTCATCAATCACGTGATCTCGGTGGAGGGCGGGGCCGAGAGCAAACAAACCGCCTGCTATGATATCGATGTCGAGGTTGATGATACGCTCAAAACGCAAATGAATAATTTCCTGCTGAGTACTGCCAGTCAGCAGGAAATCCAAGGCTTGGATGCGAAAATCCACGAAACGGTTGATACAATAAATCAGTTGAAAACCAACCGTGAATTTTTCCTGAGTTTCGCCAAGGACCCCCAACAGTTTATCTACAAGTGGATCGTGTCGCAAACCCGGGATTTGAAGGTATGGAAAGTGAGCTTTTTTGTACTAGAGTGGAAAAGTGGCATTTTCCGCACGTTTGTTCTAGTGTATGACCGACGTGGTGGGGAACCCGGAGGAGGAGCGCCGCTCCGATTTCTTCTACCAGCCGTGGGCCCAGGAGGCCGTTTGTCGGTATTTCTACACCAAGGTGCAGCAGAAAAGGGCCGAATTGGAGCAAGCCCTCGGCATTCGCAACAATTAAAAAGGGTGGTTGGTGACGAAACAAATAATCTGTATTAGTTTATTAGAATATAATTTCCATCATTTAAATAAATAAATTGCATTATTGACTCAAGCATCCACTAACACGACTACAGCTGTTCCAAATGTCACTAAACAATTATCTACAAACAAATAAATTAATGATCTTGTGACGCATTTTTAAATGCAACCAATCGGAAGAACAGAAACTTTTTGCTACTTATCACAATGAAATCAGATTGGATCAGAGCGATTTTCACTTGCACCAGTCAAGCAAATCGTCTGATTTCGCACCATTGAGAAAAACAACAAAATAAAAAAATATATCATTACTTAAACGAATTTATACAAAACTAATCAGGCTATACAAATAATCCAGTTGTATGTGTAAAATGTGCTACTTAATTTTCTAAACGTGCTAATTAGACCATTTGATTCGGGGGAACAACTACTCGAAAACAATAATGCCACTTTTATATTACAAGACACGGTTTTTTTTTAAGCCTGGAAAAATTTTAATCGTTACACCACCATGATTATAATGCGATATAGCGACAGAAATCACAAATTATTTCTTATTGCACTAAAAACTCGAAGAAACAATTTGTCGTTAAGTGCACCTTAAATTCTAGTAATAACTAAGCAAGTAAGCACAAAAATACGCAATATTTTTGGTATCCCATGTTTTTTCTGAAATCAAAAAAAAAATCAAAATCGATTAAAAAACAACCAAAAATCACTCACATGCATCTTTCTCGTTTATGACAAGTGAATCGCGTTGTTTTCGCGCAATGTCCATATTTTTCTGGCCCCCAGTACGAATAGTAGGACCACTGACCATAACATGGTGTTGACCCGACCTGATTGGCTTAGCAATAGTTGCAGTGGGGCCCCGACGAGCCAAATTCTTCTGTCTCACCGCCTCCTTAATCCGGTCCACTTCAAACTGATATCTGGAACAACACGAGCCACGTAGCGGCGAGTGGAGCAACAAACTTAAAGTATATACCTTTTGCGGTCTCTCATAGCCCCCTCCTTGGCCTCCTTAAGGGCCGTCTCTAATGCCTTCACCCTCTCCATTGTGGCCCTCAACCGCTTCTCCAACTTGGGCAATTCACACCTCAAATCGGCATTATCTCTCACCAATTGTTTATGGACTTTCGTCAATTGATCCAAATTATTCTCCAAGAATGAGATTTTCTGTTTTTGAGCCAACGAACCACCATCTTCTTCACTATCTTCAGCCGAGAGATTTTTCTTCATTCGTGCCTACAATACGAGTTGTATACAAGATTTTTTCTATCTTTTTTTTTTTGTTTTTACCTGTAAATCCTGGACGAATAATTTTCGAAGATTGTGAAGGGTTTGCAACTCCTTGGCGACGGTGTCTTCCAATCCACGTAGATCTTTTCGTGCTTGTTCGCGTCGTTCGTTGGTAGTACTGCAGAATATTATATATCTCCATCAGCGTTTTTCAGCATTCAAGCCACACCACGCTCACGGATTTATTTGTTTGGTCAGGTTTTATTTTTCTCTCTCACACGGCAACCAAAAATATTACTCGCTTACTCGCAAAAACAAAAAACGAAAACAAAAACAAACACATAACACAGACAGGTGTGTAAAGGTTTAAAAATAGTCAACAATTTTACTAAAACAACTACCATTTAGAATTTTAAAAATAATTGCTTTTAAAATATGCAGATTTTTTATACACTACAACTAACACTCTCTTATTTACATTGTTATTTTATACAATAATACTACAAGACCACTTAGAACCAAAGTTGAGCTCGCTATTGTCGCTTTTTGTTTTTTTTTTTTTTTTGCGTTTTTATACAGTGATATGCAGAACCGGTGATAAGCCGCGATTTAGTAAGAAAAAAAATTAGACTTCATTTATACAAGGCACACAAAAGATAAAACAAATTTTTTTTTAATTATTTTTGGGCAAAAAATTACCATTTGTGGCAATATGGCAACACTGTGGTATTAATTTTAACTGTTGTCATGGTAACAATGTATATTTCCATGGAAACGGTTGCTAAGGTTTCAAGAATCATTCATTTTTACTATTGAGCCATTAGGCAACGTTGCCACACTTATCAATAATTTTAATATACAGGGTAGTCACGTTTTTACCCGCGAAAATCTAGGTATACCAAAATACACGAAAATAGTGTGGGTTTGTCATATAAACAATGTACAAAAACGCTCCCTTACCAGATAAAAAACGCGCCAAAATTTGAAATTTGTTTCCATCTTTTCTTAATATCTCCTAAACAGAAAAAGCTACGAATTTCAAATTTTGCAAGCACACTATACGAAGAGTATTATTTTGTACCGATTTCTGGTTTTCAAATTTTCATATTTTATGATAAATTATTGCATCTACTTTCACTATCAGTTTTTGAATTTTTTAAAATTTGAGACGATATGACAACACTGTATTAATTTTAACTGTTATCATGGTAACAATGTTTATTTCCATGGAAACGGTTGCTAAGGTGTCAAGTAACATTCATTTTTTACTGTTGAACTATTAGGCAACGTTGCTACACTTATTTTTTTTTTTATTTTTATTTACCTATACAGGAAGCGCTGGAACTCTCGCAGTATCATTAATTAGACAAAAAATGTCAAATCTCAAAATTTTTTGACAGATAGAAATTTTTTCCATGTTCCTGGTATTTTATCTTACTTGAAATTTTTTTTTGGGGGCGCGAATTCTGGCACACCCTGTATACAGTGTGTTCCCTGTTAGGTGCACCGACTCTTGTTGAAGATAAAAAATTCTCGCTTTAAATTTTTATTTTTGGGGTTTAATCCTGACTAATTTCTAACATAATTTTAGTTTTGAAAAATCAAGTATGGCATGGAAATTTTCAAAAAAACTTATTTTTCTGTAAAGTGCCTTTTATGTGGCAAAATCGCCAAAAAATTATTAAGAAAAGATTTCAGAATCAACATTTAGGCCCGTATACCAAATTTCAAAATCATCGGCCAACTATGATATTTATTTTTTTTAATATTTATTTCACAACTCAAAACATTTTATTTTTTATTTGTTAAAAAAACGTAACTACCTTGAAAAACAAAGCAGTTGGCCGACAAGAAACATTAAAACATGAATTCAGAATATTAAAAAAAAAATAAAGTAAAAGGTGCATAAAAAATATCGACATTTTCTACAGAAGTAAATTTGGCAACAACACATCAAAAATTTGTTGGTTTCTATAGTAACAAACGTTTCACATAATTGAATACAGGCACAAGGTGGTCAAAAATGTACTGCAATGTTGCCATTAAAAATTCATATTTTCAAAAACCTACCACATTTTGAGCGCCCTGTATAAAAAATAACGAGACATACGTTGTCGATGACTATAGTCAGTGTGAAAATAGCGTGGTATACGTTGTCGATAACTATACCAACATTTTTTTTTATTATTAAATGCGGCTAACTTTTTTCGTTTAAATGGCCTTATCACAAAAACTATACAAAATACTGTGCTTTGTTTTGTTTCGTAAAACCACTAGCCGACTTAGACGTGTTATTGCTATAAAATAAAACTCAAAACCAAACAGTGGCGTGATGTGACTAGGCCAAAAAAAAAAAAATAATACGAAATATTTTTCAAAAAAATTAATAAAAAAATCACAGGAAAAATCACGTATCAAAGGAATGGATTACTGTTCCAAATCGAAATTATCACAATAAAATCGCGACTAGAATACTTCATTTTTATAGTTTAAACAACGACTAGATATTGTGGACACCTATGTGTGACCAATAACAACGTTAAAGAAATAAACAAATGCAAATGGAACGTATGTATGTGAAAAATCGACATCGTACATTGATTTTTCGTCAATTTTGTGAAATTATTCAACGCATTTTTTGCATTTTTAGGCACTGAATGATTTTTATAAGGCAAAAACTTCTCCCAGGAAGGGTTAGACGAGGATTTGGGACAATACGGGAATGAGCGTTTACACTTTAAAACGTCTACTGACATGAGCTCCTGTAATTTCAGCGATTTTTCAGCTTCTTCCATCTTGACTTTCTCATATTCAGACTGCAACTGTTGTTGGGCGAGCGACAACTTCTGATTTGAACTGAAAAAAAAAAACCACCAAAATAAACAACCACACAATTTCAGGACTCACTCTTTAATATCATTGATCAATTGTTGTTTTTCAGCAATTTCATCCCTCAACGCTGCCACTTGTTTCTGATGCGCGACACGTAATTGGTCCATTTGTTGTTCAAGAGCCAATCGCAACTCATTTGCTTCTTTCTTCTCACTCTCACTAGCACTAGAAACCTAAACAAACAACCAATCAAAATCCCCCAAATTCCCCCCAAACTCACTTGTTCAGCAGCTTTCAGTTTTGCACACTCCTCCCTCAACGCATCAACACTTTCCTCCAACATACGTTTTTTATTTTCAGCTTCACGCATCGACTCCTGTAAACTTTTCATGCGTGCCTCATGTTGCGAAATCAACAAACGACACTCTCCCAACTCCTTCTCATACTCAGTAACTTTCTTATTACTATCCTGCTCTTTATTCTCAATTTCGTGCAAACGTTGTGTCAAATTCGTAACTTCACTTTTCATACGTGAAATATACAAACGTGCAACTGTAAATTCCTCTTCTAGTTTCGCCGCATCATTAGTTATTTTAATTTCAGACCCATCACTACCCAAAGTCGATCCAATCTCACCCAATTCTTTCAGTAAATTACTCAACATTTCAGCAATTCGTTTCTTTTGATGACTCGACATATCCCTCAATTGTTGCAATTCAGTTGTGGTGGTATTCAAACTGGCTTGTTTTTGCATCAACTCCTCGGATAAACTCTCCATTTCCTTATTTTTTGCATCAACTTCTTGCGATTTTTGATCGTAATTCACTGCTAATTCTTCAAGTGCTTGCAACACTTCTTTAACTTCTTCTTTTGCACTTTCATTCTCTTGCTGAATTCGATTCATTTCAGCTTGAAGTGATTCATAATCGCGTCGTGTACTCGCAATTAACTCGTCCTGTTCCAACATTTGTTCTTTCAATTTCTCAACATATTGACTTTGTTCGTTGATTTCTTCGTCTTTTTCATCCAATTGTTGATAGAGTCGTTCACGTTCCAATTCCAATTTTCTTCGTTCTTCTACATCGAGTGTTGAACCAATCATAAGGGCCGGTGTTGCCGGTACAGGTCCCTGTTTTTCCACTGTTGTCTCTTCAACACCGGAAACCGGAGTCACAACTTCCGTTATTTCATTCAAATTGACTTGTTCTTCAGCTTTGACAGTTTCACCAGCACGCCAACGTTGCAATTCACTCTCCAATTTCTCAACTTTGCCTTTAAGACGTGCAACTTTTTCTTTTTCTTTCTCATAACGACGTTTCCACTCTTCAGCGGTGAGTTCCTCATTAACACAAACCACATTTTTAACGGTTTTTGCACGTTTACCAAAATCTAAAGTTGATTTTGTCTCAGATTCGTTAAAACTTGCTGGTGAACAACAAATAACAATTGTTGTACGTGCATTACCACCTAATGATTCTTGTAAGATTCGGGTTAATTTTGAATCACGATAAGGTATATGGGTTTTGTTTCCATCAGCAAGGGCACTGATAACGTTACCAAGTGCTGATAATGATTTATTTATGTTTTTTGCTTCGTCTAAAACTGTGCCTTCAGCACCGGTTTTTGAAACTTTTTCTGAACCAGCCAAATCGACCAAATATAATTTTCCTGATAATTTTTTCTGATTTTCTAAATTCTCTTGTTTGACGTTTATTAAAAATACTGAATGGGAACGTGACGAATGCTCATTCATATCTGGGGAAAAGAACGAGAATTTTTTTTTTTAGGCAAAATACAGGGTGTTCCCTCTAAACCCCACATTAGAAGTATTGGGAGTTGGAATAATCGTATTTATTTGAAAATTGGTACATAACCATAAACCATTAAGTCCTCCTAAATACAAATATTTACAAGATGGCGGCACTTCCGGTTATACCGGAAGTCGGTCACAACTTTCTTATTTTAAATGGAGAGGTATGTTTTTTACTGCGTTTTTGGATTAATCTGGTTAATTTAAGGGAGTTTTCACCTAAATTGAACCGTTTTTGAAGAATTTGGAGTTTTTCAAAAAAAATTAGATCAACACCTTCCACTTTAAAAATCGGTAACTCTGCCATTTTTTAAGATTTTGAATTTGTTTTTTGGCGTTTGAAAGAGAAAGCTTAGATCCTTTTTCTGGTGTTTTCAAATTTTGAAAAAAAAAAAAAAACATATCCCAAAATTTTAAGGTAACTTTTGTAATAATTCAAATACTCATAACTCAACTTTTTCAAATGAAATACCCCAATTTTTATTTTACTAAATATAAGAGAATTTAATTGTACATTGATCTGTATTAACATTCCCTATACCTAAATTTAATAATTTTTAAGTTATGGACTTTTTTCAAGACTACAGAAAATTTATTACTAGCCATACTAGCAATCAAAGTTATGAAAACTTGATAGGTTTTACCATGCGATCATTATTTAAAGCTAACAAGTGAGAAAAATTTATTTTTGTGTAATGAACGACATTATAATTTTGTTACACTCTCCATAAATACAAAATAAATTAATTAAATCTAAGTTTGAGTAGTTTTGACACTATTTTGCACTATTTGTCAAATAATAATTTACTGTTGACGTTTTTTCGAGAAAATTTTGACATTTTTGACTTCCATAGCAAACTATGCTAGTAATAAATTTTCTGTAGTCTTACCAAAAAGTCACCATAACTTGAAAATTATTAAATTTAGGTATAGGGAATGTAAATACAAATCGATGCAAAATTAAATTCTCTTCCATTCGGTAAAATAAAAATTGGGGTATTTCATTTGAAAAAATTGAGTTATGGGTATTTGAATTATTACAAAAGTAATCTTAAAATTTTATGGTTTGTTAATTTTTTTTTTCAAAATTTGAAAATGCCGGAAGAAAGATCTAAACTTTCTCTTTCAAACACCAAAAAAACGAATTCAAAATTTTAAAAAATAGCAGAGTTACCGATTTTTAAAGTGAAAGGTGCAGATCCAATTTTTTTTTGAAAAACTCCAAAATTTCAAAGCTGATGAAAACTCCCTTAAAATAAAAAGATTTATCCAAAAACGCAATAAAAAATATACCTTTCCATTTAAAATAAGAAAGTTGAGACCGACTTCCGGTATAACCGGAAGTGCCGCCATCTTGAAAATATTTTCATTTAGGAGGAATTAATGAATTATGAGTATGTACCAATTTTCAAACAAATATGATTATTCAAACTCGCAATACTTTTAATGTGAGGTTTAGACGGAACATCCTGTATTTAATTAACATACTTGTTACTGCAATATGTCGATTAGATTTGCCTTCTTCGATCGATTCGAAAACCTCTTCAGGACTTGATACGAAACGTTCTGTGGCACCTTTCACATAAGGAACACGATTTTTGTCTTCATGCACCGATAAATTAACTTTGGAAACTAGAAAGAAAAAAAATTAGTTAAAATACCCAACCAAAATTTTATTTATTTACCATCCAATAAATCTCGAATTTTATCCATGTAGATTTCAAAATATGAGACTTTGATGTGAAATTCAAGATTTTCTTCCATTGCATAAATATGATTGAAGATATCGTTGACTATACGGGGTATTATACCCTGTTTTTGTGGATCACCTATGACACCTTCCATTGTATGGGTTTTACCCGATGAGGTTTGACCATATGCGAAAATTGTGCCATTATAACCGGCCAAAACGTCAGAAACGATACTTTTAGCCGCTTCATTGTAGACTTTTTCTTGTGTTGCATTGGGTTTAAATACCTTGTCGAACAAGTAGACTTTACCCTGAAAAAAAAATTAATGATTATATTCATTACACACACTTCCTGAAATGTTATGTGTGAGTCATAATCGTGAAAAAATTGACCCGGTTTGTTTACAACACAAGGATCAATAATTAACGTTTTACGTAATATCCAATTACAGAACATGCGACTGTAAAAATGTGTAACACTTTTTTTTCTCGTTCTGTTCCAACGAAACGTGAAATAAGAAAAATAAAAAAAGTATATTATACATATTGTTCGAAATCGTCCCTAAAGAAGTACTTTTTAAGACTCTTATGTCATGAAAACGTCCATAAAGTGTGCTTGTTTGTGTAATTTTGGTTGTATAGTATTTCAAATTTGAAACAAATCTATACAGCGTGCGCCAGAACTCGCGCCCCAGAGAAAAATTTCAAGTAAGGTAAGATACCAACCAGGAACATGAAAAAAATGTTTAAAAAATTCTATCTGTCAAAAAATTTAACATTTGACATTTTTTATGTCTATTTAATGATCTTGTATATGTTTTTTTTATAATTATTTAGTAAAGATACAAAAATTTTGCCAATAGAAGTCACAAATAATATTAAACAAGAGTCACAATTTAGGATACAGTTTCCTTGTTTCCTCTTTTAATAACCTGTAGCAAAAAACTTGTAAAATTATTTTTCCAACAGAAATAAATAGTCAAAGTGGAAAATTTTTGTAGAAATTTTTTTCATGTTCTTACCTTACATGGGATTTTTCTCTGAAGCGCGAGTTCTGGCGCACCCTGTATATACAGAAACAAAAATGGAACCAAGCGTATTTTTTTAATCAGAAAATAATTAAAAAAATTAAAATTTCACAAAAATGTGATCGTGTTTTGAAATTTTGCGTGTTTTTTTTTCAAATAGCAACCTACACAATTTTTTTCTGATAGACATGGAATAAAATATAGGTAGTTGTAATTCTTTGTAAAAAAAGGTTTTATAACTCAAAAAAAAAGTTTTAATCTTGAGAAACGTCCACATTTAAATGTAGTTATTTCAAAAAATAAATAGTTTAAGCAAAAAACGTTTTTTGGTTCTATATTTTCTTGTTCACCTGGTATAAGTTCCCAAAAAATTTGAGGTTTAATTCTTCTTTATTTTTCATTTTTTCATTTCAATTTATAACTTAATTACTTATTTATTAATTCCAAAATGTTGTTTTTCCAATATTAATCGATATACAGGGGACGGTGAAAAAGTAGCGCACCAACTCAGTGGTACATCGTTGAGAAGCCTATGCCATTAGAAGAAAAATGTTGAAAAAAATTCTTGAAGCCATATTTTATAAAATATGGATAAACTCATTTTTTAAAGTTATTCAATTCCTATTATTTTCTCAAGTTTCCCAATTTATCCAATGATGAATAATTGTTTTTATTTGTTCTGAATAAAAAAAAATATATTTATCCAATTTCAAGAATCATTCATTTTTACAGCAATACCATTAAACACTTTTTTTTTGAATTGTTTTTATCAAAGATAACTTTTTAATTACATATTTTTGTTTATGTATGTTGTTTGCAGGCATTTCTCTACCACCGTTCACTGAGTTGTGTCATTTTTTAAGTGCCCCCTGTATAAAAAAAAATAATGATGGAGAAAAAAATAAAAAAAACAAGGTGGTTATGAATTTTCGAACAAACCATCAAAAAAGTTCGAGTTCGATCCCAAAATTATAAAAAGAAACAAATCAGAAGAATAAAATTCAAATAAGTGAAAAGAATTAGCAAAAAATATTTTCTGGAAACTGACATAAGAAGTGTGAGGTTCAATTCCAGAGGGGTCAAAAAAAGATTGAAAAATCGGAAAACGCTAAATTTCCTTTTCGATAATTTTTTATTCTATTCAAATATAATTATTACTAAAAAAATTATTTATTTTGTACTCAATGTTAAATAGTGCTTTTATCAAATAATTTCAGTAGATAAAGTAGTCTTTTATCGTCTAGTGAAATAAAGTAATTTTTATCTACTATTTATATTCAAGAAATTTTTGGTAGGTGAGTACAAAATAAAACGAAATATTACACAAAAAAAACACGATTTTTACTTGGAAATGTAAAAAATTTGGGGTATTTTTTTAATTTTTAAAATCGGACCATAAATAAAAATTCCACAGACTGTCGTTTCTTAAAAATCATTTTGTTCTAAATAATAGCAAAAAAAAGTTGAAAAATAGAGAAAATTTATTCGACTCGAGCATAATTGAAAAACACGGATTTTGCCAGAAATCAAAAAATCTGGGGTTCAATCCCGGACCCGAGCTACTTTTTTTCTTCCAAAAAAATCCAAAATTGGATAAATTATTTCAAAACGAAACAAAATAGTATCATAAAATCATCTCAAATCTATTTTAATACCTGACATCACTTTCAAACGCGTCATAATCCTTTTACATTTTAACCGAAAATAAACAAATAAAAACGTCTGTTATTTCCTGATTCATCTCATTTATAATTAACTTAACTAGAGGAGAAACTCCAAGATTCCCAAAGCAATTGTAATAACGCAAATATCAGAATCGTGACTTTGCAAAATCAAATTAAACAATTTTTTGATACAATCACTCCACATGTTCTATTTATAAAACAACACTGTAATTGCTTTTATCGAAGCTTGAAATTTGATTTCATTTTTTTCGTTAAATAATTCATAAAACGTGTCCTGGATTTATTCACAATGTTGCAAAACAGAAAACAGGACCAAAATAGGACGAACGCACGGTCAAGGGCAAAGCCTGATTATTGATTGCAAAGAAAACACTCCACACTCCACAAAATAAACAAAAAAAAAACGAAAAATTTCAATGTTAATTGAAAACAGTAAAAACAATACAAAAATCAAATCTTATTAAATATTGAAACAATTTTTCCCACACAAAAAGGTTCAACGTTCTGTAATAAGAATTATCGATTGGTTAGGTTACTTTTTGGTCCTAGAATAGTGAAAATAACACTTCCTACTTCCACCAAACACGCGACCAAATCCTTGTATCTAATTTTTTTTCTTCTTCTTCATTTTAAAACGATGGAAAGTTGAACAATGCAACTGTGAAATTAATTAGCGCTTTCTTCGCCCACAGAAAACGCATTTCTAGCTTTCTTGTTGTTGCACATCGACGAATAATAATAAACGGTGCAGAAACACGAGAAAAGGTGTGGCTGTATAAAACTAATCAATGTGTGCACCCTCAAGAAATACATATACAGGGTGTCCCAACAAGTTGAAAAAGTCCATTATTGACCTTTAAATGGCAAAATTTAAAAAAATTATATAGGACATTGATAGATAACTAATCTAGTCCATCGCCTAAAATTATTTTCAACTATACAGCGTGTCCCAAAAATAAGTTACAAGTTTTTTTAAATGAAACACCATATGTTTCTTTGCGTTTTTAGATGTAGATTTTAATGACAATGTTTTTAAGCTAAACTTTTATTGAACGATTTTGCTTAGTTTTAAAAATAAGATGGTTTTTTTGACAAAACATGCACTTTTTAAAAATTTATTACACAAAAACTAAGACTGCTAGAACAATTTTTTTATTACTTCTGCAAAGAAAAAGGTATAAGCTATAAAGTTGTAACATTTATTTGGTGTGTTGCATTTGCAAAGATAAAAAAATGAAGGCGTTTGTTAAAAGTTCAATAAGTTAAAAAATTTAAATGGGACACCCTATTTAT
Organism: Tribolium madens; assembly: GCF_015345945.1. Taxonomy (NCBI): domain Eukaryota; kingdom Metazoa; phylum Arthropoda; class Insecta; order Coleoptera; family Tenebrionidae; genus Tribolium; species Tribolium madens. Next base: position 1,810,652 of record NW_025400983.1, read on the forward strand.
TGTTTTTGCATTTAAAAGATTATTAAATTGTCTTTCTAAAATTATTTACTTTTAGGTGTTTATAATCAATAACTAAAAAAATATTTAACGTTAAACATAAAAAAAAAATTATTACTATTGTTTCAGTAACCAAAAAGTGCACAGTTGAAGAAATATCACTTAATAATCACATTTGTGTTAAACTGAATCCATTATTCTTTATTTTTACAATAAAATAATTTGAATTTCAATATTTATAACGACTTTTACAATCTCCGAATAAGCATTGTTGCTACAATTAATATTGAATGTTAAATATCTTTTCATTTACCAATTCTAGACATTAAAAATTTATTTTTTTAGATAGACAATTTATCAATCTATTAGATATAAAAATAAAAAATAAGGTGTTCCATTAAATTTTTTTAAGTTATTTAACTTTTAACAAACTTCTTAATTTATTAATCTTTACAAATGCAAAACACTAAAAAATTACTACAGCCTTAAATTCTGTACTTTCTACTTTGCAGAAGTAAGAAAAAAATTGTTCTAGCTGTATTAGTTTTTGTGTAATAAATTTTTAAAAAGTGCATGTTTTCGGCAAAAAAAAAACATCTTATTTTTAAAACTAAGCAAAATCGACCCATAAAAGTTCAGTTTAAAAACATTGTCATAACACATACAAAACGCTAAGAAACATATGGTGTTTCATTTAAAAAAACACAAGTTTGTTTTGTAACTTATTTTTGAGACACGCTGTATAGTTGAAAATAATTTTAGGTGATGGACTAGATTAATTGTCCTATACAATTTTTTTAATTTTACCATTTAAAGGTCAGTAATGGACTTTTTCAAGTCGCTGGGACACCCAGTAGGTATATACAGGGTGTTAAAAAAAGATTGTAAAATATTTTAGTAGGTAATAGTATAGATCAAAATAAACAAAAAAGTCTTGATAAACATGGGTCAGCAAAGTAACGGTTTCGGAGATATCGAAGATTGTTTTTTTTTGCAATCTGTTCAAACAAAAAAGTGATGCTTCTAATAGAAATTCTAAAAATTTTACATTCGGTATCTCCGAAACCGTTACTTTGCGGACCCATGTTTATTAAGACTTTTTTGTTTATTTTTATTACCTCCTTAAATATCTTACAATCTTTTTTTAACACCCTATATATTTTATTTCTCTTAGCCTTGATCCTGGATCGATCTTGTGATATTTTTTTTTGATGAAATTAATTAACCTTTAGTCAACAAACGCACAAACAAATTATAATCTGAGATAATCCCACCAAAACAAACGCAAAAATGATGATAAAAAAACGACTTTTATTATGTCTAGGAAATAACAAATAAATTACATCTTTCGAGTTCTAGAATTCTCAGTTTTTGCTCTACTTCCATGTTAATCACCGCTGATTATAGAGCAATTAGATGTTTATTATCGTAATGAAACTTACGATAATGTAACACACAAATAAAGGAAAAATGTTTCATTTCACGCTAATAAATCCTGACAATTAGTATTTTCACGTACAAAAAATTGGTTGGTTTGGACAAATTATTCTTTTTTTAACACCCCGTATTATTTAAATTAATGCAAAAATAGGTAACTGAAAAACCAAGGTTCGAGCCCGAGTCTGGCCAACTTTTTTTTTCTCTTTTTGGGTTTCATAAAATTAAGTATAAATATAAAAAAAAACTAATTTAAATGAATACTTGTAGCAAAAAAAACCTTTTTTAAAATTGACATAAGAAGTTTAAGGTTCAATACCGGACCGGATCAATTTTTTTGTTTTTTTTTAACACAATTAAATTAAAAAAGCTAAAAAATATATTCATATTGAAAAAGTGAATTTTTGCACGTCGACAAGTAGGATGTGCTCAATTGTTTGATATTATTTTAGATAATTATGCTAATTTTGCAAGGAGTATGAAAATTAGGGTCGTTTTCAGGTTCGACTAACTTTTTTTTCTCTTTATGCTGAAATTAAGTAAAACAAAAAAAAAAACGAATTCAAATGAGTTGAAAAGAATTGTGACACAAAACATACATATTTTGAAAATTCACATATGAGTCCAGATTTTTTCACTTTATTTTCCAATTAAATTCTATATACAAGAAGATATAAAAAAACGGCAGGCGCTATAGAAATTTTAAATGACTTAATAGTGTATAAGCTGACAATTTTAAAATTTTTATAAATGTTGTAGTATATTTTGGGAACTTTCTAATTTTAATTAAAAAAAACTGTAAAATACTAATAACTTTCCCGTTAACCGGTTTTAATTAAAGTCGGACTTAATTATCATCATTTAAAATATTGTAATATTTCAAATGAAGACAATTGAGAAAAACCAAAAATAATACAGAAAAACAACGGACTGTATTAGCCATAAAAAAAATCTGGGCCAGATTAACATTTTAATTATTAATTAATTTATTAGAACCAATTAAAAAATGTTGTTTTTCCAATATTAATAAAAAATACTGAAACTAAATAAAAAACAAAGAAACGTAAATTTTTACATGTCAATAAAAAAAACTACTCGATTGTTTGATATTATGTATAGATAATTTTGCTATACAGAGTGGTATAACTAGAAAAGACCTATCATAAAATTGTGTTTTTCGATACCACCTGTATAAAAAAAACTAATTTAAGTGAATAATTGTAGCAAAAAAAAACTTTGTTTAAGTTGTCATAAGAAGTTTAAGGTTTACTACCGGACCCGTCCTATTTTTTTTCTGTTTTATTTTACAATTAAATTAAAGAATTTGAAAAACATAAACGTGAATTTTTGCACGTCGATAAGTAGGATCTATTCTATTTTAGATAATTATGCTAATTTTGCAAGGAGTATATTATAAAAAAAAAGAAAAAAAAAAGATTAACTCATGGGTCGATTCAGATCCGACTAACTTTTTTTTCTCTTTATACTCAAATTAAGTAAAAAAAAATAAAAAAAAACTATTCAAATGAATTGAAAAGAATTGTGACAGAACATAATATATTTTGAAAATTCACATAAGAAGTCCTAAGATTTTTTCTCTTTATATTCTAATTAAATTCTATATACAAGGAGATTAAAAAAAACGGCAGGCGCTATGTATTTTCATGTATTTCAAAAATGAAAAAAATTAATTAAATGACTTTTAATACAGGGTGCGCCAGAACTCGCGCCCCAGAGAAAATTTTCAAGTAAGGTAAGATACCAGGAACATGAAAAAAATGTTTAAAAAACTGAATCTGATCTTGTATATGTTTTTTTACAATTATTTAGTAAAGGGACAAAAATTTTGCCAATAAAAGCCACGAATAACATTGAACAGAGTTACAATTTAGGATACAGCTTCCTTGTTTCCTCTTTTAATAGCCTATAGCAAACAAACTTGTAAAATTATTTTTCGAACAGGAATAAATAGAGTCAAAGTGCAAACTTTAAACCGTTATAACTTCGAAATTTTTATAGATAAAATTTTTTTAACATTTTTTCCATGTTCCTGGTATCTTACCTTTTCTATGGGGCGCGAGTTCTAGCGCACCCTGTATAGTATAAGTTGACAATTTTAGAATTTTCCTAAATGTTGTAGTGTATTTTGGGCTATATTCAACTTTCTAATACGAATAAAAAAATTGAAAAATACACAAATTAATAACTTTCCCGTTAATCGGTTTCAATTATCATTATTTAAAACATTGTTTTATTTCGAATGAAGACAATTGAGAAAAACTGAACAAAAAAAAAACAAAAAATTATGCAAAAAAAACAACAGCTATTAAAAAATTTATTGTTCCAATATTAATAAAAAAACTGAAACTAAATAAAAAACAAAGTATGTATTGAAAACGAGAATTTTTACACGTCAATAAAAAAAATTACTCGATTGTTTGATATTATGAATATAAAATAAAAAAAAATTTTTTTGACGCCACTCTGTATATTCTAGACTGTCACGGTGACAGACAGGCCTATAAACGTTGAAATTTTTTTAAAAGATGCTAAAACACCACACTGACTCAAAAACAAATATTAGTCGATTAAACTTGGTTATCATGAAATGCAATAAAGCACGAGGACCACATTTATAAAGTAAACAAAATACAAGTGTGACATTTTTTGATTAATTTCAATTTATTTCGTTATCTGTCAAAACAAATATAATAACTATGGGAGGGGCCAACTTAATAAAACAAAAAAAAACCCAGATTTTTATTTTTAATCATCAAACAATGAATCAGACTTTATCCACATAAAATATTCCATTAACTAAACGATTCGGCACAGATAAACTGATAAAAATCAATAAACACCTCTTCTATTTTTCCACGATTTTTCACCGAAAATTTGACATTTGACATTATAAATTGACAGAATTCAATTGTTTTTCCTGGGTGGTAATAATAAAAGCGCTGACCCATGGTGCAAATCCATGTTCACCCATCGTGACCATCATTAAAAATTAACGTCTTAATGGCCACAATCCGTAACAATGAATTTCTTTAACTGTATTAAGTACAAAATTGAAATAAAATGTGAAAAAAATAAATCACGGGTGACTCGATTGCGTCCCGGAAATCGATTTTTCGAAACAATGGCCGGTGCAAAGAATCGATTTTCGCCGATTTTTTGGTGTCCTTGCAGGGGAAACGGGGGCTCGACGGAGCGCAACCGAAATGACGTAAGCCACCATAAAAAGGCGATTTTTGGGCTTTTCACTCGCAATTTTGGGGGCTATTCACTCACCGCTATCGAAATACAATTATCCTCGCCGCCTGACGGAAATTTCACGATGAATTTCGAGCCAGCCTTCTCCTCTGAATCATTGAGGGGTCGAAACCTACACACGACTTTAATACTGTCTTCGGCGGGAATTTCGCGATCGCCCGACATCCTAAAGCACTTTAATCACTCACAGCACAAATGAATAAATTAATTACAAACTAATTAAAACTATAAATGATACATTTGTATAAAAAAATTGCGTTTTTTCACAACACTGACAACTCCTACACCAAACCGGCGGCCATCTTGACGTGAAATGAAAAATCAAAGAATCGAGACTGCATTGAACGGAAGTGCTGACATCTGCAATTCGGATTTAGGCACAATCGGGCACTAATTAAACAGCCCCCACATTAATAAATTAACACCCTAATTGACCCGCGACACTCTGATCTAACCCCCGTCACAGTTAAAATAATTATTGAAAAAAAATTAACAATTTCGGACTTAAACACATTCGGACACTTTAAATAAACACTGATTATTAAACAGCCCCGATTTTAATACATCAATAAGCCCCCCTAAACCACTCTATTGTGACCCCCGTTTCAGGTGAGGTAACCACTGTAATAAAATCGGGCCGGATTATAAATGCCGGTCACACCGAAAGTGTACCTGACCGAATTTAGTCAAACACAAATTTTGGTAAATTTTCCATGAGAGTGAGTTTAAGTTGTGTTAGAGCGTCATTTAGGGGCATTTTGTCCCCTTTTGGGCCAATTTAATCACCCCTGAGTCCTGACATGTCACGTTGACACTTATCAGCTGATTGTGTCAGTGTCTGTTTTGTGTTTTTAATCAAAACCACGTTTCTGGTGATAACAACCCGTTTTATCACAATGTTATGCCATCTCGAGTCAGATTCCCCCCTGCCATGACCGGCCAAGGTCCCAATAATGGTGAGTTTTCAGCGCCTGAAATAGCCCCAAAACCGTTCAAATTTCAGTCCTTGAAGCTCATGTCGGCTGTAATTTCGCCCAAAACACCAACCCACAGTCACGAACCCGCTGATAAACTCCTGAAACAGTTGCTCGAGTGTGTGCAAGCGTGCCAAAAACGCTATGGGGGAAAAACCGAACTAGCAACAGAGTTTGACAGTTGTGTGGTAGCCCTGTGTGTGACACTCGAAGCGGTTTTGTTGCACGGCCTCCGAGGCCCCACTCTACGACAAGTAGCCAGGGGCGAAGCCCCCACGTTTTGGCCCTTCGTTAGGCAACATTTAACGAAGCACGAGCAGGAGAGATACGCCGTTTTGAAACAGATTTGGACCGACACAGGCCGGGGGCGTGCATGGATCAGGGCTGCGCTCAACGAGCGGTCTCTCGAACGGTGACTTAACTCGGGATAGCCCCCATTTCGACTAACTCTCCCCGTAGGTATTTCCACATTTTGTTGAGCAACCCCTCGATTTTGGAGTCTCACTATGAGGGCTGGGCCATCTTGCGCGACTTGGAGAGGAGCTCCATGTTGCCCAACATGGCCGGGGGCGTAGCCTCCATCCTCTTCGCCATCAGTATCGACAAACCGGAGCTGAACTCGGGACGCCCCCCACGCATCAAAACCCGAGCGGAGCCCATCATCGAGGCCCCCTTGAGTCAACGCCCCAAGACAAGGACACGGAAAAAGGTGGCGCGACAATTCATTTCGTTTGATGACGACGATAGTGTCCCATCGACTTCGAGCAGTATTTCCCCGGAAAAACTCACGGAAATGGCCGAAAACGACCAACCGAAACGGAAATTACCGGTCGAGACGTGTGAGAAATACCGGGAAATCCCCGAAACACTCACGCCGGTTACTCACACCGAAATCGGGGAACTCACACCGATTTCGGTCGAACTCGGGGAGAATTTCGACGAAGTGGAAGTCCCGAGTGACATTAGCGAAGTCCTAACAGCCGTCGAGACACGCAATAAAGAGGAATTGAGTAAAAAACAAGAGAAAATCGATCAATTATCCAAAGAAAACGAGATTCTCAAAGAACAGGTGAAAAAGTACGTCAGTGCGATTCAGATGTTGAAAAACAATGAAAATCTCACACTTGAGGATTTGGACATCAACCAACAGCCCGATTATCAGGGGGAGGCAAAACTTTTCGAAAAAAAATTAGTCCAAGTGGCCGAAATGCACGCCGAATTGATGGACTTCAATGTGGTTTTGCAAAAATCACTGTGTCAGAAAGACCAGCTTGTGGAGCGTCTCAAGGCCGAGCTGGAGACACTCCGGGGGCCCTGTGACGACGACACACAAACCGGAAATGTCAACGTGTGGATCCCCTCGGCGTTTTTGACAGGAAGTGGGTCAAGTGCCCATCATGTTTATCAAATTTTTTTAAGGGCAGGCAATGACGAGTGGAATATTTATCGGAGATATGCGCAATTTTACGCTTTGCATTCCGACTTGAAAAAACTTGATCCGGCAGTGACCGCGTTTGATTTCCCGCCAAAAAAAAGTTTGGGGAAAAAGGTAAATTCCCCCAGATTTGATCAAAGTGGTACAACTATCTCGTGAGCGACAAAATTAGTTTAATTCACGAAATAGCACGTGAAACTGTTGAAAAAGTCAATAAAACCGAAGAATTGTTTAAATCGGACCGAAATTTTGTTAAAAGACGCGTCAAAAATTGTAGTTTTGTCAAATTATAGCATCACCAGGTCGATAAAGTGTTGGCTATTTCAGGATTCAGCGTTGGTTGAAGACCGGCGAAAGCGACTGCAAGTTTATTTGAGGCGTGTTTTAGCACATTGGCCCGAATTGTCGCATTGCAATAGCCGATTTTTGTTGGAGCAACATTTGGCTTTCTTCAAGTGAGTTTTGAGGGATTTTGGTGGGATTATAAGGGTTGTTGTAGGGATCAGAAGGACGGTGAGCCAAATAAAGGGATTTTCTCGCCGAGGAGAACTCGAAATACTCATGATAATCACTATTCAGGGCTTTAAACTAGATCTGGGAGATTTCCACCAATAAACTAGTTTTATTTAAGATATTTTGTACATTTTAGGGTCATTCGTTAGGTACTGTTGGTATTGTAATAAGTTTTATATTTTATGATGAACAGTAACGAAATAAAAAGTTATTTGATAATTTAATTTAATTTAATTTTTGTGTGTCTTTTAGGGATTTTGCGTTTTCCCCCACTAGATTTCATCGATGTGGTAGAGCTACGTAAATAAAGACAAAAAATTGATTTAATACAGGAAATGGCACATAATACGATTTGAAACGCAATAATTGCCAAAAAAAGGAGAAATTTCGTTATAAAACGCATCAAAAACGTAATTTTATCAAATTATAGCACCACCATGCCGATAAAGTCGGCCTGAACTGGTTTTATTTAAAATATTTTGCACATTTTAGGGTCATTTGTTAGGTACTGTTGGTATTGTAATAAGTTTTATATTTTATGATGAACAGTAACGAAATAAAAGAGTTATTTGATAATTTAATTTTTGTGGGTCCTTTAGGGATTTTTCGTTTCCCCCCACTAGTTTTCATAGCTGCGTAAATAAAGACAAAAAAATGGCACATAATACGATTTAAAACGTAACAATTGCCAAAAAAAGGAGAATTTTTGTTAAAAACGCAATTTTATCCAATATTATTTGAAATTGAAATTTTGATAATTAGCGTTAGTGCGCATGCGGCCATTTGACACTTCTCGACCTGTCATCTGTCAAAACTTTTAGAAAATGGTGTGGTAGTGCAGTGGATTAAGTGCCGTTGAATTCGCTGAAAAAAGCCCAAAGTTCACTTGAAAGAGCCCCCAGGACGTGTGCAGCCCCCCTCGACGGAGCTATGAGTTATAAGGAGAAGTTGCCAAAGCTGGTCGACGTCTATCGCTCCTCGAAAGCGCTCGGCAGGAGGCAGTTGCCCCTTGTTGTCGATGAAAACCTAACGGTAGGTGCAAACCCCACGAGGGGCCCCATTAACCCACAAACCTGTCTTTGCAGTTGGTGATGGACGTGCGCAGTTCGGGCCTCGTGTGTGATAACCCCCAGGTGCGGGGCAAGGAGTTGGAGGAGTTCACGAAGAAGTGCGAGAGTTTGAGCGAAACGGAATTGCGTTCGGCGTTAGAAATCACCAAATCGGAACTGATGAATGTGCTAAACCAAAACGTGCCATGTGTGGGGTGTCGTCGCAGGTAAATTATTTTTTTTCCAGTTGGCAACATTGCGCATTGCCAACTTAATTCGTCTTGTTGGTGATTTTAGTGTTGAACGGTTGTACTACCAACTGTTCAAACTGAGACATCCGACACTGTACCCCCTGATGGTCCTCGAAGACGACGGTAAAATCACAATAGACGAGAAACAAGCCATGCCCCAAGTTCTTTGCTCCATTTTTCACGACCATTCGTAAGTTTTATATTTTAGGGATTTTTTTTTTGTTAATGAAAATTTTAGGTTACGTTTGGCTAAATTAATCGAAAACCAACCGAAAAGAAGCAAGAAGAGTCTCCGGTGCCTTTTACATTCGTTGGATTCGCAACGTAGTCGCCCCTTGACCCCCATATGGCGGGATGTGTGGGGCTGCATGCAACCAGATTGTAAAAAAGACGTTTGTATCATTGAAGCCCCCAGTCTAAGGGCCACTTTAGAGACGTATTTGCGCAAGCATAGGTTTTGTGGCGAGTGCAGGACGAAGGTGTTGAGAGGTGGGTATTTTTGGGACACGCTGTATATTGCAAAAATGGGAAAAAGTTTGACAGTTTTTTACTCTATTATTATTATTTTGCAAATGTTTTGATAAAAATTTGGAAATCTTATAGGAGTAGAAGAATTTAAATAAAAACAATTATGTACATTAAAAAAATGAACATTGCAAAAAAAAATATGAGATTTCGAAAACTTATTATGCTAAAATTATTGTTTCCGGGGTGAAATATGAAAAAAGTGATTACTGACCTCAAAAATTTTGAAAACTAAAAAAAAACACTAGATTTTTATCGATGTGGTAGAGCTATATAAAAGTGTCAAAATTAATTTATTGTACAAAATAAAACATGAAAATATACAAAACGTCAATAAAACGTTACAATTACCAAAAATAAGACTAAAATTTCAATTAAAAACAACCAAAATTCGTAATATTGTCAAATGACAACACCACCATGTTGATAAAGTTGTCTGTTATTGAAATTAGATTTTTTTCTATCAGTGTCAAATTTTAAAAACGTCATAATTTTATAGTCAATTGTCATTAATTTTTGAAAACATCACTAATAATTTAGTGTTGCCAATAGATTTTTCTAATACAATCAATAAAAATTGAGAATTTTGGTTTGAACAACGGTTTTTGTTTAAAAAAAAATATCTATTTTTGCTATTTTGAAAATTTAGTGTGTCAATTATTATCCTTTACGGAATAAAATGTGAAAAAAAACTGTGATATTGGACCTGAAATTTTAAAAACAGCAGGAAACACTAGATTTTATCGATGTGGTTTAGCTATACAAAAGTGTCAAAATCATTTAAAGAATACACAAAACGTCAATAAAACGTCCCAATTAGCAAAAACAAGACCAAAATTTCAATTAGAAATAACCAAAATTCGTAATATTGTCAAATCACAATACTACCATGTCGATAAAGTTGACAGATATTGAAAATTCAAACGTCAATTTTGAAACATCAATGTTTCCCGCTGATTTTCTTTAATATTGTCAATAAAAATTGACACGATTTGAACAATTTTTATCTTTATTAAAAAAAAAATTATAAGATTTCGTTGTTAAAATTATTATGTTTCCTGAGTGTAATGTGAAAAAACTGATTTAGGACTTCAAAAATGTTGCAAAACTAAAAAAACACTAGATTTTTATCGATATGGTAGAACTATATAAAAGTGTCAAAATCAATTCAATACACAAAATAGGTCAAAAAATTTCTGATCTAAGTAGCCTCTGACTTTCAAATTAGGTTGGCAACATTGAATAGTACAAAGACAGAAAATATGACACTTGTCAATTTTTATATCTTCTGTCTCTATATTATTCTTTATTATTTCAATGTTGCCAATTTAATTTCAAAGTTACAGGTCACTTTGATAAAAAAAATGATTGACGCATTGTAATTACGATGCAGCTTGATTTTTTTTTTTCAAATTTGTTCCAAGTTAAGTTGGTAACACTGAATAATGTAGAAACATAGGACTTTTTTTAAATATTTTCTGTCTCTATATATTCCATTGTTGTCAATTTTTGATTAGAAATTTGAATGTTTTTTTTTAATTTTTTATGGACGTAGTCTGCGGCGACTGTCAAATTAAGTTGGTAACACTGAAAAATGTAAGTAAAGACCGAAGATATGAGATTTGTCAATTTTTTACTATCTTCTCTCTATATTCAGTGTTACCAACATAATTTCAAAGCTACAGGTCAATTTGAATTTAAGCACAAAAAATAGTTGATTTAACCGGTTTTTTGATATACAGTGTGATAAATATTTTTTAATAATTATGATAAATAAAAAAAATATTCTTGTCATTTTATTTAAGCGAAATCGCTGGTGAAAAGAATTGTCATTTAACTGTCAAAATTTGACGTTTCTGGCTGTCAAATTTCAATGACATTGCCAGTGCCATCTATCGGTTATTGATTTTTCCTATTTTCTTAATGAAATATACAGAGTGGTTGAACAAATTTCTAATTTTTACGTCAAAAAAAATATTTTTTTTTAGCTTATACTCTTCTAATGGAAGAAGCCGAGCCTTGCAAAGAAAAAGGTTACATAACCCAACTATATTCTGGAATTAAACGATGTTTACGCGATAAACACATCCATTTACCCATTCATACCGAGTATATTACGAAACTGATAAGTCGTGCCGAACCGGAATTGCTCGGAAGGTGAGTTTCCTGTTTCCGGTAAAAAAAAACCAGTATATTACATGAGATTTTTTTATAGCAGCGAGGGCTGTAAAAATCATCTCATATTTTATATGTATTACATGAGATTTTTTTTATAGCCGAAATGCGTAGCAGCGAGGGCTGTAAAAATCATCTCGTGTTTTATATAATTTTTTATTTTTTTACACTTTAGTGTTAATTTTAGTCGTAGAGAACGTCACGCAAAGACACTTGAAATCGCCCAAGAAGAAGTCCTCACCTGTCTCGGCATCTGCATGTATGAGCGTCTACATCGCATCTATATGCGCATGCGCGAAGAAGAATGTACCTGTCAGGTGTTTGCAGCTGTTGCTGTTGACACATTAAGTCGAAGTTTTGAAACAGCTGTTGAACGAAAACGCGGTTTTTCACAATTAGAATTACTCTATGCGGAATTAGCACGCGAAGAACAACAAAAACAAATCCGAAAAGAACAAAAAAAGATTAAACGTAAGCGTAAAAAGGGTAAAACAATGGAACAGGATGGTAAAGAAAACTGTAATGAGGAGGATTTTGAGGATAATTGTTATTCGCAAACGGATTTGAGTTGTTATAGTTGTGAGGAGTTGCTTAAATGTGACGATGATGATGATGATGATGATGATGTTGATGATGATTATGATTGTGAGAAATTATGGATTGATGGATGTAAATGTGAGGAGGAGAAGGAGGAGGAAAAATGTGGTTATAAAAAAGGATCAAGTGATTATGGATATTCATCAGAGAATAATAATGGATGTTGTGAAACGGCGAGTCTTATTTCGAGTATTTCAAGTTCGCCAGAAGGATCAGAGTTGGCGTGTGATACGTGTTGCCAACATGATGGTGGTGATACGTTGAAAAGGTTTAGGGATGGAGAGCATCCGAGTTTGCAACAGATGTTAGAGGTATGTTGGTAACAAATTTGAAATTCAAACGTTAATTTTATCGATGCGGTAGAGCTATATAAAAATGTCATAATTACCAAAGACAAGACCAAAATTTCAATTAAAAACTAAACATTGTCAAATCACAACACCACCATGTCGATAAAGTTCTGTTTTGAAATTTCATTTTGTCAAATTTTAAACGTCATAATTATATAGTTAATCACTAATAATTCAGTGTTGCCAATACAATCAATAAAAATTGACAATTTTGGTTTGAGCAACGGTTTTTGTTTCAAAAAATATCTATTTATGCGAGTTTGAAAATTTACAGTGTCAATTTTAAAAACAACTAGAAACAGTAGACTTTATCGATGTGGTAGAGCTATATAAAAATGTCAAAATCATTTAAATAACCTACAAAAATATTTAATACGTTAATAAAACGCCCTAATTACCCAAAACAAGACCAAAATTTCAATTAAAAACAACCAAAATTTGTAATATTGTGAAATCACAACACCACCCTGTCGATAAAGTTGTTGTACTTATCGAAATGTCAAATTGAAATGTCATAATTGTCATTCATTATCAATAAATAATTCAGTGTTGCCAATAGATTTTTTAATACTGTCAATAATTTGTGACAATTTTTTTGAGAAGTGGTTTTTATTTAAAAAAAAAATGTTTTACAACACCACCATGTCGATAAAATTCTGTTTTGAAATTTCATTTTGTCAAATTTTAAACGTCATAATTATATAGTTAATCGTCATTAATTTCCCAAAACATCACTAATAATTCAGTGTTGCCAATACAATCAATAAAAATTGACAATTTTGGTTTGAGCAACGGTTTTTGTTTCAAAAAAATATTTATTTATGCGATTTTGAAACTTTGGTGTGTTAATTATTATTTTTTGCCGTATAAAATGTGAAAAAACTGTGATTTTGGATCTGAAATTTTGAAAAACAACGATTTTATCGATGTGGTAGAGCTATATAAAAGTGTCAAAATCATTTAAATAACACACAAAAATATTTAAAATGTCAATAAAACGCCCTAATCACCCAAAACAAGACCAAAATTTCAATTAAAAACAACCAAAATTTGTAATATTGTGAAATCACAACACCACCGTGTCGATAAAGTTGTTGTATTTATCGAAGTGTCAAATTGAAACGTCATAATTGTCATTCATTATCAATAAATAATTCAGTGTTGCCAATAGATTTTTTAATACTGTCAATAATTTGTGACAATTTTTTTTGAGAAGTGGTTTTTATTTAAAAAAAAAATGTATGCCACTCAGTGTGACAATTATTGTGTTTAGGGGGGAAATTGTGATTTAGGACTAAAAATAGTAAAGCTATTAAACTATAGAAAGCACTAGATTTTTTATCGATATAAAAGTGACAAAATCAATTTATTCTACAAAATAAAACACAAAAATATACAAAATGTCAATAAAACGTTACATTTACCAAAAATAAGACCAAAAGTCCAATTAAAAATAACCAAAATTCGTAATATTGTCAAATCACAACACTACCATGTCGATAAAGTTTCTGTTATTGAAATTTGATTTTGTCAAATTTTAAACGTCATAATTTTATAGTCAATTGTCGTCATTAATTTCCAAAACGTCAGTAATAATTCAGTGTAGCCAATAGATTTTTCTAATACAATCAATAAATTTTGACAGTTTTGGTTTTTGTTTCAAAAAAATATCTATGTATGTGATTTTGAAAATTTGGTGTGTCAATTATATTTTTTTACCGTGTAAGATGTGAAAAAATTGTTATTTTGGATCTGAAATTTTGAAAAACAACTAGAAACACTAGATTTTATCGATGTGGTAGAGCTATATAAAAGTGTCAAAATCATTTAAATAACACACAAAAATATTTAAAACGTCAATGAAACGCTCTAATTACCCAAAACAAGACCAAAATTTCAATTAAAAACAACCAAAATTTATAATATTGTGAAATCAAAACACCACCATGTCGATAAAGTTTCTGTTATTGAAATTTGATTTTGCCAAATTTTAAACGTCATAATTTTATAGTCAATTGTCGTCATTAATTTCCATAACGTCAGTAATAATTCAGTGTTGCCAATAGATTTTTCTAATACTATCAATAAATTTTGGCAATTTTGGTTTTTGTTTCAAAAGAATCTCTATTTATGCGGTTTTGAACATTTGGTGTATCAATTATTATTTTTTACCGAGTAAAATGTGAAAAAACTGTGATTTTGGTTCTGAAATTTTGAAAAACAACTAGAAACACTAGATTTTATCGATGTGGTAGAGCTATGTAAAAGTGTCAAAATCATTTAAATAACACACAAAAATATTTAAAAGGCCCTAATTACCAAAAACAAGACCAAAATATCAATTAAAAATAACCAAAATATTGTCAAATCACAATACTACCATGTCGATAAAATTGACAGCTATTGAATTTTTTTTAATGTCAAATTCAAACGTCAATTTGGAACATCACCAACAATTCTGGATTCCCAATAGTTTTTTTTTAATATTGTCAATAAAAATTAACACGATTTGAACAAGTTTTATTTTTATTAAAAAAAATGGGATTTCGAAAGCTTATTGTGTCAAAATTATTGTTTCCGGGGTGAAATGTGAAAAAACTGATTAAGGTCCTCAAAAATGTTGAAAACTAAAAAAACACTAGATTTTTATCGATGTGGTAGAGCTATATAAAAGTGTCAAAATTAATTTATTGTACAAAATAAAACATGAAAATATACAAAACGTCAATAAAACGTTACAATTACCAAAAATAAAACCAAAATTTCAATTAAAAACAATTAAAATTTATAATTATGTCAAATAACAACACCACCATGTCGATAAAGTTGTGTGTTATTGAAATTTGATTTTTTTCTGTCAGTGTCAAATTTTAAAAACGTCATAATTTTATAGTCAATTGTCATTAATTTTTCAAAACATCACCAATAATTCAGTGTTGCCAATAGATTTTTCTAATACAATCAATAAAAATTGAGAATTTTGGTTTGAACAACGGTTTTTGTTTAAAAAAAAATATCTATTTATGCGATTTTGAAAATTTTACGGAGTAAAATGTGAAAAAAAGTGATTTTGGATCTGAAATTTTGAAAAATAACTAGAAACACTAGATTTTATCGATGTGGTAGAGCTATAGAAAAGTGTCAAAATCATTTAAATAACACACAAAAATATTTAAAAGGCCCTAATTACCAAAAACAAGACCAAAATATCAATTAAAAATAATATAATAATAATAATAGTAATATTGTCAAATCACAATACTACCATGTCGATAAAGACGACAGCTATTGAATTTTTGTTAAAATGTTAAATTCAAACATCAATTTTGAATTGTTTTTAATTTTAATTTTTATTAAAAAAATATTTGATATTTCGAAAGGATATTGTGTTAAAATTATTGTTTCCTGATTTGGGACCTCCAAAAACTACTAAAAAAGCAAAATTGTCAAATCACAATAGTCCTAGTTGTTGCCAACTTATAAAAACCAAAATATTAAAAAAAACAGATTTTCAAAAAATATAGCCAATTTAATGTCAGTTTCCCCTAGATTCGGTGCTTTAATGTCTTGCTTTCCAGGGTTGTAGCGAGGACGAAGACGACAGCAATTGTAAATTAACACCGGAAGAAGTGTGGGAGTTTGAAAACAACCACAAACACCTATTCGAGAAGCGTCAAGAGTTACGAGAAGCTTTAAAAAAACGTTTTATCGATTTTTGTGCATACGGTCCTTTGCCAGTGCCTCGTCTACTGGTTCAGTCGAAATATGCTTCAAATTGAGATTAATTTTTTTTTTATTAGGGGTCCATTTATTTCGTTAACAGTCTTTTTAACTGGATGTATTCTTTTTTTTTTAAACGCCGCATTATACAAATTTTTAAAGCACATTTTTTTATCATGAAAGTCAATCCAGTATATGCACATTCCATTATGGGTTATATTGTTATATTTTGATTAGGGATGGTGTGTTGCGGGTTGCATCACACTTGAGCATTCAGTGTATAAAAAATAAAGAAATTAAAAATTGTTCTATTTTTTTATTTTTAAACAGGGTGATTTTTAAAAAAAACTACAGGTATCGTCGTATTCTCCGGTTAATTTTACGTCTAGAAAACCATATTTTTTTGAAAAAAACGCAAAAATAAATTGATATGAGTGAAAAATTTGATTGAATTTAAAAATAAAGCAATAGAAACACTGTTGCTACAATGAGGAAGATGACTTTTTTATTTGGTCACGGAATTTATTTAATTTCTTATTAAAAATATGGTTTCAAATGACAAAAATTGAAATTAAAAAGTTAAATAAATAATTTCGTTTTAATTGCCATAAACCGGATTCTAACCCCCAAAACTTATGCAACTACAAATACAAGCGTGTGTGCACGTTTGCCGACTATTACCAATCTTAACAAATTGCAATGAAGCGCGCAAATTCAAATCTGGAAATTTCGAACGTGAATATCTCGAAAAGTGTGCGTCGCACGTAAAAATGAACTATGTCAAAAAAGTTGCGCAATGAAAGGTTCCATCGAATGGTTTAGTCAAATTTGATTTTGGCGATAGTCATTTTTCCATCTCGCTTAGGAAAAACAAAATACCTACCTCATTTTATATTTTTAAAATCTATGCTTTTAGCTGAGATGTATGAGGGGTGACACGATAGGGTTATCTTCACTTTGAAAAACCCACCCCTAAAATGTTTTTTATACAATACCACTTGTTTTACGTCATATAGTAGGGTTATGAATGAAGGAAAAAATTCCAAAATTTGAGATTTTTTGGTCGACGAAAAACCGAGATTTTGAATTAATTTATGTCAGACAATTTTTTTGGGGGGTCGACTGTTTATCAATCGACTCTCGTAATTTTTCTCAATCTTGTCAATTAATATTATAAAGTTAGAATGACTTTTAAGGTTTTAAAAATTGCGAAATTTGACATTTTGGCTCGACAAAAAACTACCAGTAAGTGTTAATTTTGATTCTAAATGAAACTATAAAAATCCCAAAGGTCGATCGTAAAAAGTGGGACATAAAAAAAGAAAAAAGCGTATTATTAACCTCTTATATTTGGTACCGTTGGATAGAAAATTGAATTTTCTATCATATATTAAAAAATTCAGTGCTCTACGATGAATAGTTATCGAGAAAATTTCTGATAAAATCAAAAATATCGAGAATTTAAATCCGACTATAACTTGAAAACTACTACGAATTTTGCAGTTTATTTGACG
>NW_025400983.1:1828901-1844839 GCF_015345945.1 Tribolium madens
AGCTAAAAACCATTAAAATTAGCTTAAAATTATCTATTTACTGGCGCAAACCGGAAGTCGCTCCGGGTTATGGRTCCGGGTACAGAGCCATTTTTAGTTTTTTCAAAAAAAAAATCATATCTCAAAAATTATGAGTCTTAGGGCAACAGGGTTTGTACAGGCGTGTTCTACGGTTAATTTTACATATAGTACTAGTTTTTCATAAGAATCAAAAAATTTTGATTTTTGTTCAAAATCGGTTATAGTGCTTATATTTTTAGCCTTATTCTTAATTTTATTACTCAATATCTCAAAAACTATGCATCGTAGAGTATTCTAACTAGTTGAATCGTGTTCAGCGKGTAATTTTACGTCTAGAAAACTATATTTCAACCTTTTTTGCCATTTAATTTATTTTTTAAATTGTTGAAATCGGGTCATAAATAAAAATTCCATAGCACCTACTGTTTATTTTAATCACCCTGTATTATTCCTAATTTTTAATTTACAAATTGTGCGATACAAAGACAGGCGTTGGTCCCCCCAAAGCCAAAGGCGTTTTTGAGAGCCACTTTTTGGTTTATGGGGGCCCAAACTTGGCTCTTATTTGGTACAAAATTCAAAGTCTCTTCACAATTTTCCAGGTTAATAGTAGGCGGGAGGACCCCTTCTTGGACCGCTTTAACCGTGAAGACAGTTTCGAGGTTCCCAGCAGCCCCCAATAAGTGTCCATGAGCCCCCTTAGTCGACGACACAGCTAAATTCTGACACAAATCCCCAAACAAGGTTTTAATCGCGGTTGTCTCAATCGCATCCCCAATGGGGGTCGAAGTCGCATGAGCGTTGATGTACCCCACAGCCCCCAACTCCACCCCAGCATCCCCCACAGCCCTACTCATGGCCAAAATAGCCCCCGTACCATCAGGCCTCGGCGCTGTCAAATGCGAAGCATCCCCTGATAGCCCATACCCCAAAATTTCCGCATAGATTTTAGCCCCCCTGTCTTTGGCGTGTCCCAACTCCTCCAAAACTAGGATCGCACTCCCTTCCCCCATCACAAACCCGTCGCGAGACTTATCAAACGGCCGGGACCCCTTTTCGGGGCTGTCGTTGAACCCAGTACTGAGAGCCCTCAACCGGCAAAATGCCGCGATGGCAAGGGGCGAAATGCACGCCTCGGCGCCCCCACACACCATCACGTCCGCGTCCCCATGTCTGATAAACCGGAAGGAGTCTCCGATGGCGTGAGCCCCCGTGGCACACGCCGTTGAAACGGCATGATTGGGCCCCCTGAAACCATACTTGATGCTAATCTGACCCGCGCACATGTTCGGCAAAATCCTAGGGACGAAAAAGGGGCTCACTTGGTTGTAGCCCCGCTTGAGGGCTTCACTAGTCTCGCAGATGTCCTCCAAGTCGACCATCCCCATACCGACGGCCACGCCGGTCCGGAGTCTCACACCCTCAGGGGGGCTCACAAGGGCTGAGTCAGTCAAGGCTTCATGTGCGGCTAGGAGGGCATAAGCGGTAGCAGCCCCCATGGTTTTCAACTCGGTTTTCTTGAAACGGGAGGATAGGTCAATCCGGGCCCCGTTTTCCTTAATCGTGCCGGCGATTCGACACGGCAAGGGGGCGTACGAAGCCCCCTCGAGCTTGGAAATGCCCGATTTGCCCCCAATTATCGACTCCCAAGCCTGAGTGAGGTTAAGACCGACGGGGGAAATAACCCCCATGCCGGTGACCACAACTCGGCGCTTCATTGACAAAAACAGTGTTTTTAAGAGTTTTGCATTGATTCCAACATCGTATTATTGGCTTTTTATTAATTTATAAAAATCTAAAACCTAACCTCACTTATAATTAGGCTTTTCGTGTTTTAGTCCCTTCGGACATTTTTCTAAACACGCAATTGAGAAATACTTAATTAATTAATTGAAACTGTCGTATAATTTAGTCTTAAAATTAAGCAATAATTTAATTAAAACGCAAAATAAAAATAAATTTAAGTTTCAATTTCGTTGTTTTGCACATTAGACCGGTACAGTTATATATTTTGTGGTTTAGCTTTTTTGTGCATTTTTTTTTACATACACGTAAAAAAATATTTAAATGTGCAGTTGGTACTCTTGTGTGTTTAGTTTACGAGCCAATTAATAATTTAAAAATAACGGTGGAACAATAATTTTATATTTTAATTTCGCCCTTTTGCGCATTGGGCCGAAAAGTGTTGGTAAATTTTTTTTGACATTCGAGAACGACGGTTGAGTGGGAGAGTGGGGTTATAAATCCGGCTAGAATAGCGAGAATTGGGCCCCCTTGTCGACGATGGCGTTAAATCCGCAATACGAGGCAATCGGGAAAGGGTTCGTGCAGCAATACTATGCCCTGTTCGACGAACCGAGCCAGCGGCCTAACTTGGCGAACATGTACAATGTGAGTTCACTTAAAACGCCGCCTCAGCCCCCCTAACTGTCTTTCCCCCAGATCGAGAGCTCCTTCATGACGTTCGAAGGCGTCCAACTGCAAGGCTCCGTGAAAATAATGGAAAAACTAACCGTAAGTGCCCCAAAACCCGCTTCAATTTTTCAAGTTTTTCTTCCAGAGTTTATCATTTAAAAAAATTAATCGAATAATCACGGCGGTGGACTCGCAACCCATGTTCGACGGCGGCGTCCTCATCAACGTCCTAGGCAGATTACAGGTGAGCCCCCTTGTCTCGTTTCGGGTGAATTGATGTCGTTTTGGTAGACCGATGAAGACATGCCTCATGCGTATCTTCAAACTTTCGTCTTGAAACCAATTGAGGGGAGTTTTTTTATCCAACACGATATTTTCCGACTTGTCCTTCATGACACTATTTAGTCAAAAAGGCAGTACGTATGTGTGTTGCGTTGTTTTGGGGCTGTCTTAGTTTAGTTTTTAATGGTTTTGAGACAACTTTTTTGATTGGTGTTTCGGTTTTCAGGCCGACGAAGACCCCCCACACGCATTTTCCCAAGTATTTGTTTTAAAACCTCTAGGAAACTCATTTTTTGTCCAACATGATATTTTCAGATTGGGGATTCACGACACTGCTTAAACTACTTGTTTCATTGCTTCATCATTAAAATAAACTATTTTATAAACTTTCATACAGTTTATTAATCAGGCAAGAATCCTCTTGGTGCGTTTCTGGGACCCCCCGAACCCCCTCAAACTCCTCATCGCCATGGCCTTGTTGAAGTGCCTCTGGGGCTTCACCTCCGCATACTCACCCTCCCCCATGTTATCCACCGACGACAAAATCACCAATAAAACACCTAAAACCTAAAAAAACATCGGTTATAACCCCTTTAACACCGGTTAATTACCAGGCAAATTATTATAACAAGGGTATAAACGTGTATACTCGCTGCTGGGAGTGTCTCCATCTCCTTGAGGGCTATTTGGGCCGGTTCAAATCCCGGTTTCAGCTCCAATGTGTGTTTTAAATGAATGGAAGCCTCCTGGTAGTGGCCATAAGCCTTGAGGATCTCCCCCAAGGTGAAATACTGCTGCCAGGCCCCCTTATCGGGCGACTGCACCTCCAATGATCGTCGTGTCAGGTAAATCGCGTCGTCTAAATACTGCAAAGTGAATAAAACTCGCGCCAGATTTAGGAGGACTTCGGCGTTGTGGGGGGACACGGCGAGGGCGCGTCGGAAGCACTCGATGGCCTTTTCGGCGTCCCCCTTGATGCGCCAGAAGTTGCCGATTTGGTTGTACAATTGCACCGATTTGGGTTTCTGAAAATTGTGAAAAAAAATTTTTCATAGATAGGCAACCAATAATACAATAATTTGTTAATTTCTTGTGTTGTCTCCATTATTATTATTGAATTTTTTTTTTTTTGAAGTTTTCGATAGTCAAGCACCGACTATGATTATTCGATTTAGAATAGTTAATATTTTACACAAAATAGTTTATGGAGTGTATAATATGTTGCCTATTTTTGCTCCAGTAGGATTCTAAATGCATCTTTATTTAAAGGCCGATTCACACAAAAAGTGTCATTAATGTCAAGTTTTTTTTATATGACAAATTTTGATGATAGTTTGGTCTATTTTAGTCTACTCCTACAAAAAAAAAAAAAACAAGAAATGTTCCTAAAAGCTTGAAAAAGGTAAGAAAAGTAAGTTTTACGGTCCAATTCCGTCATTTTTGTCCTGTTTTTAATATAATTTTGTAGCGAAAACACTTCTTTTGACATAATTTGGCGAGTTTTGATCTATTATACAGTTTAATCTCCAAAAAAGTGAAAATCTAGGTCAAAAACTTGTTTGAATGTAGTTTTTGACAAATTTTGCTTTTTGATCTGTTTTAGTCTAATCTTACAAAAAAAACTTGAGAATTTTGTCCAAAAACGTGCTCATTTTTTTTTTTTTTAAGTTTTCGATAGTCAAGCACCGACTATGATTATTCGATTTAGAATAGTTAATATTTTACACAAAATAGTTTATGAAGTGTATAATATGTTGCCTATTTCTGCTCCAACAAATAAAATGGGCACCTATCAAGTAGGTTGTAGAATTCTAAATGCATCTTTATTTAAAGGCCGATTTACACAAAAGTGTCATTAATGTATTTAATCACATCAATAATGACAAAAATCCTCCCTATGTTAATTACGTTGTTAATTTTAATCATTTATTTGAAGATTAGACTAAAATAGACCAAACTATCATCAAAATGTGTTAAAAAGTTGCCATTTTCTAAAAGTTTAGTATGTTTTTATGCCAGAAACGAAGAAATTTCATAAAATTTTGTTCAAACAAACTGAAAAATCACACAACTAGGCTGAAAATGGTGTTATTTTTACCTAATTTGAAAGTCTAAGCACGTTTTTAAGCTGATAACTCCGTTTTTTCGCAAAACGTAACCTTGCTTAAAAAAATCTAGTAACTTTTTTTTTGAGTTGGCGACATTGAAAAAATGTTGCATCATTGACGTTTCGTGTGACAGTTGACGGTTTTTCCAACTTTTGAGCATATTTTTGGACTAAATTTTCAAGTTTTTTTATGACAAATTTTGATGATAGTTTGGTCTATTTTAGTCTAATCTTACAAAAAAAAACAAGAAATGTTCCTACAAGCTTGAAAAAGGTAAGAAAAGTAAGTTTTACGGTCCAATTCCGTCATTTTTCTCCTGTTTTTAACATAATTTTGTATGCGAAAACACTTCTTTTGACATAATTTGGTGATTTTTGATCTATTATACAGTTTAATCTCCAAAAAAGCAAAAATTTAGGTCAAAAACTTGTTTGAATGTAATTTTTGTCAAATTTTGCTGATTTTTTGATCTATTTTAGTCTAATCATATAAAAAAAAACTTGAGAATTTAGTCCAAAAATGTGCTCAAATTTATTTTTATTTTTTGAAGTTTTCGATAGTCAAGCACCGACTATGATTATTCGATTTAGAATAGTTAATATTTTACACAAAATAGTTAATGAAGTGTATAATATGTTGCCTGTTTTTGCTCCTTCAGGGGTAAACAAATAAAATGGGCACCCATCAAGTAGGTTGTAGAATTCTAAATACATCTTTATTTAAAGGCCGATTCACACAAAAAGTGTGATTAATGTCATTTAATCACACCAAAAATGACAAAAACCCTCCCTGTTGTTAATTTTAATCATTGTTTGCTACCTGGGGTGCACATTTATTTGAAAAAATAATTTTTGGAAAGATTTCATAGATAAAATAAAATTTCATAGATAGGCAACCAATAATACAATAATTTGTTAATTTCTTGCTGTTGTTACCATAATTACACATTTGAATTAATTTTTTTCGAAGTTTTCGATAGTCTAGCACCGACTATGATTATTCGACTTAAAATAATTAATACTTTCTACAAAATAGTTTATGAAATGTATAATATGTTGCCTATTTTTGCTCCTTAAGGGGTAACAAATGTGCATAAAGTAGGTCTAAATGCATCTTTATTTAACGGCCGATTCGCACAAAAAGTGTCATTAATGTCATTTAATCACGTCAATAACGTTGTTAATTTTAATCATTGTTTGCTACTTGGGGTGCACATTTATTTGAAAAAATAATTTTTGAGATTGAGGTTAGGATTGTTTGAATTTTTGCATGGTTGTCACCCCTGTTGACGACTACTTCGATGCATTTAATATGAAAATAAGCTTTTTTCTTAAATTTACCTCTCGTTTGGCTTTTTTCAGTTTGCGTTCCAATGCGTCCACATCGAAGTCTTTCTTTTTCGTTCGTTTGGTGAAAATTAGCGCTGCGTGGGGCTCAGGTACGGTGGGGTGTTTGTGTCGGTTTAGGACCCCCACGAGGTTGTCGTAGTAGGTGAAATTGACGGGTTTGCCACAATCGAGGACTTCGTCCGGTTCGGGGGGTTTCACAACCACATTTGTGCTATTTACAAGTCTACAACTCGATTTTTTGGGGTTTTTTTACCAAAAAAATTTCACTTACTTTAGATTTTTAACGTGACAGTTGGTGCAGTAATGTTCGACTCGTTCTTTTATCCACGAATGTCCCAAATGGACTGTTGATGTTATTATATTGAAAATGGGGTCGTCTTCTGTGATAAATTGTACCCCATTTGAGACAACTTGATGGAAGGAATTGGCCTCGATGATTTTCGTTTGGTCTGAATTGAGTTTCCACAGTGTTGAGGTGCGTGAATTTGTCGAGATTATCTCAAAACATAACATGTAAAGTGTTAAATTAATTAATTGTTGAGAAGCACCGCTCATATTGACTAGAACGTTTCAGGTATTTTTGATAAAGTTGACAAGTTTGTGGATTTAGGATTGAATTACGTGAGTTTTAATTTCAATTGAGGCAAAGTCGGATTTCATTGCCATTGCTTGGTATTGAGTATTTTTCAATTTTTGGTGCTAATAACTAACTGTCAAATGAAACGTCAATGTGACATTTCTTTTTGCCAACTCAATAAAATTCACCAGATGGGAGATGGAAAGTTACTAGATTTGAATCGTTGCAAGTGGCAAAGGTTACGTTTTTGTGTGGTCAAACTCAAAAAAATCGCGAAATACGTCGAAAAATGTACTAAAACGTCTGGATAATGGCAAAAATGTGATTTTTCGATCTATTTTAGTCTAATCTTACAAAAAAAAAACTGAGAATTTAGTTCAAAAATGTGCTTAAAAGCAATGTAACATTTTTTATGTCACCAACTCAAAAAAATACCAGATATGAGCTGAAAAATTACTAGATTTACACCTTTTTTAAAATCTTGTCAATAGTGGTAAAGGTTACGTTTTTTTTTACATATCTTGCGAAAAAAAAAAACAGAATTTTTAGTTCAAAAACGTGATTAAACTCTCAAAGAAGACAATTCTCGGCTTAATTATATAATTTTTCGGTTTATATGAACCAAATACCAAAACGTATTAAAATCTTTAAAAAACGTAAAAATGTGTTTTTTGAGTTATTTTGGTAATTTTTTGGTCTATTTTTGTCTAATTTTACAAAAAACTGAGAAGCCAGAAATGTGCTTAAATGCTTGAAAAAGGTAAAATAATTCCATTTTTGACTAAAGTATGTGATTTTTCGATTTTTTGAGCAAAATTTTAAGAAATAATTTCGTTTCTGTTCTGAAATCGTATTAAAATCTTCAGAAAATGTAATTTTTGACAAATTTTGCTGATTTTTTTATCTATTTTAGCCTAATCTTATTAAAAAAAACTTGAAAATTTAGTCCAAAATGTGCTCAAAAGCTGGAAAAACCGTCAACTGTCACACGAAACCCAACCCAAAAAAAAAACAAAGTTACTAGATTTTTTAACCAAAGTTACGTTTTTTTTAATGGCTTGCGAAAAAAAGTTTTCAGCTTAAAAGTGTGATTAAACTTTCAAGTTGGGTAAAAATAACACCATTTCCAGCCTAGTTTTGTGAAATTTCAGTTCGTTTGAACTAAACTTTCAGAAAATGTCAATTTTTTCACAAATTTTGGTGATTTTTTGGCCTGTTTTAGTCTAATCTCACAAAAAAAAAAAAAACAGGAAATGTCCCTAGAAGCTTGAAAAAGGTAAGTAAGAAAAGCAAGTTTTACGGTGTCTTGTTTTTAACAAAATTTTGTATACGGTTTAATCTCCAAAAAAGTGAAAAATTTATGTCAAAAACGTGTTTGAATACTTGAAGAAGCAAAGTGACTCCGTTTTTGACCAAATTTTGTAGTTTTTCGACCCATTTTTAACAAAAATTAAATTTAATCACTCTAGGCAGTTTTAACAAAATTATTTATTAAAAATTAAAATTATTTCAAAAAAAATCTGCCGCTAGGACGAAAATCCCCAGATCTGGTGAAATTTCACTAGATTTGGCAACTTTGAATTTCTTTAAGTATCGAC
The DNA here is from genome assembly GCF_015345945.1 of Tribolium madens. Lineage (NCBI taxonomy): Eukaryota > Metazoa > Arthropoda > Insecta > Coleoptera > Tenebrionidae > Tribolium > Tribolium madens. The sequence continues at coordinate 1,837,252 of NW_025400983.1, forward strand.
ATTTTTTAAGCACCGAATTATCTGTGTCCTATTTACAACACAACTAATGGAAATGAGTAAAAAAGCCAATTTAATTAATTACTTTGGGGCCAAATCCCCTTTTGTGGTTTGTGTTGGCCACCCTGCGCGTGACATTTCCCTAACCTCTAAACAAGCCGGTTGTGTTTGGACGCGTCCTCAAACCCGCTAGTTTGTGTCTCAATTCGCGCCGTGTGTCACTCCGCGCGCCCCCTGGGTGTCCCCGTGCGCCCCTCTAGCACACAGTGTCCCCCCATCGCTTCAAAATCTCCAAAACCGACGACCATTTTGTCGTAACAATGTCGGAAAAACCCGCAGCGAAAAAGGCAAAAACCGGCGACGAAGCCAACAATTTGGAGGACTCCACCGCCGAGGCGGACATGGACTCGGCCATAATCGACCTGGAGATGTGCCACAACGAGTTGGACAAACTCAACGAGAAGGAAAACGAGGAAGTGATCGCCTTGGACCAGAAATACAGAAAATTGCGACAGGAATGCTACGACAAACGCAGCAAAATCATCGAGAAAATCCCCGATTTCTGGTTCACGGTCTTCACCGGCCACCCGGACTTGTGCAACATCCTCACCGAGGAGGAGGAGGACTGTTTACACTACCTCCGGAAGCTGGAGGTGGACATGGCCGACAACAACTCCGGCTACAGCATCAAGTTCCACTTCAAGGAGAACCCCCACTTCGGGAACGAGCTCCTCGTCAAGGAGATCTCCTACAAACAGGACAAAATGGCCTCAGTGAGCACCAAAATCGAGTGGTTGAAGCCGCAGAAGAAGCCGGCGGCCAAGACCCCCGGGAAAAAGCGGACCAAGGACGAGCCCAAGTCCTTCTTCACCTGGTTCAGCAGTAACGACGACCCGGCCAATGACAAAATCGCTGAAATTATCAAGGACGACGTGTGGGCCAACACGCTCCAGTATTATCTCCCCGATCCGGACATGGAGGGCGAGGACGACAGCAATGAGAGCTCTGAGGGGGAGGATGAAGGGGAGGAGACCAACGGGGACAAGAAGACTGCACAAGCGACAGGAGATGCGGCTTCATCAAATTAATTATGGAGTAGATTAGTCCAACACTGTATTTTTTTAATTTTTATTGAGGCTTAATCTCAGTTAGTCTAAGTGAGTTTCATTTATTTAGTAATTGTGTATTTATGTGACTTTTGTGAAAATTAAATCTTTTCTATGACACACAAGTGTTTCACTCTTGTAAAAACTGAAAAAAAATGCGTGTTTATTTGGTTGCCTAACCATACTCTATATTTAGTTGCATAATATTCAACAAATTTTTAATTTCATATAAAATAAACTCAATTGCACGTGTGTGTATTTGAATTCAATCAAAATTGTATTATTTTATTTTGCTTTCTTGTCACCATTAATAAAAAGTGACAATTGTTTGATTGGTTGCCTAACCATTCGTATTTTAGACAAAACAATTGACAAATAAAAACTGATACCAACTTTAATGCTGATTGGTATATTTATGTTGCAAAAATTGATCATCAAAATAAAGCTACATAAATTGTTTTGTCTTATTGTTGGTTTAATTACACTTGTATAATTGGTTGCATACTTTAGAAAATTTGAATTATTTACATGTTTTTTCAGACTAAGTCTATTAAAACACCCAAATGACGTCATTTGAGTGCTTTAATAAGTTGTTGGTGTTATTTTAATTTCAGTGAGGGACTTTAAATAATACAAATATATTTTTTGTTTTTATTTATCATAGCCGCCTAATTTTTGTCTTTTAATTTATAAAATGATATAGAGCGGCTAAATAGGAAAAACAGTATAAAACACTTGTTGCAGAAGTTTCTTCAAGCACTCATTTGTTCCTCAAATTCGTGCAACTTGCATTTTAATATAATATTATTTAAAAAAAAAATAATTAAAATACAGTGTATTTTATTTAAACTACAATTTATTTTTTTGATAATTCTAAATATTGTTTATTTAATATGTTGTACGTTGTTTAATTAATTGTTAACTTCATGAGCGTATATTTGGTTGCATATTTTTTGACAAATTTAAAGCAGTTTTCTAATTGCATATAAATATAAAACTAAATTACAAATTACACTTTTACTTATCTAAATTAAATTAATATGGTATTAACTAATAACTGTCTGTTATCATTAATAATAAAAAACTGTTATTGGGCTGTTTAATTGGTTGCCTAATTATGGTTGTTTTACTTCATTAAAAATTAGCAAAAGTTATTAAAATAAGACAATTTAGAAATTAACAGCTATAGTGTTTTTATTTTATAAAAAAAGTAAGTCAAAATTACAAAAACAGTGTTTTTATCATTATATAATTGGATGCATACTTAAAAAAAATTGAGTTGTTAACATGTTTTTTTCTATTTTGTCATTTGAGTGCTTTAATAAGTTGTTGGCGTTATTTTAATTTTAGTGAGGGACTTTCAAATGTGAAAATAGGAAACTCACAATTTATAAAATGTCACCAACCGTCGCAAAATTCCCTAGATTTTTGTCTTATAATTTATAAAATGATATAAAGCAGCAAAATAGGAAAAATAGTATAAAACACTCGTTGCAGAAGGCTCTTCAAGCACTCATTTGTCCTCAAATTCGTGCTTGAATAGAAACTTTCTGTAACTTGTGTTTTAATATAATATTAATATTATTTAAAAAAAAAATAATAATTAACTAAAATACATTGTATTTTTATTTAAACTACAATTTAATTTTTCTATAATTAAGGGTCGGTTTTTCAACCGTTGGTTAACCTCTAATTAATAGGTTTCTATGGAAATTTTTGCAATTTCACCAATCAAAATGCTGCATTTTTAGTTTAACTAGAGGTTTAACTTTAACCAACGATTGAAAAACCGGCCCTAAATATTTATTGTTTATTTATGATGTACTTTGTTTAATTAATTGTTTAACTTCATGACCGTATATTTGGTTGCATATATTTTGGACAAATTTAAAGCAGTTTTTTAATTGCATATAAAAATAAACCTGAATTACAAATTAGACTTCTATTTATTTAAATTATATTAATATTTTATTAACTAATAAATGTTTGTTATCAATAATAATAAAAAAACTGGGTTGTTTAATTGGTTGCCTACTTATTGTTGTTTTATTTGATTAAAAGTTAGCAAAAGTTATTAAAATAATACACTTAAAAAAACAATTATAGTATTTTTTAAGATTATTTTATAAAAAAAATAAGTCACAATCACAGAAACACTGTTTTTATCGTTATATAATTGGTTGCATACCTAAAGGTTAAAAATACTCGGCATTTTTTATTATTATTACTCAAAAAATAAAATACAAACCAACCAAAATGCATTGCATTTTCATTCAAACTGCAATTTAATTTTTATATCATCAATGGATAACTAATAACAAATATTATTACTTACTCGAAAACTAAAAGAAATTTCGAAAAATGTTATTCTTGATTAATTGTACATACTTTACGCTACACTAATTATTTTTTTCGTAAAGTGCTTAGTTTACGAAAAAAACGCTTGGTTCCATACTTTTTATTCACCTGGTATATTTGTTTCCTTTAAGTGTGTTTATGACTTTGTGTTTCGATTTTTTACCATTTTTTTATCATCACTGATAAGAAAATACCTCAAAAGCAATAATTTTAATCGTACTTTTATCACAGGTAAATAAAATATTTATTATTCGATACCAAACAGCCGATAGCATTCATAAATAATCCTTCATTTTTAATTAAAACAGTACATTTTTGACATTGTAAACAAGGTATATACAAGTTTCACTTTTAGTTATTTATTTATTTGAAATAATGAAATAAATAAGTGGAAGTTACAAAAATACCCAACTATTGTCCCCTATTGCATCAGTCTATGACTCAAACCCCCATTTCAATAATTCAGTTCAAATCGAACGCTATTTCCGCCTCCTCACCTCCCATTGGCCGCTTGCAATTGTTCTATATCCCTCACAGCCAATCACAAATCACCACATAAGTCCAACGCCGACTTTGACGTCATTCGATACCATTTCTAGAAAACGCACTCCCAGAACAAAATATTCATCAGTCACGACGTCAACCAAGTAACATCTTTTATAATATACAGTGTGTCGCTAAAAATTAAATTTGAATCAGAAAAAAGAGAGTCGTTTCCGGTTTGTCGCCATGACGAGTGCAGTTCCGGCCATTTTAAAGTATTTGAGTGACAGCAGTAATTACAATATCGACCAAAATATGGAAGCCCCCGTGAGGGCTAAAAAGAGGCGCCTGGACCATCTCACATGGGAGGAAAAACTACAAAGAAAGTAGGTTTAGACATTTTTTTTTTATTAAAAAAATCCAACTAAATTCAACCACGGCGTCCTTGAGATTAATTGAGGAGGCCGTGATTAAAACAAATATTAATTAAAAGAGATTAAATTAAGTAAACAGACGTAAATAATGACTTTGTACGATGTTGTTTTGTTTAAACTTTTATTTATACGAAATAATTTATTTGACAAATGACAAGGGCGACTTTATCGACATGGTGGTGTTAGAAATTGACAATTTACGATTTTTAGTTGTTTGTAATTGAAGTTTTTGGTCTTGTTCGTCGTAATTACGACGTTTTATTGACTTTCTAAATATATTTGTGTTTTATTGTGTCTTTTGAATTAATTTTGTCACTTTTATATAGTTCTACCACATCGATAAAAGTCTAGTGTTTTACGTGATTTTTCGCATTTTTAAAGTCTTAAACCACTAGTTTTTTTTGTATTTAACGTCGTGAACACAACATTGACAAAAACAAACCGTATTGATTTATTTTTTTACTACTTTGATTTTTTCATTTTGTGGTGGGCATACAGTGTGTGCCCAACTTCGAAACCCGGCCCATATCTCCCTTATTATTGGGTGTTTTTCGGTGAAATTTCTTGTGGTAGCACTGTTTTTGCTGCTCTTTCAGGAAACTGAAAAACCGCGTGGCTGCACAGACGTCCCGCGACCGCAAGAAGGCCAAAATGGACCAGATGGAGAAGGCCCTCCAGGAGTTGTTCTCCAAGAACGAGGTTCTAGTCGAGGAATGCGAACGCTTGAAGAGTTTGAACGAGAGGTTATCGGCAGAGAACGCCACGCTTCGTGGCCGATTTTCAGCATGCAGTTGCCCCCAGAGCCGGTCTGTCGAATGTGAGAGTGCAAGTGGACCAGCCGTGTCCCTTCTTCGGCCGCAAGGAACACTCACACATTCAGCAGCGGCTCTGAGCCGCCAACAAACGGCACTGTTGAAGATTGTGCTGGCTTGCCTTCTCTACCGGACCTCCTTGACGAACTCAACAGCGACGTGGACATCTCCTCCTTGGAGCAACTCACGCAGAGCCTCCTTCAGGATATCGCCAGAGACCTGGAGGCTGCTGCTGAAAAGGCAGATATTCAAGTAAGTGAAATTTTTTCAGGAAACTTTCATCCAAACTCCAATTAAAGTCATACAATTTTAATTTTCTAGATACCTTGATGATTTAACAATTGATAGAGGCGTTAAAAATGAAGATGCAAGGTGATTCATGTTGTCCTTGTCTCTCACCAATTGCATGAAATGCACGTGTTAGAGAGAGATGAACGATTGTAGTGTTGGGCTATAATAGGCCATCTCTCTCTCACAACTGTCACACAAGACACCTGTCACTTGTCAATTGTTGTCTCATCACTTGATTTTGCTGTAGCGAAGCTTGATAGCCCCCTTTTTAGGAACAAACAACTTGTCATGAAGACAGTCCAAGACAAGTGGTGGGGGCGCCACCAGAACAATTGGAATCCGATGGAAGTGAAGTGTTGAATGAAAATCAAGATCCACTCATTAAAGATATCTCACAGTATCTTTTACTACATCACAATTACAGCGCAAGGCCGCCAACTGAAGAAAATCAAAAAGCACCACGACACACGAGCACGACGCGAGTAAAAAAACTAGATAAATTAGCTCCAGATGTTGTCTATGGTACCTACGATGAGAGCACTAATTGTATCACAATTATTGTGGATGATGAGGGAGTTGGGTGTGGTTCCCCGCTGACGAGTACTGAAGATGAGGAGCATTTGACGGTCGAAACGTCAGTTGGGGGGGTTTCCCCGCGCTCGAGTTCGAGCTCGGATTGTGGGTATGAGTCGCTTGGCTCGCCTGAGAGTCTGTGGGATGACAGTGTCTCAGAATTGTTCCCATCTCTTTTGTAATCAACTATTTACTATTAAGGAGCTAATTTATTTTTATTTTTTTATGTATATAGTGTGAGGCAATAAAATTGTGTATGTAGTACGGGGGTGTTTTTTTGGAAATTTGAAATCATATTGCCTGTTGTTTTTTTTTTACTTTTTTTAATATTAATTTTTGGTAAGAAAAAACTTTGTTTTAGCCTTAAAAACGCAACTAAATGTTAAAAAATTAAAAAATTGGTTAAAGCCTTATTTTCTAATATAAACTTTGTGATAACTATTTCTTTATAAAAATATTTCAAGTTTAACAAAATATTTATAAATGAAATTCTAACGAAACAATATAAAAAAGTCCACTTTATGCTGTCCCGAAAATTAACATTCTCATTTAAAAGATTTTTTTCTTGTTTACTGGGTGTAATTTTGAAGCTTAGTTCATCGACTTTTCGAAAACGGTTTTCCATATTAAAACCATATTTTTCATTAAGAGACGAAATTATCTCGAAAAATTTAGACAAAAATATACCGAAAAGTCACCAAATTAAGTGAAAAATAATGAATTTTGCTTGTTTACATCACGTTTTTTTGTAAGATTCTGTTAAAACATATTGAAAAATTACCAAATTGGGTTGAGAATGACCTTTTTTATGATTTTTTGGGCGTTTTAGCACGTTTTTCAATCAAAAATTTACAAAATTATTTCCTCACAAATCGGTAAATTTACTTAAAAATGGTGTATTTTCACTTTTTTAGATTGTGCTAAATATTTTTTGACAATACCATTTTTCCGTTTTAGGACGTTTTTTAGTCAGAATCGAAAATGAGGTAAAAAATTAATAAACTATCACGAAACTAAAATTATTTTTCCTTCTTTGGAGAGTTTAAGCATGTTTTTGAGCCAAAAAATCATCTGGTTGCTTTTCCAAACGTTTTAGCAGACTTTTCAATTAAAAACACAAAAATAAGGCGAAAAATCACATAATTAATTCGAAAATTATGTTATTTTTGCTTTTTTCAAACATTTAGTTGCGTTTTTAAGTCTAAAACAAGGGTTTTTCTTTAATTTTTGCTAAAAAACATACCAAAAAATTAATACATATACCAGACTAAATAAAAAACGACATAATTTATGCTCTTTTCGAGCGTTTTAAAACATTTTTCAATAAAAAACGCAATTATTTCGCAAAATTGAAATAATTGCGTTTTTTATTGAAAAAGTAATTGAATTAAGTCAAAATAGTGTTATTTGTGCCTTTTTTAAACGATAAATATTAAATTAATAAAATATTAAATTAATAAAATATTAAATATTCCGGTTAGGTCGGTCTCAACTTTCTTATTTTAAATGGAAAGCTATATTTTTACTGCGTTTT
>NW_025400983.1:1844934-1848244 GCF_015345945.1 Tribolium madens
TTTAAAAATCGGTAACTCTGCTATTTTTTAAAATTTTGATTTTTTTTTCGGCGTTTGAAAGAGAAAACTTAGATCTTTCTTCTGGTGTTTTCAAATTAAAAAAATATTAACAAACTCCAAAATTTTAAGGTCACTTTTGTAATAATTCAAATACTCATAACTCAATTTTTCTAAATAAAATACCCCAATTTTTATTTTACTAAATGGAACAGAATTTAATTCTGCATCGATCTGTATCAACATTCCCTATACCTAAATTTAATAATTTTCAAGTTTTTTTAAATTTATTACTAGCCACACCTGTTTTCGCATAGTTTGCTATGGAAGTCAAAAATGTCAAAATTTTCTCTAAAAAACGTCAACAGTAAATTATTATTTATTATTATATTATTTGAGAAAAAGTGAAAATTTTGACATTTTTGACTTTCATTGCAAACTATATGAGAAAACGGATGTTGGTAGCAAGAGATTTTCCGCAGTCTAAACAAAAATTCACCTTAAAATTCTAGGGTTTGTTATTTTTTTTTCAAAATTTGAAAACACTAGAAGAAAGATCTAAGCTTTCACTTTTATATGCCAAAAAACTAATTCAAAATTTTTAAAAACAGCAGAGTTACCGATTTTTAAAGTGGAAGGTGAAGATCCAGAAATTAAAAAAAATATATACAGGCTGTTCGATCCAAGTCGCCCCGGCCGATAACACCTAAACATACTTTTTTTTTTCAAAAACTAAATTTTCAAATAATACTATTCATTCCTGGCTTTCTTAGAAAATGCATCAAATTTTTTTAGCACATCCGGTGTAGCCGGAAATGCTACCAAATTTAGTTTTTTAAATGGAACACCTATGTTTTTGTTGCTCGAAACAATAATAATTTGGATGAAAAATACGGTAAACCACTATTTATTACATTTTACTTTACATAATGCACTCAGAAAACAATTAAATTTTTTTTAACTCAATTAATCCAAAAACGCAGTAAAAAATACATAAGAGACACCCTGTACTATATTTTCGAAACGATAAATATTAACTATAGTGAATTTCTGAATTATTTAGTTTGAAACAGATCAATAGTGAGTGGGACCAAAACCCCCTCCCCTTTGTTAATAAGTCACGATCAGCCTGCTTTTCCCATCGTTTGGACGTTTTCGTCGCTTTTTCTCCTCTTTTTGGTGTAATTTCCTTGACCGTGGGAGCCAGTGGGCCAGCGGCGTCGGCGATGGGTGGGCGTCGTACCCGAAAGTTGGTGTATGCGTGCGAAAGGCGTGCCAGACGTGAGGATCGGAATGACCCTCGACCTCGAATGGTGAGAACGCGATCTTCGCATATGCTGTGGAGGACACTTATTCGAACCGATCGAGGAAAAAACACCCATCATGGAACGTGCAATTACCATAAATCTGGGAAATTGACACTATTTGGGGGGAGGGGATAATTAAATGGTGGGCGGGGCCAATGGGTCGAAACAAAAAATACATACAAATTAAAAGCCTTCTATAATTTTCAATTCAAATGATCACATGACATGACATGACATGGATAATTAAATTATTGCAAAAGTAACCTTAAAATTTTGGGGTTTGTTAATTTTTTTTTAATTTAAAAACACCAGAAGAAAGATCTAAGTTTTCTCCTTCAAACGCCAAAAGTGGAAGGTGCAGAACCAAAAAATTTTGAAAAACTCCAAATATTTCAATTTAAGTATAGGGAAAGCTGATAATCTTGAAAATATTTTCATTTAAGAGGACTTAATGGATTATGGCTATGTACATATCAATTTTCAAATAATACGATTATTCGAACTCCCATACTTCTAAAGTGGGGTTTAGACGGAACACCCTGTATAGTTCCAGTGAATTTGATGTCTAATCTATTAGACTATCAATTGATCAAAGTTTAGTTGGCTAGAAATAGGGTAAGGCAGAGGAAGTTGCTTCGGTGGGGACTAAATATTTCAGTGATTCGGATAAATATTTTTTATTAATCAAATCACTGATTACACATTTTTCGAATTTTTGCCTAAATGAAAATTGATAAAACTTGTTTTTGTACAATTCAAAATTCCAAAATTCCAGATTTTTATCAAAACTGTCAAAGTGTCAAAATTGGACTTGGCACTTGAAAAATAAAATAAACTGATCTAATATGCAGGAAAAAACTCGTTAAAGATCACAAATCTGACCAAAATTGGGTTATTTTTTATTAATTTGGATATTATTTTGTGAAAAAATTTTATTCAAACAAAAAATTTCAAAATTGGTCATTTTTCCGAGAGTAAAATCCAATCCTGAAACAATTTTCAAATCAAGAATATAAAACACAGCACTCGAATTTTTGAACGATTTTGAAAAAATCATAAATGGATTTTTATCATTGAAAACAAAAATTTTTACTAGGCTTTAATAAATTTATTATTTTCTTGCATCTTTTTCTGAAATTATTTATGATTTAACTATTATTTATCCTAAAATAAGTTAATTCGATCAAAATTCAGCAAAAAAAGTACTTAACAAGACTTTGTTGTCATTTCCTCAAATGTTATTTTAGAGAAATTATTTTTTTTACGTGTTAATAATTCGCTAATTAAAATATTTCAAAAAACATAGCCACTGTTTACCTATTCCAAGTTTGAAATACAAAAAAAATGTTTTTTTTTGATTTCGCTTATTATTTCATAGTTTTTGGAAGCAATTTAGACAATATTGCCCACATTTGGAGTGAAAGCTGTCAAGATTGCAAAAACTAGTCTAAAACGACCTATCACTACGCCACCACGCCCCTGACCAATGTCTCTCCTCCAATTTTTTTAAGAACTTATTTTTTGTGCGAGGTTTTTAGTCTATTTAGAACAATTTTGAAGTTTTCCATTTTTCGATTTTTGATAAAACTTTCGGTAAATTTTTTCGGTACCCGGAGCCGGTCTACCGCAAATAACTCCGGAATTAGTATCAAAAATTCCTTATGTTTGTTATCATTGGAAAGCACAATAAATTTCCTAGCTTATAAAAAAAAGATCATTGTCCTGTGATAAATAATTACTGAGAAAATCGCTAATAAAGGCAAAACTAGTCAAAATCCATTCTTTGTTATAACTTGTAAACTGTTAGGAATTTTGAGGTTTTCTCAACGGCAATTGATTCCTCGGAACATTTTACATTTGCAGAGGCCAAAACATTAACCGTTTTTAATATATTATAGTCGAAATTTACAAAATAAAATAAAGTGAAAATTTTTGAAGACCTATTCTTAACTCTATTATTTATTACTCAATATCTCAAAAACTATGCATCGTAGAGTATTTTAACT
>NW_025400983.1:1848874-1855523 GCF_015345945.1 Tribolium madens
CCGATAGATTTTGAGGTGCTAATTACGAATTTCCCAATTATTTTGCGCTATCTCCTTTAGTTTCGCCGTAATCGGCGTTTAAAAATTCAAATTTTTTTGCGAGATATCGACTTGGCTTTGGCCTCAATCGATAGATTTTCTTACGCTGATTACGATGGAGTTGGACTGATTGCTCTAAGTCTAATAGTTTGGCCGTAATCGCCGTTCAAAAAGTGAAAATTGTAAAAATTGTGAAACTTTAAATGCGTTTTTCTACGAAACTATAGAACTTAGAGCAAAGAGCTAAAAACCATTAAAATTAGCTTAAAATTATCTATTTACTGGCGCAAACCGGAAGTCGCTCCGGGTTATGGTTCCGGGTACAGAGCCATTTTTAGTTTTTTCAAAAAAAAATTCATATCTCAAAAACTATGAGTCTTAGGGCAACAGGGTTTGTACAGGCGTGTTCTCCGGTTAATTTTACATATAGTACTAGTTTTTCATAAGAATCAAAAAATTTTGATTTTTGTTCAAAATCGGATATAGTGCTTATACTTTTAGCCTTATTCTTAACTTTATTACTCAATATCTCAAAAACTATGCATCGTAGAGTATTTTAACTAGTTGCATCGTGTTCAGCGCGGAATTTTACGTCTAGAAACCATATTTCAAGCGTCTTTACAATGTAAAAAACGATAAATCAATTTTAAAGTTGAAATTTTTTTTTGATTTTTGTCGAGATTTTGGCACCCGGAACGGTCTATTGGCAATAACTCCGGACTTATTGGAGATAACCTCTTATATTTGGTACCGTTGGAAAGAAAATTTAATTTTCTATCATATATAGAAAAGATCAGTGCTCTACGATAAACAGTTATCGAGAAAATTTCTGATAAAGTCAAAAATATCAAAAATATAAATAACTTCAAAACTATTACGAATTTTGCAGTTTTTTTGACGCCAATCGATTCCCCGGAACATTTTACATAGGTTTAGGTCAAAATATTGTATCGATGAAATACAGTTTTCCCACAATGTACAAAATAAAAAAAAAATTTGAAAATCCCAAAACACACTTTCAAAAAATTAATTAAAAAAAATCACCATGTTATTCAGTAATTTTAATTACTCGCGCTTATCTCTAACCGTACGTCGAAAAATGTGAGTTATTTCCCCGAAATCGCTCATTACGGTAATTTTAATGAGAAATGTGTGTAATTTAACGTCGCTGCAATAAAAATCTCTGAAATATTTCATACTCTTTTACTGAAAAAATCAGTAAAGGCCATCTTCAAGGAAGCCTGAAAGCGCGTCTCCACGCCAACTAAGCTCAGTCTTGGAAGATTATCGGTGCTGAACGGTCGTTTCTTCATGTGATGCGCGATTAATAAACCTGAAACGGTGATGGCTTCATAATTTTCAGCGAAAAACCAAAGGTAAACAACGCAAAAAACGTAGTTTCCTGAAAAAATCGCTTTCCACGCTCGGGCGCACATCGCGAATAATTAATTAATTAACAGTTGATTAATTCATAGTGAAACGAGAATTGCCAATAAAACAATCAAAAAAATTACTAAACTTGTTTATTAGTGCTTGAACGCATTCTTTGCGGTAATTTACCTAACTAATTAACTACAGAACGAATCAATTTATGTTTCAATAATTCACATTGAGTGGAAATAGAAATCAAGTTGCTTGATAAGGATGTGCTGTCACTCGCGATGATTTAATTCAATTTTTCTCCAAACAGGGAATAAAGTGACGCTTTATTCCCGCGTTTTGACCAAATCGGGAACAAAATAAACGAAATACCGATTTTTACTCTTAAAACTGGTGTTTGTAATAAATAAAAAAATTGTATATTGTTTATTAGGATTAAAAGTGTCACTTTTAAGCCTATTTTTTCTCGAGCCAACAATAAAATGCGCAAAATTATTTGAATAAAAATGAATTTTTTTTTATTCTCAATCCTAGACTATTTTTTTTAAGTCTATAGGATTAAAAATGAGAATTCCATGGTAACAAATTTTTTTCCTAATTACAAAATGTCAATTTTATCTTTCACAAATGACATTAAAAATGATTTATTTTAATCCGGCTGGAGAAAAACTGAGTATTTTGACAAATTTTTTGACAATTGACAAATTTATGACAATAGAAATAAAGTGACACTTTATTCCCTCGGGAATAAAATAAATAAAATTCCAATTTTTCATTAATTTGTGTTGGGAGCAAAGTTTTGTGTACATCTCGGAAAAAAACTAATTAATGTTTCTACAGGGTGATTCAAAAATACATGAAAATTCAATTTTATGTAACGAGCAGTGGGCGAGTTTTTTAATTATATGTAAAAGTGATAATCACAAAACTTATAAAATAAATAAAATTCCAATTTTTAGAATACACAAACTCCTTAATACCGATTTTTACTCAAAAAATGCAATTAAATGAATTAACTATTTTGACAAAATACTTAATTTTATTTATTTATTTTATTAATTTATTCTGTTGAGAAGAAAGTTTTGTATGCATCTCGGGAATAAACGTCGTCTTAATAAAAATGCCCTCGACTCATTTTGGTCACCTCTGGTGTTACCTCCATTTTCGAGATTAAAATTGTTGTTTATTTTTGTAAAACATAAATAATTATTAATTTCATTAAAATAAAATAAAAAATCAATCAATTTATGTTCCAATAATTCACATTGAGTGGAAATAGAAATCAGGTTGCTTGATATGGACTCGCGATGATTTAATTCAATTTTTTTTCCAAATAGGGAATAAAATGACGCTTTATTCCTGCGTTTTGACTAAATCGGGAACAAAATAAACGAAATAATGATTTTTACTCTTAAAACTGCAATTGAATGGTAACAAATTCTTTGACATTTGACAAATTTATGACAACAGAAATAAAGTGACACTTTATTCCCTCGGAACTTTATCCCTCGAGAATAAAATAAATAAAATTCCAATTTTTCATTAATTTGTGTTGGGAGCAAAGTTTTGTGTACATCTCGGAAAAAAAAACTAATTAATGTTTCTACAGGGTGATTCAAAAATACATGAAAATTAAATTTTATGTAACGAGCAGTGGGCGAGTTTTTTAATTATATGTAAAAATGATAATCANATGTTTCTACAGGGTGATTCAAAAATACATGAAAATTAAATTTTATGTAACGAGCAGTGGGCGAGTTTTTTAATTATATGTAAAAATGATAATCACAAAACTTATAAAATAAATAAAATTCCGATTTTTAGAATAGACAAACTTTTTAATACCGATTTTTACTCATAAAATTGCAATCAAATGAACTAAATATTACGTTAAATTACTTGATATTATTTATTTATTTTATCAATTTATTGTGTTGAGAAGAAAGTTTTGTATGCATCTCGGGATGAAAATGCCCTCGGCTCCTTTTGGTCACCTCTGGCGTTACCTACTTTTTCGATGAAAATTGTTGTATTTCTCTTAAAATATTAATTTTGGGGTGCAGTTCGGGGATGGTTGCCCCAACCCGATGACATGGGTCAAAAGCCATCCACTTTGGGTGGCAAACAGTGGATTTTTCGGCGAGAGCACCACCCGAATCCGGAACAACCAATCAAATTTCAGTATAAGACGCGACGGAAACACCAAGAGAGAACCACGAGTACCAACAACGAGGTGAAATGTCGGATTGTGAAGACGCAAAATGTGCTCAGGGCGAAATCCGAGCCGAATTTGTGCGTGGAGCGAAAGGAGAGGCACAGACATCGACGCAAGGGCCGGATCAGGGAGGGCTGGGGAGGAGGGGAGCGCTTCGGGTACGAAATTCAGGATGTGGACGATTTTCTCACAAAGGTAAGGGGGAATCCCCGAAATTCGGGTCGGATTAAGTTGGCAACATTGCACTGTCCATGCCCAAAGAGTGCTTTAATAGTCTAGTGCAATTTGTTTTTACAAAGTTGGTACTCATTGTTATTTAAATTGAATATAAAAATCAAAAAAAAAACAAAGAAAATAATAAGAAAATGTAAAAAAAAGTTTGCTGGAATAAAATTATAAGTGTGAAATAAAGGGTAACGTCGGGAATTATAATCCACTTGTGTGAACAAAAAACTAAAATATTTAACCAGTAAAAAATATGAATATGATTAATAAGTAAGTAAAAAAAGGCTTGTAGTTTTATACGTTGGAAATAACTATATTTGGAAGTGATTAATGCTACACTTAAAATTGTCAAAATGCAAAATTGTGTTTAAAAACACAGCTGTTTTTAAATATGTCAAATGTCATTTTTTGACATTTTCCTTTGGTAACCTTATCAACATTCAAATATAATCATTGACAACGTATAGCTCACAATAATCGAAAAAAATATTGGAAAATTTTTCTTGAAAAATTAGTAACTGAAGACTTTTTAAACAAGCCGAAACGTTGGCTATTTGGTCATTGACAATGTATATCTTAACGCATTTTGCACATTTTAACGATTTTAGAAGCTAATAAATTCTTGCGCTAAACCAACTTACCCTGGCTTACCCTATTTACTTTCATTTGCATTATTTAATTATCTAATATTTAAATCAATAAAACATCAAGTATAGTTATTGACTACGTATTTATAGTGCACGTTATGCAAGTCCCTAAGAAAACTTAACCAGCTTTACCCTACTTATTGTACAAAATATTTTTGCTTGTTTTCCCAAGTCATCTTATCGCTACGCTGAACCGACTTTCCCAGACTTACCCTATTTACTGTCATTTTTATTATTATTTAAATGAATAAAAAATAAAATATAGTCATTGACAACGTATTTAGTGTAAGTTTTGTGCAAGTCCTTCAGGCCTTTTTACCCGGCCTTACCCTACTGCGATTTATTTTTATTGTACAAAACATTTTGGCGACTAATTAAACTAATAAATTTCTCCGCTGCACCACCAACTTACCCCGACTTACCCTAATTACTTACTTGATTATAAAATGAAATACAACGTATTTGATCTAAGTCCCCTACGCCACCTTACCCAGCCTCACCCTACTGTGCTTGATTTCTCTAGTAGAAACCAATTTTTTCGCTTGTTTTCCCAAGCCATATGCGATAATTTCGAAAATAAATCGATTATGGTCTAAAAATTTACTAAATTATATTGAAATTGACCTTATTTTAGCTTGTTTTGCTCGATTTAGTTTGTTTTTTAAATAGAGACTTATTTATTTTGCCAAAATATGATTAAAAATTAAAAAAAATAAGTGTTAATTAATGTTATTTTGTTGGATTTAGCTCATTTTGAGTAAGATTTTGGCAAAATATTAACCGAAAAACACAAAATTTGGTCGAAAATGGTGTTACTTGACCTTTTCAAGTCTTTATAGTGAACGAAAATCTCAGTTTTTTTCGAGATTTTGCTAAAATAAAACAAAAAAAAAAGTGTTTTAGCATGTTTTTCAGGTAATAACGTTCCTATTTGTAAAATTTCGTTAAACATAAGTCAAAAAAAATTATAGAATTAGACCAAAAATGTGTTATTTTTGCCTTTTTAAGCCAGATCTGCGAGATTTAAATTGAAAATAAATTATAAAAAATTAAATATAGTTATCGACAACGTATTTGGTGTAAGTTTAGTGCAAGTCCCCCACGCCTCCATACCCGGCCTCACCCTACTGTGCTTGATTTTTCTCGTAGAAACCAATAATTTTTTCGCTTGTTTCCCAAGCCATCTGCGATAATTTCGAAAATGAATCGATTACGGTCGATGAGCGCCCGCCTGGGGCCATTCCTGCGTTCCGTGGGCTATAATTCACAAGTCCGGTTGGGGGCGGAGTCCGGTGTGTCTGTGGTTACCGCTCGCACCGGTCCCCATAGCTCACATTCTCCTCCAGCGTGGTGTTTAGTTTGTCAGAGAAGGGCAATTAAACGCCTCGGAAAGCCAGGTCAAGGGGTACCAAATCGTGGAAAACACCTGTTCGATATCCACCCACGACCGATAATTATAGGGTCGTCGACGCAATCTCCTTATTAATCTCGATCGTGTTTGGTTTTTTTTTTTTCTTGAAACTAATTGTGGGTACTTAAATTTTAGGCCACGATTGAAAAACCGGCCAACATTCCGGTCGTCTTGGCCTTCCCGAGCATTTTGTACCAGACAAGAGTCGGGGGGTACCAGGCCGAAATCGCGTTGCCTTTGGGGATGGTTGTCAATGCGGTGTTCAAAAACCAGCATTGGTTGTATGTGCAGACGCCCCATGCCGAGGAGGGGTACGTCAGCTACGCCGCATGTCTACCACTAGGTAAAAAAAAAAAATTTCCCCATTTTATGACACTCTCTCGTCAAAATTAGTTGGCAACATTGAGAAATGCAAAATGGCAGAGCAGGTTTCTGTATTATAAACAGTGTCAATTAAAGACGTCAAAATTTGACATTTCTGACCCAAATTTCGATTTTTGGTTATGTGTTTCCTATTTTTTGACATTCATTCTACAGGATGGTCCAAAAGTCTGGAAACGATTTTATTCCGGCGAAACTATCAATTTTTTTTATAGGTGTGCAATGGCTGTAAAAATGTTAATTAATTGTTTATACTTACGAGATAAACATAATAACAATTTTTTTTTAATGGAAACCTACTACAAGAAGAATTGTTGCTGTGCAAAATTTTTTTGTAAACGTTACCTTTTT
>NW_025400983.1:1858163-1859708 GCF_015345945.1 Tribolium madens
AAAAAATTTTGTTTATTTTTTTTATGAGATTTCACTCAAAGGGTCAAAAAATCGCTAAATTAGGTAGAAAAGTTCATTATTTTGCCTTTTTTGGTTCTTTTTGTACGTTTTTTTATCCAGAAACAGAATTATTTTATAAAATTTCGTTAAAAACAAACCAAATTAGGCCCAAAAACACGCTATTTTTGCATTGTGTTTAAGTACATTTTCGAAATAATTATAAATTTTTTTTTTGTTTTTTGACCAGAGACTTATTTATTTTCCTAGATTATGTCAAAACATGACTAAAAATTACAAGAAATAAATATAACGTAGTTTCGCTTATTTACTTTGATTTAGTTCATTTTGAGTAAAATTTTATGAAAAAATAAATCAAAAAATACTAATTTTGGTCGAAGATGGTGTTACTGGACCTTTTCAAGTCTTTATATCGAACTAAAATCTGTTTGTTTCGAGATTTTGCTAAAATAAACCACAAAAAAAACACAAAATCAATTTTCCCCATTTTTTCGTCAAAATTAGTTGGCAACATTGAGAAATGCAAAATGGCAGAGCAGGTTTCTGTATTATCAACAGTGCCAATTTCCTAACTGTCATAAAAACTGTCAGACGTCAAAATTTGACGTTGACGTTTCTGACTTTTTGACATTGTCAGTGTCATTCATCCTAGATTTTTGGTTATGTTTCCTATTTTTGACATTGTCAGTGTCATTCATCCTATTTCAAAAGCAGTGTTGTCAGGTCTTGTGAAATGTCACCATTTTTGGTGATTTTTATGCTTAATTTAATGATTTTTTTAGAAATGTAACTGCAATGTCAGCAAAAATTATGTATTTTTAGCATTTTTGCACGTTTTTACCCAAGAACTTGAATTATTTTGTGAAAGTTTCTCAAAAACAAGTCGAAAAATCACGTTAAGAAAATAATTTTGTTTGTTTTTTAAATGAGATTTCAGTCAAAGGATCAAAAAATCGCTAAATTAAATAGAAAAGTTTATTATTTTTCCTTTCTCGGAACTTTTTAGTACGTTTTTTAGTCAGAAATAGAATTATTTTATAAAATTTTGGTAAAAACAAAAAAAAATTGAAAATTGAAAATAGCTCAAATTAGTTTAATTTAGAAAAACTCTTATTCAAGCCAGTATTTGGTTGAAACACTTTGATTCAGGTGGATTCCTATTTTCAAATTGAGCCAAATCGATTGAAAATATCACAAATTGCTTTATTTTAGCCTAAAATTGAGATTGAAGAAATTATTTTTATAAAATACATTAATTACGTTATTTTTGCATTTTAGAGTGTTTAAGGACATTTTCAAAATAATTACAAAGTTTTTCGAAAAATTTTGCTAAAACTGGCTAATAATTTACAAAATTAGATTGAAATTGATATTATTTTAGTTTGTTTTTCTCGATTTTGTTTGTTTTTCAACTAGAGACTTATTTATTTTGCTAGATTATGTCAAAACATGACTAAAAATTTTGAGTAAAACCTTGTCAAAAAATAAATCGAAAAACACTAAATTTGGTTGAAAATGGTGTTACTT
>NW_025400983.1:1859789-1874525 GCF_015345945.1 Tribolium madens
GAAAATAAGTCGAAAAATCACCTCATTAGTTAAGAAAATAATTCTATTTGTTTTTTAATGTGATTTTACTCAAATGGTCAAACAATGGCTAAATTAGGTAGAAAAGTTCATTATTTTGCCCTTTTGGGCACTTTTTGTACGCTTTTCAGTCAAAAAAAGAATTATTTTATAAAATTTCGTCACAAACAAGAGACTTATTTATTTTGCAAGATTTTGCCAAAATATGATTACAAATTACAAAAAATTAGTCTAAATTGACGTTATTTTGTTGGATTCAGCTCATTTTGAGTAAGATTTTGCCAAAAAATAAACCGAAAAACACAAAATTTGGTCGAAAATGGTGTTACTTGACCTTTTCAAATGTTCATATTGATCTAAAATCTCAGTTTTTTTTCGAGATTTTGCTAAAAGAAACCAAAAAAAACAACATAAAATCAAGTTTTCAAGTGTTTTAGCATGTTTTTCAGGTAATGACGTAACTATTTCGTAAATTTTCGTTAAAAAAACTATAGAATTAGACTAAAAATGTGTCATTTTTGCTTTTTTATCCAAGTTTTTGAGAAGATTTGCAAGATTTAAGTAGAAAACGTAAACATTTGACAGTAACAGAAAAATATAAATGTTGTAATTTTCTGAAAATATGTGCAAATCTGACAACTTTTTCAGCTCGGATCTGGTGAATTTGATTTTTCCGAGTTGGCAACTCTGATCGAAATCACAGACCACTTTGATCACAAAGCTTGGAGGGGTTATAAAGGGGGCTTCCGGTGCACGTAAAGTGTCCACATTTGCCACAATTCCAACTTAAAGTAGTAAAAACGTGACAACAAAATTTCACTCAAATTGGATAAAACGAGTCAAATTTTTAAACAAAAAACATAAACACTCAATTTTTCCTAAATTTGAGGTCGAAAACCCTTCAAGGCTTGTCTCAAATTAAATTTCCAGTTCAAAATTGCGATAAAACATCTCAAAACACATAATTATTGAAAATTTGAACGCAACTGTCACATTTGAATTGTCAGAAAATTGGGTTAAATTTTGACAGATTTGAGTAAAACTCGGAATTTTGGGGGTTTTTACACCCGCTGAATCACCCCCTGACCACATTTTAGTTTGATATGTTTCCAAACACATTTTAGGAGTCCCATGTCCAAATTAAATGTGATTTTTGTTAAATAAGTTGGCAACAATGAATTGAAAAAAATGACCTAGCAGGTTTCTTTGATTAAAAGGTGATTTGGAATAAAGAAAAATTTTTTTTAAAGTCGTTAAAAACAATGATTAACACATTGGATTACAAAAAACTGGTAAATTTTAGTTTGTCAAGTTGTCTCAATACAATAGTGTTTTTTACTAGATGACAGTTAACGTTGGTAACACTTATATTACTAATCGGGAAACACCCCATTTGATTGAATATCTCCCCTCAGGGATCATTCCGCCCCCCGAGGACGCCGCCCCCGCCCCCTGTTGGGAGAACAGCACCGACGTGTTCCCCAAACCTTGCGGCAACATGACCGACACGGAAAAACTGAGCTCAAAATCGGAATGCAGCGTGGAGACAATACGTTGCCCCAGTCGGCGCCTCCGCCCCTCGAGCACTTGCGAGGAACGCAGCGTCGACCGTCTCTACCTCAGCGCTGTGGCCTCCTCGAAACGTGGGGGCAAACCCCGCCGCCAGACGCTCCTAGTCATCACCAGCGACTACTTCGGCCCCGAAGCCGACGCCCTCCACGTGCAGAAGGGCGACGTGGTGGGGCTGTTGCACAGCCACGTGCCCGGCTGGTTCTGGGTGCGCAACAAAGGGGGCGCTGAGGGCTTCATACCGGCGGTTATAGCCGGTCACGGTTTTTTGTAAATTTGTAAAAAATTATTTATTAAATTAATTAATATAAAGAGAGTTGCAAGTTTTTGTAAATGAAATTGCTACAAACGTCGATTTTGGGGCTCGACCCCGCGATACACAAAGTCTGGAAGGGCTCCTCCTGGTGGACGGCGCTGTAACTAGTCACGGGGGACGTGGGGATCTCCGTTATGATGTCCCCATTGAAGCTCATCTGGTAGAACAAACTCGAGCGCCCCCCTGCGAAAATCCTGTCTTGGTAGATCTCCGCCACGTGAATGCCTTTATCATCAATGGGGAACACTGTGGAGACATTTAAGGAGCGCAAATGCCATAAAGACAGTCGGGGGCCCCCGCCGCACAACTGAAACAACACATTAAGGGGGCTATTTGTCTCTAAAGCAACGAAATACCAGCCAATCGTCATTAATCCCAACACCCCCAATCCAAGGCCCTAGCTCCCCCCGTGCCACCTTATCCCGCGTGTGGGGCTCAATTCTGCTAACAGGGGGGCCACCTCGCACGTCCCACAACAACACAAGCCCGTCTTCGCCCCCCGAAACCAATTTATTGTTGCTAAAAATTCAAAATGGCCACAACTGAATTACAGGTTCCTGTAATCACTTACAAAAAGTTGATGCAATGGATGTAATTTTTGTGCCCCCGTAAACTCCTCACTTCCTTTCGTGTCTCAATGTTGAAAATGTAGACATTGTTGTCCCCACAGGCCGCAAAAAGCAAATTATTCTCATTTTCGAGGACCAAACAATTAACATCGGGTTTGTCGAAACTGTCTTTGGAATTGGGGATTTCGATTGACCACGAACATGAGGGCTTTTTGCTTGTCTTGACGTTCTTCCACGCGTACCCCAAAATCTCCCCAACTGTCCCGACTACAAGGAACGATTTCGTGGTCAATAAACTGTTTATTTGGACGTCTTCTTTGATCGTGAACGTGTTTTTGGGGAGTTGGTCCTCCTTAGTGATTGAACTTCCTTGATTTGTCAGTTTTGAGAGACTAAAAAGTCGGGTTAGGGGGCTATCAAAAATGACTCATACTTACTGGAACACGGAAATTGTGCCGTAGATGTCACCCACGACGAGGTAGTTGCCACAGGGGGTGAAAGTCTGGCTCAAAACCGTATTATAGAACGATTTATTCAGTTTATTCACCATTTTGAGGTTACAAAAATACAACCTTTTTTGTATTAAACCCAAGTCTAATAAACAATATTACGAAACAAACACGTTTTTTACTGACAATTCTGAGATTATAAAGAAGAGAAATGTGTTTTTAACACAGATACAGCCCCAAACAAAACACAACATAACCTCAAAAATTATTTATTGACATTTAATATCGACAACTTGATACACAACAGTGTTACACTGATTGCATAACTACAATATTTTTATTTTTTTTAATAAAAAACTTAATTTACATCAGTCACAACACTGTAGCTATTACAGGAGTAAAATTCTGACTCACAACCGTATTGTAAAACAATTTACTGCCCCAAAACTAAAACATTATTTATTTCACACTTTTGTTAAACTGGTTGCATAAACACAACTTTTTTTTTCATTTTTGCTGAAATAATTGTAGGAAACCCCCATTTACGTCTTCTTCGGGTTGATTTTCCTGAAAGTCAGGTTGAGTCGCACCCCTGGTGCCCTTTTGCACGGCGGCAGGGCGTGGTACCAGTAATTATTAGTAGGGGGGTTCATCAGGAGAAGACTCCCGTGTTGGAGTTGAATTTTGACTAAAATAAATAAATAAGTTGTGCAAAATCTCGTATTTGGGTACCTGGAGCTATGGTTCTCTCTTTTTTTCGACAGTCTTGATGTTTTAAAACAAACAGTCTTTGTTGGCCTAGAGACAAGGAGGCTATTGGGGTGCCCTTATCTAACTCAGATTCGTTGTCTTTGTGCTCCCCTATATGGTCATTGCCGTCCCGATACCTAAAAAATTTCTTGGGGGGCTATTTTCTTTATTTTTTTTCTTACCTGTTTATAAGAACAAAATTATAATTAAACCCCGTGACACGTTTCAGGAGGTCACGAACTGAAATCAGAGTCTCAGTCCAGGGTTTACAAGGGACTGAAGTGCCTGAAAACTTGTAAATCGTCCCTTGGTCCCCATATGCTGCTTGTTGTCGCGGAATTTGGTGCCATTTCCCGAAAACTTTCACCTGAAAGCCCCCATTATCAAGTTTCAGGTTTCAGACGCCCCAAATCTCACTTTAGATAAGTCACCGGTGAGATATTCAACTGTATCCTCCAATTGTTGCATCAACTCACTCGCTACGTCGCTCGAGAGTAGCGAAAAATAGTCCAAATGCAAATTCTCAGCTCTGATTTCTCTCTTTCGAAGCTGAGAAGTCTCAATAGTCTCTAGACACGACCCCAGGTCGATTTTCCGTCTTTTAAACATAATTGTCTGCGAGAAAATTAAAAATTCAAAATGTGTCATGTCATTGTAGATTTATTATTCTAAACAAAGTTTAATAAAACCTTCATAAGTCCCCAACGTGGTAATAATACTAAACTCTCAAAGTTAGACACAATTAATGAAGTAATTTTGTTTTTGTCACATTGGCAGCGAGTTCAGTGACCTTAAAGGTCAAAAACCGCCAAATTTAACCTCAATTTTGCAACAAATGCCAATTAACGCAATTACTTTCTCTCTTCACCGCAATTAATCACTATTATGGGGGCCCCGGAACGCATCCTTACATCATTTGGGGCGCATCCGTGAAAGTAACGGCACTTGCTCTAAGTAAATAATTTCCTCTCTTACCCAACCGGTGGCTCTTTTCCGTGTTTCACGTTATATAAATTGGGGACTTGGGGGCTGGGTCACAATGCGTCGAAGTGAGAGGGCTATCAATGCGTGGTACCGTTTTCTGTGATTCTGCTCAGTGTGGGTTTCGCAGTTCGCGACCGTCAGTGTGCCACACGCGCCAGCTATAAACCGCAAACTGGGGAGAAAATTCGTGATTTTGTGAAATGTGAACTGTTTTTCACCGATCTTGGACGAAATTGCACTAGGTGAAGAAAAAACGTTTTTTTAGCGAGTTTTAATTAAAACACTCTGTATATTAATTATTTAAAATTCAGTTGCTAGGTAACATCAGTGATAACTAAATTGTCATTTTGACAATTTAGTGTGTTGCTTAGCACTGATTTTAATTAATCGCTTAATTATTTCTTTTTTTTTCAATTAATACTTTATTTGTTATTGTTTACTTATTTTTAGTTCCTGGTACATAATTAATTAGTTAATTAAGACAGACGTGATTAAAAATTCTTAATCAATTTTTTTCACCAGTTCTTATAAAGAAAATAATTTAATTATTTTATTGTACTTATCTAAAATTTTTGGAATTAGTGTAATATTCGTTCCGAATTGCTACTACTTTCAAGGTCAAATTCCTAAAAAAATGCCTTTAATTTCAAAAAAATTCAATTTCATAAAAATGCCGTTGAAATTCCAGTAATTCCAAAATATTTTACCGAAATTCCGGTATTCTAATAATCCATCGTAATTCTATTGTTTTCCGATTAATTCCTGTAATTTCAACTTAATTTACTGAATGTGTTGAATTTTCGAAAAAAAATTAAATGATTTCAAAAATAATTCCAGTAATTCACAAATAATTCCAGTAATTAAAAAAAATACACCTAAATTCCAATAATCCATAGTAATTCCAATGTTTCCAGATTAATTCCTTTAATTCCAACTTAATTTTTAAATTCCACAATAATTTCTATAATTCCAAAATTACAGTTAATTACATATAATTCCCGTAATTCACGAATAATTTCAGAAATTTGAAAAAAAACACCGGAATTCTAATAATCCATTGTAATTCCAATATTTTCATACTAATTTCTCTAATTCCAACTTATTATCGTAATTCCATAATAGTTCTTATAACTCCAAATTAATTTCCATAGTTCCAAATTCAACGTAATTTCCAAAAAAATTAGATGATTTAAAAAAAAAATCTAGCAATTCCAGAAAAATTATAGTAATTCACAAATAATTCCGATTGTTTTAAGAAATTCAAGGTAATTTTCAAAATAAATTAGATAATTTAAAAAAGAATTCTAGCAATTTCAAGAAATCACAAATAATTAAAAAAAATTCACCGAAATTCTCATAATTCCAATGTTGTCAGATTAATTTCTATAATTCAAACTTAATTCCAACTTATTATCTGTAATTTTAGAATAATTCCTGTAATTGCAAATTAATTTATGTTTAAAAGAAATTACCTTGAATAATTCCAGAAAAATTTCACTAAATCACAAATAATTCCGTTAACTTACGAATAATCTCAGGAATTCAAAAAAATCCACCGAAATTTCAATAATCGATCGTAATTCTATTGTTTCCCGATTAATTCCTGTAATTCTAACTTAATTTTCTAAATTCAACATAATTAAAAAAAAATATTTCAGGAAGAATTCCAGTAATTCAAAAATAATTCCGAAAATTCACAAATAATTTCAGTAATTCAAAAAAAAAATCCACCGAAATACCAATAATCCATCATAGATCCAATGTTCTTATAATTCCAACTTAATTTTCGTAATTCCACAAAAATTCCTATAACTCCAAATTAATTCTGATAATTCCAAATTTAAAATAGTTTTCAAGAAAATTAATGATTTCAAAAAGAATTTCAGCAATTCCAGAAAAATTACAGTAAATTAGATATAATTCCGCTAATTCACGAACAATTTCAGAAATTTGAAAAAAAACACCGAAATTCCAATAATCCATCGTAATTCCATAATAATGATCATAACTCCAAATTAATTTTGATAATTCTAAATTTAAAGTAATTTCTAAGAATATTAGATGATTTCAAAAAGAATTTCAGTAATTTCAAAAAAATTTATTAATTCACAAATAATTAATTTAGTAATTTAAAAATTAATTTAATTTCGATAATTTAGGAATAATTTCAGAAATTCAAAAAAATCTACCAAAACTTCAATAATGCATCGTAATTCCAATGTTTTCAGATTAATTCCTATAATTCCAACATAATTTTTGTAATTCCACAAAAATTCCTATAACTCCAAATTAATTTCGATAGACCTAAATGCAACGTGGTTTTCAAAATAAATGAGAAAATTTTAAAAGAATTCTAGCAATTCACAAATAATTCCAGTAATTCAAAAAAAAATCCACCAAAATTCTCATAATTCATCGTAATTCCAATGTTGACAGATTAATTTCTATAATTCAAACTTAATTCCAACTTAATTTCTGTAATTCTATAATAATTCTTGTAATTGCAAATTAATTCCGTTAAAAAATTCAATGTAATTATCTAAAAAGTGAAGTAATTCCAAACAATCCAAAAATAATTTTAATTTTAATATTTCCTAAAATTTTTATTAATTTTAAAGGTAACCCTCGATATTATATGATTGTTGGTTAGCAATTGCAGTTTACTTTTTAATATTTTCCAGCAATTTGAAACAGATATTAATTAATTGTTATTCCCGATTACAACGTTTGTGTTTCTTGAACCATAGTGCTTTATAATATGTAGTATTTGTTCCAAATTGCTGGACAATCAAGGTCAAATTCTATTGTTGTTTAGCAACTGTATACATTTTAACCTTGAATTATGCCAGCAATTTGAAACAAATACTAATTAATTCTCTTTTCAAATAAGTACAATTATTTGAATGGAAATTTGTTGTTTCGGTTTTTGACCTCGTGAATCATTTACTTTATTATAATTACTGTAGTATTTGTTCCAAATTGCAATGAGGTAGGGGCATTTTCACACTTATTTATTTTGACCGGATTTTCCACCTCGCCACAAGGAAGCTCCCCGGATTTTTCCGGGGCAATAGACAACAAAGTGGTAACCATGGCGACTCCCTCGCCTATTTTTAACCGTGTGCGAAAAAAAATCATTTTCGAATAAAAATTTCATTGAAATCTCGATGAGTGTTTTATGATAGCGAAACAAAGCGTTTTAATTGGATTTGTAATTTATGGTCCGGAATCGAATTTGGTGTGACATCAAAGCGGCCTGGCACGGCGTCACTCCATCGACCGGAGTATTCCTCAATTAGCAAGTCCGGGCGATGATGTGTTCCGGGGATTTTTCAACACCGGAAAAATCATCGTAAATGGCGTTTTTCGAGGCGAATCACGCGTTTTCTAGGCCGAGACGTGCGAAAAATTCGATATTTGCGGAGGACGAAATTCAAGGGAATTGTTGTTGGAAAAATCGACAACTTATCGCCACTTTTATTGCTTCGTGAGCATTGCGCGAATTTAATCATCGTAAAACGGAATTTTGAGGTGAAATATTCATTTTTCAGGAGCCAAAATGGTGGTTTATTCGTGGAGTTGGTCCTGGGTGATCCTTCTTGTGTTTCATTCGCGTCATACAACAGCAGGTGAGTGTTTGGTCGAATATCGATTCGGTGCGAATTCGGTGATGAGTTAAAAACGATCAGTTCCGGATGACCGGTAGACCGGAATTCCGGGTCTCCAAACAAAAATAACATTCACAAAAAGTATTTTAATCATGATTAAAACGGGATTTAAGCGGACAAAGAAAGCATTTTTCAGCAAGTAGTACATACAAATTTTTTCTACAATTATTTTATTTACCGCTATTTAATTCTTTTAGAGCCTTTATTGTTAATAAAAAAAGTGACTTTTTACGCAGTGGTAAAGGAGAGGCTTTGCTGTATCGTTTGACGTAGTTAATATTTGTTTTTGTTATACAGGGTGATAAATAAAAATTGTGCAATTTTCAAACATCTTTTATTGTTTTAAACAACTGATTTGAAATCCCTATAAATAATTAATTAATTAAAAAGTAAAGTTGTACTTGTTGGTAGAAAAAGTATTTTTCTGTCGTTTGCTAAATTATGCCATTTTTTGTAAAATTATGAAAACACATTTTCTTTCATTCTTCTAGGACAATTTTCATTATCAATAATTTTATATATTAGTAAAGAAGGCTTTGTTTTATTTTTTGACTTAATTTTTATGTGTTTTTATATACAGGGTGCTAACTAAAAGTGATAAATTTGTGTGATTTTGAGAACTTTGTTTTTTAAGCGTAACAAGTGTATATTTTTTGTCGTTTTAAAACTGTGACATTATGTTTTATTTCGACTGCGGCGTTGCCAAGTTATTGACAATTTTTTTCAAAATTTTGAAAATACGCGATTTGATTTAAATTTTTCTAGGGCTTTTATTATTAATAATAAAAAAGTCAAATTCTATTTGTTAATAAAAAAGGTCTTGTTCGATCGTTTGATATATTTAATTTTTATACAGGGTGTCAAATAAAAGTGATTGAAATGTGCGATTTTTGAACACTCAAAACCTAGTTTGTTTTTTTTAATTACAGTTTCCATACTTTTTTACATTCTTATTTGGTTTCCTAAATAGTTTGTTTGAGTTTTAGATTGCGGTGTTGCCTTTTTTTGTAAAATAGTGAAAACACAATTTTTAAATTCTTCTAGGACAATCTTCATTATCAATAGAAAGTAAGATTTTACACATTAGTAAAGAGGCCTTGTTTTATTTTTTGACTTAATTTTTATGTGTTTTTTATACAGAGTGCTAACTAAAAGAGCGATTTTTTGTATATTTTTTCAACATTTTTGTCGTCTTAAAACTGTAAAATCATGTTATATTTCGACTGCGGCGTTGCCAAGTTATTGACAATTTTTTTCAAAATTTTGTAAATACGCGATTTCATTTAAATTTTTCTAGGGCTTTTATTATTAATAATAAAAAGTCAAATTCTACTTGTTAATAAAAAAGGTCTTGTTCGATCGTTTGATATATTTAATTTTTATACAGGGTGTCAAATAAAAGTGATTGAAATGTGCGACACTCAAAACCTAGTTTGTTTTTTTTAATTACAGTTTCCATACTTTTTTACATTCTTATTTGGTTTCCTAAATAGTTTGTTTTAGTTTTAGATTGCCATTTTATGAAAACACATTTTTTAAAATCTCTTAGGTCAATTTTCATTATCAATGGAAAAGTAAGATTTAATAAGAAGACCTTGTTTTGTTTTTTGACTTGATTTTCGAGTGTTTTTTATATACAGGGTGCTAACTAAAATAAGTGATTAAATTGAGCGATTTTTAAGCGTAACAATTGTATATTTTTTGAACATTTTTTGTCGTTTTAAAAGTGTAAATTCATGTTTTATTTAGGTTGCGGCGTTGCCAAGTTATTGACAATTTTTTTCAAAATTTTGATAATACACGATTTGACTTAAATTTTTCTAGCGCATTTATTATTAATAATAAAAAAAAATTCTACTTGTTAATAAAAAAGGTCTTGTTCAATCATTTGATATATGTATTTTACTTTTATACAGGGTCTCAAACAAAAGTGATGAAAATGTGCGATTTTTGAACACTCAAAACTTAGATTTTTTTAAAAATGACAGTTTCTATACTTTTTCACATTTTTATTTGCTTTCCTTAATAGTTTGTTTTAGTTTTAGATTGCGGTGTTGCCATTTTTTGTAAAATTATGAAAACACATTTTCAAAATTTTTCTGGAACAATTCTTATTATCAATAGAAAAGTAAAATTTTATATATTAGTAAACAAGGCTTTGTTTTATTTTTTGACCTAATTTTTAAGTGTTTTTTATATACAGGGTGTCATATAAAAGTGATTAAATTGGGCGATTTTAAGCGTAATAACTGTTTTTCTTTAATAATTTGAATGTTTTTTCAAGATTTTTTTGTCGTTTTAAGACTGTAAAATCATGTTTTATTTCGGTTGCAGCGTTGCCAAATTCCTGACAATTTTTCTGTCGTTTGCTAAATTTTGCCATTTTTTGTAAAATTATGAAAACACATTTTTTTAATTCTTCTAAGACAATCTTCATTATCAATAGAAAGTAAGATTTTACACATTAGTAAAGAGGCCTTGTTTTATTTTTTTGACTTAATTTTTATGTGTATTTTATACAGAGTGCTAACTAAAAGTGATTAAATTGAGCGATTTTTGAGCGTAACAACTGTTTTTTTTTTAATAATTTGTGTATTTTTTCAACATTTTTTGTCGTCTTAAAACTGTAAAATCATGTTATTATTCGACTGCGGCGTTGCCAAGTTAATGACAATTTTTTTTTTAATTTTGAAAATACGCGATTTGATTTAAATTTTTCTAGCGCTTTTATTACTAATAATAAAAGGAGTCAAATTCTACTTGTTAATAAAAAAAGTCTTGTTCGATCGTTTGATATATTTCATTTTTATACAGGGTGTCAAATCAAAGTGATTAATATGTGCGATTTTTGAACACTCAAAACTTATTTTTTTTTAAATTACAGTTTCTATACTTTTTTACATTCTTATTTGTTTTCCTAAATGGTTTGTTTTAGTTTTAGATTGCGATGTTGCCTTTTTTGTAAAATTGTGAAAACACATTTTTTTAATTTTTTAAATTCTTCAAGGACAATCTTCATTATCAATAGAAAGTAAGATTTTACACATTAGTAAAGAAGGCCTTGTTTTATTTTTTAACTTCTTTTTTTATGTGTTTTTATATACAGGGTGCTAACTAAAAATGATTAAATTGAGCGATTTTTGAGCGTAACAACTGTTTTTTTTTTAATGACTTGTATATTTTTTCAACATTTTTGTCCTCTTAAAACTGTAAAATCATGTTTTATTTCGGTTGCGGCGTTGCCAAGTTATTAACAATTTTTTTTCAAAATTTTGGAAATATACGAATTGATTTAAATTTTTCTAGCGTTTTTATTACTAATAATAAAAAATCTACTTGTTGATAAAAAAGGTTTTTTTAGATCGTTTGATATATTTCATTTTTATACAGGGTGTCAAATAAAAGTGATTAAACCGTGCAATTTTTGAACAATCAAAACTTACTTTTTTTTTCAGTGACATCCTACAATTTTTTTTTTACATTCTTATTTGTTTTTGTCAATGGTAGGTTTTGGATTTTGGTTGCAGTGTTGCTATTTTTTAACAAATTTTAAAAATACATGTTTTATTATTTTAAATTCTTCTAGTATCTTTATTATTCACATTAGGAAAGTAAGATTCTATAAAGTAGTAAAAAAGACTTTGTTTTATGTTTTGACATTATTTCTATGTGTTTTTTTGTGTACAGGGTGCTAATAAAAGTGATGATTTTGTGCGATTTTTAAGCAATTTTTTTTAATAACAAAGTGTCATTTTTCAACATTTTTTGTCGTCCTGAACACTATAAAATTAATTTTAGTTTTTAAATTTTGGTTGCGCCGTTGCCAAATTATTGACTTTTTTACAAAATTTTGAAAATAAATAATTTGTTTTACATTTTTCTATCATCTTTATTATTAATAATTGAAAAGTAAAATTTTTCAGATTGGTACCGGTTGATGTAAAATGTGTCTTCTTTTTGTTATACAGGGTGTTAAATAAAAATGATCAAATTGTGCAATGTTTAACTTCGTTTTTTAATTGACAACTTGCATATTTTTATCTTCCTAAATACTATAAAACCATTTTCTCTTTTTAAATTTGATTGCAACGTTGCCATTTTTTTGGTAAAGTTTTTGAAAATACATGCTTTGTTTTAAAATCCTCTAGCATTTTTATTGTTAATAATAGAAAAATGAAATTTAACACGATGGTAAAAAGGACTTTGCTCTATAGTTTGATGTAATTTTCATTATTTTTATTATACAGTGTGTTGACTAAAAGTGAACAAATTTTACAGTTTACAAACAGTCATAAATTCTTATTCGTTCTTCTAAATTATACAAAAACATCTTTTTTTTTTGGAGTTTGGGTGCGACGTTGCCAAGTTGTTGCCATTTTTTTCAAAATTTTGAAAATTCTTGTTTTGATTTGAAATTCTTTTACCGCCTTGATTTTTAATAATAGAAAAGTAAAATTTCACATGTGGGTAAAAAGGGCTTTGGTCCATCGTTTAATTATTTTTGTTACTTAAATTTTAATTAATTTCGTTGTAAAAAAATGAAAAAATCCTCCACTGTGTTAATTTTATTTCGCGACCGCTTTCACACAGTTTATTTCATTTCATTTAAAAGTTATCATCTCGCTCGAGGTTGCAGAATTACATAATTAGCGTCACTTTCTCTCACAATAATAATAAAACGATGAATATTCTGACGCAACCGAATGCATAATTCTCTTATCAAGCATAACAACACGATATTAATTAGTCAAAACTTTGTAACTTAACACCTTGGATACAACAATAGACGATTGTTGCCCAATTATTGTGCCACTCTCCGGACTTTTTTCAGGCTTAATCCGGCACACGCGGGAAGTGTACCCGGAAATCGGGCCCGGAATCGACGAAACCCAAGTCTGTTTCGTCGGAGATGTGGTTTACGCCTCCGGTGAGGCGGTTCCGGCGGACCAGCCCTGTCTCAAATGCAAATGCCAACCGCCCGGAGTCCACTGCGAGACGGTCCGGTGTGCCAAAAAGTCCGGCTGCAAGGCGGTGCATCGGCCCGGAAAGTGCTGCCCGGACTACCAGTGTGGTAATTGCATTTTTTTTCTACTTTTTATTTTTAATTTAATTATTTTTTTAATTTTCTTATTTGTCTTACCAAATGCTGCAACGTTGCCATTTTATTATTTATTATTATACAGGGTGGTAACTAAAAATTAAATTGTGCAGTTTTTAAACTATCATAATTTTAGTCTGTTTATTAACAACCTGTATTACATTTTCATTTTCAATCGTTTTACTAAATTATATAAAAACATATAATATTTTTGGATCTTGGTTGCAACGTTGACAAGTTATTGATTTTTATTTTACAAAATTTTGAAAATACATTATTTGTCTTGTTTTTTATTTTTTATTTTTCTTTATACTTTTTATATTCTTATTTGTTTTCCTACAAACTATAAAATTTTCTATTTTTTGATTTGGTTACAACGTTGCCATTTTATTTGTAAAAATTTTGAAAATACATGCTTTGTTTTAATTTCAACTAGTATTTTTATTATTAACAATAGAAAAATAAAATTTGACATGATAGTAAAGAAGGCTTTACTCCATCGTTTGATCAAATTTTCATTGTTTTTGTTATACAGGGTGCTACTATACAGGGTCTTTTTATTAACAACCTGTATATTACTTTCTTTACATTCTTATTCATTTTACTAAATTATAAAAAAACATATTATATTTTTGGATTTTTACTGCAACGTTCCCAAGTTGATTTTTTTTACAAAACTTTGGAAATACATTATTTGTCTTATTTTTTATTTTCTTTTATACTTTTTATATTGTTATTTGTCTTCCTACATACTATAAAATATATTTTCTACTTTTTGATTTGGTCACAACGTTGCCATTTTTCCAAAATTTAAAAAATACATAATTTCTTTTGTTTTTTAT
This sequence comes from Tribolium madens, assembly GCF_015345945.1. Lineage (NCBI taxonomy): Eukaryota > Metazoa > Arthropoda > Insecta > Coleoptera > Tenebrionidae > Tribolium > Tribolium madens. The sequence goes on from NW_025400983.1 coordinate 1,874,053, forward strand.
TATTTTTATTATTTTACACTCTTTTTTAGATTTTTATGTTTTCCTAGACACTAAAATATATTTTTTAGTTTTTGATTTGGTTGCAACGTTGTCATTTTATTTGTAAAAATTTTAAAAATTCATACTTTGTTTTAAAATCATGTGGTATTTTTATTATTAACAACAAAAAAGTAAAATTTGACATAATGCTTCATCGTTTAATGTAATTTTTATTGTTTTTATAATACAGGGTGCTAACTAAAAATGAACAGATTGTGCAGTTTTCAAACTACATATCATAATTTTAGTCTTTTTAACAACCTCCTGTATATTATTTTATCTACATTTTTATTCGTTTTACTAAATATTATAAACACTTTTTATATTTGTGCATTTTGATTGCGAAGTTGCCAAGTTATTGACTTTTTTTTAATTGAAATATATTATTTGTTTTCTTTTTTTTCTTTTATATTTTTTATATTTGTATTTAATAG
>NW_025400983.1:1874572-1879084 GCF_015345945.1 Tribolium madens
GTAGCCATTTTATTTGTAAAAATTTTGAAAATTTATGCTTTGTTTAAAATCATCTTGTATTTTTATTATTAATAATAGAAAAATAAAATTTGAAAAGATGATAAAGAAGGCTTTAGTCCATCGTTTGATGGTTTTTATTATACAGGGTGTTAACTAAAAATGAACAAATTGAGAAGTTTTCAAACAACCATAATTTTTTACTTTTTAATAATCGGTATTTTACTTTTTTCACATTCTCATTTATAAAATTTTTGGATTTCGATAGCGACGTTGTCAAGTTATTGGCTTTTTTTACAAAATTTTGAAAATACATAATTTTTTTATTGTTAATTACCTTTTATATTTTTTATATTTTTATTTTATATCCTTAATTGTCTTTCTAGATATTATAAAATACATTTCCACTTTTTGGTTTGGTTGCAACGTTGCCATTTTATTTGAAAAATTTGGAAAATAAATGTTTTGTTTAAAAATCATCTAGCATTTTTATTAACAATAAAAAAATAAAATTTGACATGATAGTTAAGAAGGCTTTGCTCCATCGTTTGATCTAATTTTTATTGTTTTTATTATACAGGGTGCTACTATACAGGGTCTTTTTATTAACAACCCGTATATTACTTTCTTTACATTCCCATTCATTTTACTAAATTATATAAAAACATGTTATATTTTTGGATTTTTACTGCAACGTTGCCAAGTTGATTTTTTTACAAAACTTTGTAAATACATTATTTGTCTTATTTTTTATTTTCTTTTATACTTTTTATATTGTTATTTGTTTTCCTACATACTATAAAATATATTTTCTATTTTCTGATTTGGTCACAACGTTGCCATTTTATTCGAAAAAATTTTAAAAATTCATATTTTGTTTTAAAATCATGTAGCATTTTTATCATTAACAACAGAAAAGTAAAATTTGACGTAATACTTTATCGTTTAATGTAATTTTCATTGTTTTTATAACACAGGGTGCTAACTAAAAATGAACAAATTATGCAGTTTTCAAACTACATATCATAATTTTAGTCTTTTTAACAACATCCTGTATATTATTTTCTCTACATTTTCATTCGTTTTACTAAATATTATAAACGCTTTTTATATTTGTGGATTTTGACTGCGACGTTTCCAAGTTATTGACTTTTTTGAAATTTATTATTTTTTATTTTTCTTTTATATTTTTATATTTTTATTTAATATCCTTAATTGTTTTTCTACATACTATAATTTCCACTTTTTGGTTTGGTTGCAACGTTGCCATTTTATTTGTAAAAATTTTGAATATTTATGATTTGTTTAAAATTATCTTGTATTTTTATTATTAATAATATGTAGAAAAATATATGTAGAAAAATAAAATTTGAAAAGATGGTAAAGAAGGCTTTGGTCCATCGCTTGATGTAGTATTCATTGTTTTTATAATACAGTGTGTTAACTAAAAATTAACAAATTGAGTAGTTTTCAAACAACGATAATTTATTACTTTTTAATAACCTGTGTTTTAATTTTTTCACATTCTAATTTATTAAATTTTTGGATTTTGATTGCGACGTTGACGAAGTTATTGAGTTTTTTTTACAAAATTTTGAAAACACATTATTTATTTTTTTAATTTTTATTTTCTTTCATGTTTTTTATATTTTTATTTTATATTTTTAATTGTCTTTCTACATACTAAAAAATACATTTTTACTTTTTGGTTTGGTTGCAACGTTGCCATTTTATTTGTGAAAATTTGAAAAATGCATGCTTTGTTTTAAAATCATCTAGAATTTTTTTCATTAACAATAGAAAAATAAAATTTGACAAGATGGTAAAAAAGACTTTGGTCCATCGTTTGATGTACCTAATATTTATTGTTTTTATTATACAGGGTGATAACTAAAAATGAACAAATTGAACAGTTTTCAAACAACCATAATTTTTTACTTTTTAATAACCGGTATTTTACTTTTTTCACATTCTTATTTATTAAAATTTGGATTTTCCTTGCGACGTTGTCAAATTACTGACTTTTTTTACAAAATTTTGAAAATACATTATTAGTTTTGTTTTTTTTTTAATATTTTCTTTTGTATTTTTGCTATATATTTTTAATTGTCTTTTTACATACTTTAAAATACATTAATATTTTTTGCTTTGGTTGCAACGTTGCCATTTTATTTGTAAAAATTTGGGAATTTTTTGCTTTGTTTTAAAATCATCTATTAACAATAAAAAAATAAAATTTGACAAGATGGTAAAGAAGGCTTCGCTCCATCGTTCAATGTAATTATACAGGGTGTTTTTTTCTTTTTTAATAACCTGTATTTAATTTTTTTCACTTTCTTATTTAATTTTTTTTTGGATGTCGGTTGACTTTTTTTACAAAATCTTGAAAAAAATGGTCTGTTTTTATTTTTTTTCAGAATGTTTTCACGAGGACAAAGTTTACGCAAATGGCGAACGCCTGAATTCCTCAGCAGGAAACGAGTGCAAAGTGTGCTATTGTCGAGGGGGCGAAATCCAGTGCACCCAAGTCTCCTGCTACACTCGGCGGGACTGCGAGGCCAAAACGGTCCCCGGCCAGTGTTGCCCCAAATACGACCATTGCCCACCGCTTGAAAACCGCGAGAAGATCACAATCCAGGAGATAATCCCTGAAAAACCTGAAAACTCCACAAACGAAGTCGGCGATTCAGAGGCCGAATCGAGCGAAATCTCGGAAGTTTTTCAGCAGCCCCCTTCAGTTCTGCGCATCGGAGACAAGCTTCTCTTCCTGAAAAAGGGCGAATTGGTCCCTGAAAAAAACATAACGACGCCGGCGTCGGTCATCACAGTCATCGGGGCCGAAGGCCTAGAACGCGGGACTGAAGAAAGCGCTGAAACTGAAACGGCCGATTCCGGGGAATCCCACATTCTCTCACTGGTGAAAAAACCGACTGAAACGGACATTGAGGTGTACACTGAAAGGGAACTCGAGACGGAAAGTGTGACTTACGACACTTTATTGAAGGAAAGTCCCACTTACCGGCCTGATGTTGAAACCACGACAAATCGGGAGGAATATGCCACTTTCGCGCTCGATTCGCGTGAGAGTCTCGAGGAGGCGGCTGAAGGGGCTGAAAACGCCAGTGTTGAAGCTGAAACCACTCTGAATCCGCTGAAACAGGACGTGGAGTTGATCAACACGACGAAAATCAAACGCGAATCTGAATCCGAATCCGTTTTCAGGGAATTGGAGTCGGAATTGAACTCCACTGAACGCGTCCAAAGCGAGGAAGAGGCCAAAAACGAGTCCGAGAGGATTTTCAAAGAGCTTTTGGACGAGACTAGCACTCCGAAAACAAGGAGTAAAAATGAGAATTTGGACCGGATTACTGATGCCATCGCCAAATTGACGCTGAAAGGCAAGAAGGGGGCTTTCGAGCCCCAATCTTCGAATGTTTTAGGTTTGTTGTCGAATTTTTTCACTGGGAAAAAATAATGTATGTTGCCATTGTGTGTTTGTTACATATCATCATTAGTGAAGCGTCATTATGACTTTTCTAAAGTGTTTATTTATTAATCATGCATTTTAATGTTAGTTGTGTTAATTTATGTAATTATTATGAGAAATAAATGTTTTATTATGAAGTAAACGGGTTTAGTTTTTGTCGTGTATTGTTGGTTGCATATGTGTGATACAAGAATTGCAACCATTTTTATTTTTAATCAAAAATAAATGCAAAATTTTTGATTTCTAGATAAATTTTTTTATATTTTTGCGTTTTTTGATTTTTTTAAATTATTCTACAGCTTAAATTCATGTATTTCGTAAAAAAAAATTATAGAATTTTTTATTTTATGGAATTTTTATTTTATCTAGTTATAATTATTTTTTTATTTTTTGAATTTTAAAAATTCTTGCTTTTTGGGTTTTAAGTTTCTTCCATTTTTTTACTTTATTTTCTCGATTACTGGACTCTAAATGTTCAGAATTCATTGATCTTGGGATTTTTAATTTTTGAATATAAATTTTTTGTACTCTTAGAATCTCAAACTTTTAGTTTTTTAAATTCCTATAAAAATATATTTTTTAATGTCTTGTTTCTATCAGACATAGATTCTATGAATTTTTGAAATTTCTGAATTTGTTAATTCTCAGACTTGATGTTTTATTTTTTAATTTTTGAAATTTGCTTGAACAAAAAAAATTGTCATTCTTAGAATTCCTAAATTCTCTAACTTCTGGATTCGACAAATGAAATTTCTAAATTCTTCCAATTTCTGACAGCTTGAATTTTGAAAATTAATGAAATTTTCATATATTTAAGAATCTTGGTCTCTGAAATTTGTCTAAATTTAAAATTCTTATGTGCCAAAAAAATATTAACAATAATAATACAAATTGTAATCAAAACAAAAAATAATAATTTCTAGATTTTGTGAATATTCGATTTTTGGATTTTTTTACAGAATCTTTAGACTCATTTACTTTTAAGAAACTATTGTGTGTTAATAATTCTAAGAATCCTCTGTAAAAAT
>NW_025400983.1:1879454-1880894 GCF_015345945.1 Tribolium madens
AAATTTTTTAATTTCGATTTATTTCGACTTATTTTTAATTTTAAGATTAGTAAATTCTTAGATTCTTAGAATTCTTTGATTTATTAGAATACTGGACGTTAAGAGAACTTGAAATTCTCAGATTTTTGAAGTACGTGAATTCTTCGATCTCTTCTTATTTTTCAAAATTTTTTGAATTCATTGTTTTGTAACCCAAAAAAATTTTGGATTTTCGGGCTTGTAAAAATTTTGCGCAATGACCAAAACTTCATTTTATTAACCTATTTGCCAAAATTCGGCGATTTTGGAATTTTTATCACTTTTCGATGAAAATTTTTAATTTCGATTTATTTCGACTTATTTAGAAAATTTTTATTTGTTTTTTAAACAGCAAAATTTCCACAACAACAAAACTTATTTATTTTTCCTTAATTCTTGACTGTCTAAATATAAAAAAATTGTTTGAATCGATTGTGGAATTTTTTTGTTCGAATTTGTGTAACTTTGTAATTTCTTAATTGTAATTTGTAATTTTTTGAATTACGTGAGAAATAATTCAGATATTATACCTTAAATTTTTAAATTTTTGCAATAATAATATGATTCTTTGGATTTTTGTGAAACTAGAATTCTCAAAATTTTCAAATTTAGAAACAGTGAATTCTTAGATCCTTAGAATTTTTTCATTTCCTAGATTGAGAACTTGGAATTCTCAGATTTTTAGCATTCTTTGATTTTAAAGTAGCTGAAATCTTAAATTCTCGCAGTTTATGAAAATTTTTTGAATTCAGTGTTTTGAAACTAAAAATTTTGGTAAAAATCTGCAAATTTTCAGAACTCTCCTCCATTTGCACAATGACCGAAACTTCATTTATTAACTTATTTGCCAAAACTCGGCAATTTTGGGGTTTTTCACCTTGTCATGAAATTTTTAAATTTTGTTTTATTTTGACTTATTTAAAAAAATTCCATTTTTTCCTAAAACGCCATGATTTCTACAACAAGAAAACTTATTTATTTCATTAGGGCAATCTTTCTTTATCCTTGATTGTCTAAATACAAAAAAAAATTGTTGGAATATTGTTGGAATCGGTTGCGGAAATTTTTTTTTGAAAGTTTGTGTGGGATATTTTTCTAACGTAACACTTTTTCACTAATTACGTGACAAATAATTAAGATAATAAACCTTTAATTTTTAAATTTTTAAAATGGATTTTTATGTAAGTGGTTAGAATTCTTAAAATTTTCAATTTTTTGAATTTCCTTGAATTCAAAAACTTTTAAGCATTCCAAAAATCTGTCATATTTATGAATTTTGTCTATTTTTTTTATGAAAGTTCTTGAATACGATTTTTCGACTGTTTTGTACTCAAAAGTGTGACATTTTCAGTGTTCTCCAGTGAATTTTCTAATTCTTTAATTTTTTGATTATTAAAATTTCTGGATTTTATAATTACTGTC
>NW_025400983.1:1881244-1884171 GCF_015345945.1 Tribolium madens
TTTTAGATTCATTTATGTATTTTTAAGAAACATTGGTGTGTTAATAATGCTAAGATTTCTCTGTAAAAATTATTCTTTAATTTTTAAATTTTTGAAATAATGTGATTCTTTATGTTTTTGTGAATTTAAAATTCTCAAAATGTTTAATTTTAAGATCCTTAGAATTCTCTAAATTCTTAGATTACTGGACGTTTTGAGAACTTGAAAATCTCAGATTGTTGAAGAAATACGTGAATTCTTGGATTTCTCGTTATTTTTCAGAATTTTTTTGAATTCACTGTTTGTAACCCAAAAAAATTTGGACTGTTGCGATGGTAAAAATTAGCAAATTTTAAGAAATTTCCTCCATGACCGAAACTTCATTTTATTAACTTATTTGCCAAAACTCGGCAATTTTGGGGTTTTTATCACCATGTCATGAAATTTTTAAATTTCGTTTTATTTTGACTTATTTAGAAAATTTCCATCTTTCCCTAAAACGCCAATAAGAAAACTTATTTATTTCATTAGGACAATCTTTCTTTATCTTTGATTGTCTAAATATAAAAAAATATTGTTGAAATCGGTTATTGTGGAAATTTTTTTTTGAAAGTTTGTGTGGGATATTTTTCCAACGTAACACTTCCTCACTACTTACGTGACAAATAATTGAGATATTAAACCTTTAATTTTTAAATCTTTAAGATGGATTTTTATGTAAGTGGTTAGAATTATTAAAATTTCTTGAATTTGCCCAAATTCCTTCAATTGAATTCAAAAATTCATTCTTTCAAAAAACTGTGACATTTTCAGCGTTCCCCAGTGTATTTTCTATCAATTTCCATAAACCTGAAGGTGAGTTTAGTGCATCACTAGATGAAAAACCGGTTTCAAACATTGAGAAACACGAATTTTTCGAATCAAAGTCAAACATTCTAGAAAATATCAACAAACTGTTCGTTGGTAAAAGCAAACACAGTCCGTGTGAGAATTTCCGGACAATACTTTCATTTGTTATTCGTGACTTAAATAATATACTTAAGCTTTCATAAAAACACCGTTTTTGCATGGAACTTTACATCTCTTATGAAATAATCCCCGGGAAACTGACGCAACAAAATCGAAAAAAAAAATCGAAAAATCGGTTATAACCTTTGAATTTGTGGTGTCACAAATTGCAAAACTAGCATTTGAAGAAGCTCAAACTCAACAAAAAACGCCTCCCATTCAGGTCATCGCATTTTCGCGTCTCAGGGGGGGAGGAGGAGAGATGGAGTGTCTTATATAAATGGAGAAACTGGAATCTGTGTTCATCGTGCATTTGTGAGTGAAAGTCGTGTTTTCGCCATGAAGATAGTGATTTTCTTGGCTTTGGCGGCCGTTTGCGGGGCTTTGCCCCAAAAAGAGGGCGGGGCGTACACCAACGAGGCCATCAGACAGGCCCAAAACACCTTCCTCATCCCCAAAGACGCCCAAATCCAGAAAGTGAGGCTCTGTGTTTTTTTGGCTTTTTTTGCAATTTTTTTTAGGTGCAAGAGGGGATCGAAATCGGGGCCTATGAGGGGATCCCCGGGAACCAGAGGATCAACCTGTTCGAGATTTTGGGCGACCAGTTTCCGACGGAAGTTGTGAATAATTTGCAGCAGCAAATCGATCAAGTTGGACGCAATTAATTTTTTTTTTCGCTTCTAGTCTTTTTTTTTCACTTCTCTTTTTTGCACCCCTCACAAAAATAAAAACTGATATTCTTCCACGTAAAGTGCCAATTCTGTGCTAGGTACGACGATTTGTATATAGTTTTTTTTTAATAAAACTTATTTTTTGTAAAGTTGGGTTTGATTGGGTGACCTCGGGAAGGTGAAAGTTTTTGATGTTTTGTGGCCTTGGCCCGAGACGGGACTTTCTCTTCTATACAAAATTTCGTGATGAGAAATAAAACCAATACTTTCATTGTTAATTGATTGGGAAAATAATTGCTTCATCTAATTATTTGGCACATAAGTGAAGAAATTTATTCCACACACGAACTTTCGAAAAATTATCATTTCCACAATCGATTCAATTTTTTCAGTTTTAGACGATCAAGGATAAAGAAAGTTTGTTGTAACCAAACAAACAAGTTTTCCTGTTGTGGAAATTAGAAATTTTCCAAATAAGTCGAAATAAATCGAAATTAAAAAAAAATATAACAAGGTGATAAAAGCCCCAAAATAGCCGAGTTTTGGTTTGTACAAATAGTCCAAAATTTGTACAAAGTTACAAAACACTAAATTGAAAAAATTTTCATAAATTGCAAGAATTCAAGACTTCAGGTATTTTAAAAATCAAAGAATATTGAAAATCTGAGAATTCGAAGTTCTCAATCAAAAAATTAAAAGAATTCTAAAGATCTAAGAATCACTGTTTCTAAATTTGAAAATTTGAGAATTCTAGTTTCACAAAAATACAGAGATTCAAATGTTGCAAAAATTAAAAAAATTGAACAAACTACAATTAAAAAACTACTAAGTTACACAAACTCAAAAAGAAAAATCCACAATCGATTCAAACTTTTTTTTTGATATTTAAACAATCAAATAAGTAAATAAAAGTTAAATAAGTTCTCTTGTTGTGGAAATTTTGCAGTTTCAGGAACAAATGGAAATTTTCTAAATAAGTCGAAATAAATCAAAATTAAAAAAAAAGTGATAAAAATCCCAAAATCGCAGTTTTGGGAAATAAGTTAATAAAATGAAGTTTTGGTCATTGCACAAATGAGGAAATTTTTACCATTCCGAAAGTCCAAAATTTTTTTGGGTTAAAAACAATGAATTCGTAAAATTTTGAAAACTAAGAAGTGATCCAAGAATTTACGTACTTCAAAAATATGAGAAATTCAAGTTCTCAAAACATTCAGTAATCTAATAAATCAAAAAATTCTAAGGATCTAAGAATTCACTGTTTCTAAA
>NW_025400983.1:1884208-1890530 GCF_015345945.1 Tribolium madens
ATTTATAAAATCGCAGAGACCTGGAAGTAGCTCCGGGTTTACAATTCTATACAGAAATAATGCATTTCAAGAAAATTTGCACAAAAAACTACACAACACAAATATTTTTTAAAAATAAGTGAATTTAAAGATTCTTTAAAAAATTCCAAAAATCAAATATTCACAGAAGCTATAAATTATTATTTTTTGTTTTATTGATTATATCGTTAATGCTTTTTGGGCGTTAATAAAATTTTATTATTATAGAGGGTTTACGTCATGAGAAATCTGAAGAATTCAGAAACCCTAATAACAGAATCCAGAAATCTATAAAAATAAATAATTCAGAAATCCAAGGTGTGCAAAAAACCAAGAAATTCACTAATTTATTTTTAAAAGAATTTAATAAACCAAAAGGCTTTTTTTAAAAATTCCAGTAAAACAAAAATTATAAAATGCAGAAATTTTAATAGTCAAGGAATCAAAAAATCTAAGAAACCAAAAGAAAGAATTAAGAAATTATTTGAACAATTTTAAGGTTTTTAAAACTTAAGAATCTTGAATTTAGACGAATTTCAGAGAGAGATTCTTAAATATATAAAAATTTCTATTAGAAGAATTCAGAAATTTTAATTGTCGAATCTAGAAATTAAAGAATTTAAGAATTCCAAAATCTGAAAAATTAAAAAACAAAACATGTCAAGTCCGAGAATTGACAAAATCAGAAATTTTAAAAATTCCTAGAATCTAGATTTGATAGGAACCAGGAATGCAAAAATATATTTTTATAGTAATTCAAGAAATCAAAAGTTTAGCAAGTTAAAACATTTATATTTAAAAACATTATAGCATTTAAAAATTTTTAAAAGCAAATAAGAATCCTAAATAAATTCTAGATTTAAAGTCCAGTAATCAAAGAAATTGAATCAAGAATCAAGAAATTCTGACGAATCTAGAAATGCAAAATTGAACTATGTGTATAAAAAATCGAAAAAAGCAAAAAATTCAGATATGATCCAAAAAATTTCACAACTTCAAATCAACAAAACTAAATCCTAAAACTTTTTAAGAATTAAAAACTCAAAGATTCATGAAATTAAACTGTAGAAAAATGTAAAAATTGAAAGACGCGAAAAATAAAATTTAATTCTAGAAATCAAAAAAATTTAGATTGTCCAAAATTTGAGAAATCCAAATGAATTAACGAAAAATTCTCAATGTTACAAAATTTACAAAAATCAAAAATTGTGACTAGTTTGTTTAAAATCTAAAAAGAAGTTTTTTGAATGCAGTTTTGATCCAAAAATTTGTAAAAATATGAATCTTGAAACTAATTTAAGAACGATAAAATTAATCTAAAACTTTGAGAAACTGGAAAATGCTGTTTGTATCAATTAGTTAATTTAAAAATAAATTAAATTTTTTTGGAAAATTTCTAAATTTGCAATCCGATTTGTAATCCGCCCCACTGACACACAAAATAAAACAAACAAAGTCGCCTAAAGCCAAAAAAATCCTTATATTTAGCATAACGTAATGATTTTAGCAAATAAAAACTGTTTTTGCAAGCGTTGTATTATTGGTTGCCTAACCCAAAACAAAGTAAAAACATTTCTCCCTTACATTTCCCCCAAAAAGTGTCTAAAACCCAACAATAAAACCATTTGTTACCACACATTTCACCAACAACCCGTTCGCAATTATTTGACAATAATTTCAATTGGCGTTGTATAATTGGTTGCCTAAAACCCGGCGCTTAAAAAAAAAATTTCTATTTTTTTTTTCAGAATAAAGCAATTTATTGCAATAAAGCCTCGTATGAGAATGTTGTACTGTTATCCGTCGCCACCTGTGCAAGAATCAAATTCAAATCACCCGATATGATGGGAGTAACGGGACCTCTGGTGTCAATTGTGAAGAGTACAAAGCGCGGCGAGACAACCAGTCGGACAAGTTTCCTCAATTTCCCCGAACTCGAATGTCACACACACCATAAGGGCGCCCCCTTGCCTTATCACGCGTTATCACTTTCACCCGTTTTTGTCCAATTTGTCACAATTAAAATTCTCGCCGAGGCTCACTGTTTGTTTGCTTCTTCCTCCTCGCGATAATCCGGGCACAAGCGTGTCATATGAAGACCTCCAACAGATCCTCAGTTCTTCGGCGGAGCTCCGCCAACATGCCTCGCGAGTGGAGCAGTGGACTGCTGTTGTTGTGTTTTGCTCTCGGTGTGATTTTTGAGGCTGATGCAGGTGGGCTTACCCCGAGGAGAGGTCGCTTTTGCATTGATTCGATCGGTTTTTACACGGTTTTCGGGTGATTCACGTAATTAATTAACACAAGTTCGAGTTAATTTGGTTAATTAATTGTAGCGGACGAATTAGCGTGTGAGCAAAAAAGAATAAAGGGAAATTAAGACGAGCGGAAGTTGTAAAATACAATGCAGTTATCTGGTTTGTGTAGGGTAAGGACGGGAGAGGTGGGCAGCGGGGAGGATACATACAGGGTGTCCCAACGAGTTGAAAAAGTCCATTAGTGACCTTTAAATGGTGAAATTAAAAAAAATGTATGGGACAAGTAATCAAGTAATTAAACAAAACAAATATTACTCGCGATTGGCATATTATTATAATGACTCAAAAAAAGATATAATAATATGATAAATTGACGCTATTTTTTAACGTTTGTCGAAACACTTACAATGTTTTAAAACTGATAAAATCAACGTCAAATTCTGTTTTCATTTCTTTCTTGTCTTTTCCTCCAGAAAAATTTCTAAAATTTATATCTTTACAAATTATTGAGCGATCAAGATAATTTGGTATCTTATCTTGATCGCTCGATATAAAATTACAGGTTAAAAAAAAATCTTTATTTTATTTTGCAAAAAATAACGATTTTTCGGCATATTTTTTGACCATAATTGCGTTTTTAGCTAAAAACCGTAATAAACCACTCAAGAAAATCAAAAATAGTGTTATTTTCGACAAAATTTATTAATTTTTAGGCCAGGTTTAGCAAAATCTGACTAGTTTTTATCTCAAAAACTTGTTTAAACCTTCAAAAAAAGCTAAAATAACACCAATTTCGACCAAATTTAATCAGTTTTCAGCTTATTTCTAAAAAAATCCTCGAAATAATGTTTATGGCCAAGAAACGAGCTAAAACTATAAAAAAAATACAAAAAAGATGTCATTTCTAGGCTAATTTGATGACATTTGAATTATTTAAGAGAAAATTTCGCAAAATCATAGAGTTTCTGACAAAAACATCAAATTCTGTTCATTTTTTGTATCTTGAGTCCATCAAAATTTCTAAAATCCATATTTGATTACAAATTATCAAATTTTGGTGATTTTTCAGCTTATTTTTGAAGAGATTCCTCGAAATCAGAGATTTTTGACCGAGTTTTCAAATTATTCTAGACGCAATTTTTAATAAATAGCCTACCTAAAAAACGTGCTAAACACTATGAAAAAAATTGATTTATTGATACTTCACGGGTTAAATAATACTGAAAACCATGACGTTTTTAACTGAGAAATGTGCCAAAACTTTAAGAAAAATACAAAAATGATGTCGTTTCTAGCTTAATTTGATGACATTTTAGATTATTGAGAACAACATTTCGCAAAATAATTGAGTTTCTGACAAAAACGTCAAATTCTGTTCATTTTTTGCTAATAGTACCAAAAATTTTGTATTTTTGTCTCTTGAGTTCATCAAAATTTCTAAAATCGACATTTATTTTTGAAGCTTATTTTAGTTAGTCCATCGATTAAAATTGTTTTCAACGTGTCTCAAAAAAGTCATTACAAACTTGTGTTTTTTTAAATGAAACACCATATGTTTCTTAGATAGATTTTAGGTTTTAGATAAACTTTTATTGGTCGATTTTGTTTAGTTTTAAAAATAAGACGGTTTTTTTGACTCAAACATACACTTTAAAAAAATTTATTACACTAAAACTAAGACATTTAGAAATATTTTTTTACTACCGCAAAGATGAAGGTACAAGCTATAAGGTTGTAACATTTTTTTAGTGTGTTGCATTTGCAAAGATAAAAAAGGCGTTTGTTAAAACTTCAATAACTTTAAAAATTTAAATGGAACACCCTATTTATTGTTTTTGCATTTAAAAGATTGTTAAATTGTCTTTCTAAAATTATTTACTTTTAGGTGTTTATAAACAATAACTAAAAAGATATTTAGCGTTAAACATTAAACTGTATAGTTACGTAAACAAATGTTTTTTTTTTATTTTGCTAGTTTTGTTGGCTTAAATGAGAAAAACATTCGTGGTTTGAGATCATAATTTTGCAGCAGATTTTTAAAATTTTAAAATCTCTCCCGGACTTGCCCTACATGCGAAATTTTTCTGAATTTTTTGTTGAATTATTATTAATTGTGCAATATTTCAAAAAAATGAGTAAAAAGTTTTGTAATAAATTTTGTAAATTGAGAATAAGAAAAGTTGTCAAAAAAAATTATTAATAATAATAATTATTTGTCATGTAAGTGTGACGTGGAGAAAATATCCCACACAAAGTTTCGGAAAAAAAAATAAAATTTAAAACAATCGATTTAAATATTTTTTTTATATTTAGACGGTTAAAATTTTGCAATTTTTGCCAATTCAGGAACAAAATTTCCAAATAAGTCAAAATAAAACAAAATTAAAATCTCATCATCATCACGAGGTTATAAAAGCCCCAAAATCGCTGTGTTTTGTTCAAAATTTTTAGAGTTACAAAACACTAAATTCAATTTTTTTTTGCAAGAATTCTGGTAATGAATCCTAAACATCTGAGAACTCCAAGTTCTCGATCTAGGAAATGAATTCTAAGAATGTAAAAATTCACTATTTTGAAAATTTTGAGAATTCTAATTAAAAATGAAAGAAACCAAAAGAAAGAATTAAGAAATTATTTGAGCAATTTTAAGGTTTTTAAAACTTGAGTAAAATGTATGAAAATTTCAAAAATTTACAAAGTTCAAGCTGTCGGAAATTTTATTTGTCGAATCCAGAAGTTAAAGAATTTAAGGAGTCCAAGAATGCCATTTTTTTACGTTTTTTTCAATTTTCAGAAATTAAAAAACAACATATCAAATCCGGGAATTAACAAATTCAGAACCAAATCAGAAATCTCAAAAATTCCGAGAATCTAAGTTTGATAAGAAGAAAAATTTAGCGATCTAAAATATTTTCAGATTCTAACACAAAAAAATTATGGCATTTAAAAAACATAGATTCAAAAACTATGAATTCTGAACATTTAATTTAATTAATTTCTGAGTCCAGTAATCAAAAAAATAAAATAAAAGTTGTAAAATACAATGTAGTTATTTGATGTTGTTTCTGGTTTGTGTAGGGTAAAGTCGGGAGAGGTGGGCCAGCGGGGAGGATACATACAGGGTGTCCCAGCGAGTTGAAAAAGTCTATTAGTGACCTTAAAATCTAGTCCATGGCCTAAAATTATTTAATAATATAGTTAACAATTTTTCTTAGTTATTTGTTTAACCGTAATAAAATAAACTTGTATTTTTTTAAGTGAGAATGATTTCGAGTTTTTATTGACAGCCTGTATAGTTCCGTAAACAAATGTGTTTTTTTTATTTTGTTACTTTTGTTGGCTTAAATGAGAAAAAATATTCGTGGTTTGTGTTGAAATTCAGATCTTAATTTTACAGTAGATTTTTGAAATGTGGTCTATCTCTCCCGGACTTACCCTATATGCGAGATTTTTTTGAATTTTTTGTTAAAAGGTTTTTTTTAATTTAAATAAAAAAATCTGAATTATTAATTGTGTAATATTAAAAAAATATATAATCAATTTTCAATTTCATTTCAAAGATTTAAAAATTAAACACAAATTTTCCAAATCAGTCAAAATAAAACAAAATAAAAAAAATCATCACGAGGTTATAAAAGCCCCAAAATCGCCGTGTATTGGCAATTAAGTTAATAAAATGAAGTTTTGGTCATTGTGCAAATGGAGGAAATTTTTTAAAATTTGCTAATTTTTACCAACTCAAAAGTGGGTTACAAAACAATGAATTCAAAAAATTTTGAAAAATAACAAGAATTCCCGTACCTACTTCAGAAATCTGAGAATTCTCAAAACGTCCATTAATCTAAGACATCAAAAAATTCTAGTTATCTAAGAATTCACTGATAAATTTTGAGAATTCTATAATAAATTCACAAAAATCTAAAGAATCGCATTATTTCGAAAATTTAAATATTAAAGATTAATTATTATAAAGAAATCTTAGACTTATTAACACACAAATGTTTCTTAAAAGTAAGTGAATCTAAAGAAATACTCACAGAATCTAGAAA
>NW_025400983.1:1890956-1892661 GCF_015345945.1 Tribolium madens
AATTTTTTTTTACCAAAATTCAAATATTCATTAAATTTTTTCGTATTTTGATATTTTTTTATTAATTTAGAGCTCTAATGTTGTGAAAAAATCTTATTGTACTCGTAATTTCATGTTATTTATTACAATTACAATAAACATGCCAAATTTCAAATTTTGTTAATAATTTCGTGTGTTTGGAAGCAATTTTTGGCCATTTTTAGAGTTGTATTAAATTTATTTATTTTATTAAGTTGCTCATATTGACTCAAAAACCGGTCTCAAAATTTTTCAAATGGAGTTCCAAAAGAAACAATTCTGCAAATTCTGTTTTTTCTTTCAGTTAAAAGTTATCAGTGAAATAATATGAAAAATTGTTAAGAAAAAAAAATATGAAAAATGTAAAAAGAATTAAAAATTCCACTATCAAGAAGGCTTTATAAACCTTGATCGAAATTTTATTTTATACATATTTGGAAGATTTTTTCAAATTGTACAAAAAAGGGTCAATTTTTTGTAATAATTTTTAAATATTATTCCACTTTTTTTTGAAGAGTTTTCCACTTGCACTAATTTCTTTTAGTAAAATATTAATTGAAAGAAAAATGTAATAATTTTGAAAATTAATCTCTAACAGTTGGTAACACCTATAACAGGATCGGTCAACAAAACCCGCTAATTGGGAGCAAACAAAACAGCGAATTTGTAATTTGAACTAAGGCAAATATTGAGTAAAAAAAAATAAAATCTTGAAAATTACACCGAGTTAACGCCAGATAACAAGTCTTGAAGCTCGTCAAGGATCATCAAAAATAATTGCTCCCTATCACGATTTCACAAATTGAACGATGAGTTACATAGTGAATTTTTTGCCCGTCTGCGGTGCCTAACCTCGGACAATTCACAGCACAGGTGTGCGAAAAAAATCCAGAAATGAATGAATCTGCGATGCCATTGACACTGATGATAGCGAAACTCGAGTGAAAACGAAGCTGGCTGTGGGTACCGTTTGCTTGATTATTGTGTGAATAAACTGCCAAATCGGGGCGAAAATGCCGTTAAGAGGAAATATTCGCAGGGGAAAAAGACTTTGAAATCGTGTGTGGCGATCGCCTCCTTATCGAAATGGATATAAATTAGATGCGCTGACAAGGAACGAGTTTGTAGTGGAAAATAATGATACGTTTGCAAAATAAACAAAGAGTGCTGTGGGTTTACAAGCGCCGCGCCGACTTGATTGAAATGAAAATTTAAACTTTTTATAGTTTGGCGAGTGGGGGGGAAAAATGTGTTTTGGGCACTTTTTCGAGTCTCTGGGACCTTGGGTCACTGCGCCGCCATGCCCCCGGCTAGTGTGTCTGCGCTATTCTTTTCCGTTTTATAACGTTTTATGCACTTTTATGAAGTTAAAAATCAAAGAATATAGAATCTATGAATTCTATGAAATGAAAATAATAAAATAAATTCATTAAAAAATCGAATCTTGATATTTAAGGAATCTAAAAATGCAAGGTTTCAAAAGATTCGAAAATTTAACTATTTCATGTGTATTTCAAGTATCCAAACGTTTATTAATCTAAAAATCCAAAAATTCTAAAAATCTAAGAATTAATACTTAAAATTAAAAATTCTGAGAATTCTAAATTTACAAATATCTAAAGAATCGAAATTTAAAAACTAAACATTAATTATTACAGAGAAATCTTAGAATTATGAAGAGACAAAT
>NW_025400983.1:1894116-1896032 GCF_015345945.1 Tribolium madens
ACTTAAAAATTTTGAATTCAGATTCAGTGTTAGAAATTAGAAGAATTCAGAAAAAAAAATTCGTTTTGTAGCTATCGTCAAGCTAGCAAAAATTGAAATGATCATCAAAATTTTTCGTATTTTCGTATTTTTTTATTAATTTTGAGCTCTAATTTTGTAAAAAAAAATATTCTTAGTCAAAATATTGTAATTTCATGTTATTTTCTCAAATGTTTATTAAGAAATAATTTTTTATTTTATTACAAAATCTTTTTTTCGCAATAAACACTGCGCCGCCACGCCCCCGGCTAGTGTGTCTGCGCTTTTTTTATTGCGTTTTTATAACGTTTTATGCACTTTTATGAAGTGCCGGAATCTTGAAAATATTTTCATTTAAGAGGACTTAATGGATTATGGCTATGTATCAATTTTCAATATACTTCTAAAGTGGGGTTTAGACGAAACACCCTGTATAGTTCCAGTGGATTTGATGTCTAATCAATTACTAATTAATCAAAGTTTAGTTGGCTAAGAATAGGGTAAGGCAGAGGAAGTTGCTTCGTTGGGGACTAAATATTTCAGTGATTTGGATTAATATTTTTTATTAATCAAATCATTGATTACACATTTTTCGATTTTTTTGCCTAAATGAAAATTGATAAAACTTGTTTTTGTACAATTCAAAATTCCAAAATTGAGATTTTTATCAAAACTGTCAAAGTGTCAAAATTGGACTTGGTACTTGAAAAATAAAATAAACTGATCTAATATGCTGGAAAAAACTCGTTAAAGATCACAAATATGACCAAAATTGGGATATTTTTTATTAATTTGGATATAATTTTGTGAAAAAATTTTATTCAAACAAAAAATTTCAAAATTGGTCATTTTTCCGAGAGTAAAATCCAATCCTGAAACAATGTTCAAATCAAGAATATAAAACACAGCACTCAAATTTTTTGAATAATTTTGAAAAAATCACAAATGGATTTTTATCATTGAAAACAGAAATTTTTACTAGACTTTATTAAAATTTGATTTTTCCTGCATCTTTTTCTGAAATTATTTCTGATTTAACTATTATTTATCCTAAAATAAGTTAATTCGATGAAAATTCAGTAAAAAAAGTACTTAACAAGTACTTTGTTGTCATTTCCTCAAATGTTATTTTAGAGAAATTATTTTTTTTACGTGTTAATAATTCGCTAATTAAAATATTTCAAAAAACATAGCCACTGTTTACCTATACAAGTTTGAAACACAAAAAAACTGTTGTGTTTTTTTTTCAAATTTCGCTTATTATTTCATAGTTTTTGGAAGCAATTTAGACAATATTGCCTATATTTGGTGTGAACGCTGTCAAGATTGCAAAAACTAGTCTAAAACGACCTATCACTGCGCCACCACGCCCCTGGCCAGTGTCTCTCCTCCAATGTTTTTTCAAGAACTTATTTTTCGCGCTAGTTTTTTAGTCTATTTAGAACAACTTTGAAGTTTTCAATTTTTCGATTTTTGATAAAGTTTTAGGCAATTTTCCGTACCCGGAGCCGGTCTACCGCAAATAACTCCGGAATTAGTATCAAAAATTCCTTATGTTTGTTATCATTGGAAAGCACATTAAATTTCCTAGCTTATAAAAAAAAGATCATTGTCCTATGATAAATAATTACTGAGAAAATCGCTAATAAAGGCAAAACTAGTCAAAATCCATTCTTTGTTATAACTTGTAAACTGTTAGGAATTTTGAGGTTTTCTCAACGGCAATTGATTCCTCGGAACATTTTACATTTGCAGAGGCCAAAACATTAACCGTTTTTAATATATTATAGTCGAAATTTACAAAATAAAATAAAGTGAAAATTTTTGAAGACCTATTCTTAACTCTATTATTTATTACTCAATATCTCAAAAACTATGCATCGTAGAGTATTTTAACT
>NW_025400983.1:1896903-1898060 GCF_015345945.1 Tribolium madens
TGGCGCAAACCGGAAGTCGCTCCGGGTTATGGRTCCGGGTACAGAGCCATTTTTAGTTTTTTCAAAAAAAAATTCATATCTCAAAAACTATGAGTCTTAGGTCAACAGGGTTTATACAGGCGTGTTCTCCGGTTAATTTTACATATAGTACTAGTTTTTCATAAGAATCAAAAAATTTTGATTTTTGTTCAAAATCGTATATAGTGCTTATACTTTTAGCCTTATTCTTAACTTTATTACTCAATATCTCAAAAACTATGCATCGTAGAGTATTTTAACTAGTTGCATCGTGTTCAGCGKGTAATTTTACGTCTAGAAAACCATATTTCAACCGTTTTTACGATTTTTAGTAAATTGACTATTTTTACGATTTTACTACCGCTCACCTTCAAAAARTCAAAAAATTCAAAATTTTTGAAACTTGACCCAATGGCGTTTTATGCACTTATTTGAGTCCTTAAGACCTCTAGGTATGTAAAAAACGTAAAATAGATCAATTTTAAAGTTAAAAATTTTTTTGATTTTTGTCGAGATTTTGGTCGATTTTTGGCACCCGGAGCGGTCTATTGACAATAACTCCGGACTTATTGGAGATAACCTCTTATATTTGGTACCGTTGGAAAGAAAATTTAATTTTATATCGTATATAAAAAAGATCAGTGCTCTACGATAAATAGTTTTCGAGAAAATTTCTGATAGCGTCAAAACTATTAGGAATTTAGCAGTTTTTTTGACCCCAATCGATGCCCCGGAACATTTTACATAAGTAAAGTCCAAAACATTAGTTATTTTCAATATAGTTTAGTCAAAATTATCAAAACAAAAAAGAGTGAAAATTTTTAAATTCTTTACTTTTACTCAATATCTCAAAATTTAGTCATCGTAGAGCATTTTACCCCTAATACATTGTATTCAACGCGTGATTTTACGTCTAGAAGATCAATTTTAAAAAGTTGATCATTTTTACGATTTTTATTAATTAATTTTCAAAAACATAAAAAAATTGCTTTTTTAACATTTTTGTTCAATTTTGAAATTATTAATTAGCCTGCTGGTACAACGGCCAGCTCCACGACGAAGGCGTCCACGTCCCCACGACCGAGCCGTGCCTCAACTGCACCTGCAGCCGCGGCAGCCTCCTCTGCTACTTGCGCGTC
>NW_025400983.1:1898930-1907368 GCF_015345945.1 Tribolium madens
AATTGGTGTTAATTTTGTCACAATCGGTCAACTTTTATTTTTTTATCAAAATCGTAAAAATTGGGAAAAATCGAAGTACAAAGGGGCTGAAACTTAGTGTAGTCACCACTTAAGGCCCCAAAAACCCACCATCAAAATTTCATCACAATCGGATCATTTTTACCCGAGTTACACACTAAAGTGCTAAGCCAGCCCCAAATTTAGCACCCAAATTCCATAAATTAGGGCCTAAGTCTTGAACCCGACCTCGGAGGCCAATTCTAAGCACATATTCGGAAAGAGGGCATCAAACTATACGAGTAGTGTCAATTTTGTCACAATCGACCAACTTACATTTTTTTTCAAAATTTTGAAAATTGGGAGAAATCAAGATACAAAAGCTGAAACTTGTTGTAGTCACTATTTAGGGCCCCACCACCAAAATTTCATTACACTTGTTTCATTTTTACCCGAGTTACACACTAGAGGGCTAAGCTGGTCCCATATTTCTACAAATTATGACCTAACTCCTGAACCCGACCTCGTAGACAAATTCTAAGCATATACTCAACTTTTACTTGTTTAACAAAATCGTAAAAATTAGGAAAAATCGAAGTACAAGGGAACCAAAACTTGCTGTAGTCACCACTTAGGGCCCCAAAAACCCACCACCAAAATTTCATCCCAATCGGATCATTTTTACTCGAATTAAACACTAAAGTGCTAAGTTAACCCCAAATTTAGCACCCAGATTTCATAAATCAGGGTATAACTCCCGAACCCGACGTCGGAAACAAATTCTAAGCACATTTTCGGGAAGAGGGCGTCAAACTACACAATTGGTGTTAATTTTGTCACAATCGGTCAACTTTTATTTTTTTATTAAAATCTTGAAAATTGCGAAAAATCAAGATACAAAAAAACTGAAACTTGCTGTAGTCACTATTTAGGGCCCTACCACCAAAATTTCATTACACTTATTTTATTTTTACCCGAGTTATACACTAGAGGGCTAAGCTGGCCCCAAATATCTACAAATTACGACCTAAGTCCCGAACCCGACCTCGGAGACAAATGTGAAGCACATATTCGGAAAGAACACGACAAAATACACACTTGGTATCAATTTTGTCACAATCGGCCAACTTTTATTTGTTTAACAAAATCGTAAAAATTGGGAAACATCGAAATTTCATCACAATCGGATTATTTTTTATTCGAGTTACACACTAAAGTGGTCCTAAATTTCATAAATTAATGAGTAACTCCCGAACCCGACCTCGGAGACAAATTCTAAGCACATATTCGGAAAGAAAGCTTCAAACTACACAATTGGTGTTAATTTTGTCACAATCGGTCAACTTTTATTTTTTTATCAAAATCGTAAAAATTGGGAAAAATCGAAGTACAAAGGGGCTGAAACTTGGTGTAGTCACCACTTAAGACCCCAAAAACACACCATCAAAATTTCATCACAATCGGATCATTTTTACCCGAGTTACACACTATAGTGCTAAGCTAGTCCCAAACTTAGCACCCAAATTTCATAAATCAGGGCCTAACTCCCGAACCCGACGTCGGAGACAAATTCTAAGCACATATTCGCAAAGAGGGCGTTAAACTACACACTTGGTGTCAGTTTTATCACAATTGGCCAACTTTAATTTTTTTTCAAAATTTTGTAAACTTTGTCCGATTTTGACGAAACTCGGAATTTGGGGTTTTTTTAACCCGCTGAACCAGCTGGTAGTGTTAATTTCCGGTTTAGACGAACCGTTGAACCATTGTAAAATTGATTTTTGTGAAAATTCCAGGTGGTTGTGTTGTGGATGGTGTGTATTACAAAGAAGGGGGCAAAGTTCTCGGAATCGGCTATTCCGTCTGTGATAATTGTTACTGTTTGCGAGGAATTTTACGATGTGAACCCTTATCGTGTGCCCCTCCACTTTTCAGTTGTACTCCGGTGATAAGACCCGGAGAATGTTGTGCTGCTAGTTACAATTGCAGTAAGTTTTTTTTTTCAAAAAAGAAAATAAATAACACCAAAAATTTTTTTTTCAAGGTGGTACAATTGAAATTCAACCGGAACCCAACTATGGCCACTTTCCCATCATTAGTAAAGAATACGCGAAATTCCGGAAGGAAGTCCACGATAAAAACAGTGTAACAGTACCAACCATCAAGAACCAACGAACCCATGGTTCAACTCGACATTTCACAGGCCCAGTTTTCAGTCCTAGTACCGTAAAACCATTTTTCCACAATTCCATTACAACACAAGGGTCGAAAATTTTACCGAAAGTTGATCAAAATTCAGTTGATGATCGGTTGATTCGCCGAGTGGAAACGGTTGAGACGACTGAAATGACGTCAACTGTTGATACGACAACTACGACCGAGGATTTCAGTACTGAAACGACTGAAACAACTGAAAGTGAGGCTACGACTGAGTTTACGACAACTGAAACGTATCCAATAACCCTGAAAACTGTTCTAAATTCCACGGATTGCTCGAATTTGAACGAAAAAAGTGACAGTTTCGAGTTGGCTGAGACTACTACGATTGTGCCTACGACTGTTGATTTGGAAAAACAGGAAACTGTAATTTTTACAAAGGTGTATACACAAAACACGACTCCGGCCCTGGATCTTGACCTAATCTACAATATTACGAAGAGTAAAGATCCGGATTATGAGTATGACTACAGTGAGCCGTCGTTGCCCCCATCTCTACCAAATTTGAGGTAAGAACGTAGTGTCGTATACGTAGACGTAAGAATAAACGTAAGAAAAATTAACGCAAATAGAGTGTGAAAAAAAGTAATTTTTCAGTTTAATAAGTCGTTACTTAAAACGTAACATAAGAAGAAGATTTCTGTGTAAAACGTAAAGGTAAGAACGTAACGTAATAAAAAATTAGGAAATACTTTAAAAAATTCCTACTTAAGTAAACGTAAAAACGTAAGAATTTAAAATTTTAACTTGAAAACCAAAAACTTAAAGTTACAACGTAAACGTAACGCAACGTAATAATTTACCGAAAGGTAAAGATGTTAAAAACGTAAGAATATCAACACTAAAATGTACTGAGATGTTAAACTATGAAAAGAAATTTTCAAACTCAACGTAAACGTGCAAACGCAAACTTATGTTAAAATCGTAAGAACAATAGAACGTAAACATAATAGTCTAAACGTGGCAGAAAAGGTAAAAGGAAACGTATAACGCAAACATAACGTCAGCAAATAGAAATGTAAAGAGCGTAAACGTGAAAACGTACACTTAAAAACGTAAACTCGTTGTAATATTTTTCGAAACGTAAGAATAAAGAACGCAACGTAAACATAGAGAAATAAAAGCATAAACATGACAAAGAAAAGAAAAAATATATAACGCAGACATAAGAACGTAAGTTAAAGGAAATGTAAAGAAGTTTTAAATATTTTTGTCTTAAAAGCGTAAAAGACGTAAGAATGGAAAGTAAACGTCAAATATAAATAATTACGCAAAAATTGAAAAAATGTAAAACGCAATTATTAATTATTATTATTAATTATATATATTGCAATAAGTAGTCGTAAGTCGTCACTTAAAACGTAACATAAGAAAGTAAGAGTAGAATGTGTTTTAAAAAAGACGGCACATTTCTGTCGTAAAA
This sequence comes from Tribolium madens, assembly GCF_015345945.1. Lineage (NCBI taxonomy): Eukaryota > Metazoa > Arthropoda > Insecta > Coleoptera > Tenebrionidae > Tribolium > Tribolium madens. The sequence goes on from NW_025400983.1 coordinate 1,902,568, forward strand.
CGTAAAGGTAAGAATGTAACAAAAAATTGGGAAATGCTTTAAAAAAATTCCTATTGAAATAATCAAATATACAAACGTAGAAACGTAAGAATTTAACACAAAAACTTAAAAACGCAATAACCTAGACATAAAAATATGAGAATTTAAACCTGTAAAATTTATGACTTGAAAACCAAAATCGTGAAGTTAAAACGTGAACATAACGTAACGTAAGAATTTATCGAAAGGTAAAGATATTAAAAACGTAAAAATATCAACAACGCAACGTAAACATAGAGAAAGGAAAGTATAAATGTGACAAAGACAAAAAAATGTATAACGCAGACATAAGAACGTAAAGGTAAGAACATAACAGTAATAAAAAATTAAGTAAAAAAAATGTTACATTTGAGTATTCCATAAGAACGCTAACGTAAGACTTTAACAAAAAAAAATAAAAACGCAACGCAAACGTAAAAACGTACACTTAAAACGCCAAGTAGTATGTAAAGACGTAGAAAAAAGTAAACAAAATATTTCCATCAAAAAAATATATATTTTAATGTAAAAACGTAGAAAAACGTAACGAAAAAACTCAAATACAATTTCTATAAAAACGTAAACGTAAGAAATTAAATACGCAACACAACAGAGGGACGTAAACATAAAGAAGTAAGAATGTAAACGTAACACAAGATAAGAAAACGTATAACACAGACATAAGAAAATAAACATAAGAATAAACATAAGAACGTAAACATAAGATTGAAAACGTACACTTAAAAACCCAAACTAGTGTCAAATATTTTTCGAAACGTAAGAATTTAACAAAGTAAATTAAGGACGCAACGTAAACAGGAAAAGCCTAAACGTGACAAAAACGTAAAAATGTAAAACGCAACATAAGAAGTAGTCGTAAGACACAGGACTAAAAACGTAAGCACTTCGGTCTCGTACTACATAGCTCTGTCGTAAAACGTAAACGTAAAGAACTCAACAGAACTAAAAAAATAAAATAAAAAAATGCTTCAAAGTACTTCAGTCTGAATATTCCATAAGAAAGCAAACGTAAGAATTTAACAAAGAAATTTAAAAACGCAACGCAACAGAGGGATCTAAATACAAAGACGTAAGACTGTAAACGTAACACAAAAAACATAACGCAGACATAAGAACGTAAGCAAACATAACGCAAATGGAAAAACGTACACTTAAAACCGCAAAGTAGCAAAATAAAAAGGTAATTATATGTAGTCGTAAGACACAAAACTTAAGACGTAAGCACTTAGAGTGTGTTTTAAGTACCACTACATAGCTGTGTCGTAAAACGTAAACGTAAAGAACACAACAGAACTAAAAAAAATAAGTAAAAAATGTTTCAAAATACTTAAATTAAAGTATTCCATAAGAACGCTAACGTAAGACTTTAACAAAGAAATTTAAAAACACAACGCAACAAAGAGCGTAAAAGTAACACAAAATAAAAAAAAGAAATGTAAAACGCAACGCAAACGTTAAAACGTACACTTAAAAACGTAAAGTAGTATGTAAAGACGTAGAAAAAAGTAAACAAAACATTTCCATCAAAAAAGTTATATTTTAATGTAAAAACGTAGAAAAACGTAACGAAAAAACGAAAAAATTCAAATACAATTTTAAAAAATACTACTCCTAGTTTTTTTGAGCATTTCATAAAAACGCAAACGTAAGAATTTAACAAAAAAAAATTAAAAACGCAACGCAACAGAGGGACGTAAATATAAAGAAGTAAGAGTGTAAACGTAACACAAGAAAAGAAAACGTATAACACAGACATAAGAACATAAACATAAGAATGAAAACGTACACTTAAAAACGCAAAATAGTTTCAAATATTTTTCGAAACGTAAAAATTTAACAAAGTAAATTAAGGACGCAACGTAAACAGTAAAAGCATAATCGTGACAAAGACAAGAAAAATGTTTAACGCAGACATAAGAACGTAAGTTAATGGAAATGTAAAGAAGTTTTAAATATTTTTGTCTTAAAAACGTAAAATATAAAAAAGTTGGGCAAAAATGGAAAAAAACGTAAAAATATAAAACGCAACATAAGATGGTAATTATATGTAGTTGTAAGACACAAAACTAAAAACGTAAGCACTTAAGTTTCGTACTACATAACTCTGTCGTAAAACGTAAACGTAAACGTAAAGAACGCAACAGAATTAAAAAATAAAATAAAAAAAATTCTTCAAAATACTGCAATTTGAATAAGAACGCAAACGTAAGAATGTAAGTGTACGCAAAGCAAACGTAAAACGTACACTTAAAAACGCAAAGTATTTTTTTATTGAAAACGTAAAAAACCATGTATGCAACTCGTAATTTCCCCTTCCAGAATCATCCCCTTTGTGGCGGCGGACGCCCTTGACTTAGAAAACGAAAAACACAATATAATCCACCCCCAAGAACGCGTCACTGACGTCTCGCACACCTACAACTTATTCTCACCCCCTGTGGAAACCGAGGGCGGATTCATCCCCAAACAACCCCCAATTTTAGACAACTTATACGACGAACTTCCCACAACAACAACAACAACAATCACCCCTCAATTGCGCGAAATCACCTGCATCCTCGACGAACAAGAAATCAATCACGGGGAATCCCTCGTCTCCGAAACAACATGCAACACTTGTGGTTGTTTCTATGGCAACATTGTCTGTCAAAAAACCATCTGTCCAATACCGAAAATCGACTGTCAAAAATTTCTACACCAAGACCCGACGCTGTGTTGCCCAGTTTATGCGTGTGGTAAGAGTGTGAGGGGGAATCCCCGGATTTTTTAATTGGCGTTGTTTCTAGATAAGGAAACCCCAAGTCCGGAAACGGCGACTCCGGACCCTTTCCGGGACGTGATCCGGACCGAACCCGCCCCCAATCTCCAGTCACTGATCGTCGACATTCTCAACCGGAAAACAACAACAACAACAAGTGAAAAACCGCTCAGTTTGGATAAAGTCCTGCAGTTGTTGTTTTCAACCGGGGAGGAAATTACAACAACAACAACACAACAAAGCCCAACGACTGAATTTGACTCAAACAACGTCGATTCAAGTGTGGGAATTTTGAAATTGGCGGGCTGTAATATCTATGGAAGGATGTATCGAGTTGGCAGGATAATTTCCGAATTGTCAAATCCGTGTTTAGAGTGCAGATGTACTGAAACTGGGGTGCAATGTCGCCCTTTGAAATGCTAATTCAGATCTCACGCAATTTTATACCTAAGAAAATACGTCTTTTTCACGCATTTCCGATATTTGAAATTAAGTTGGCAACAGGTGACAGTTTTGTTACCAACTTAATTCCGGTTCGGAAACTTAACCGCAATGACCTTGACAGGTGACAAGTACAAATTTCAGTTTGCCATCTCTATAACACATCACTTTCAGCCGATTATTTCATTATTACACTTAATTTAGGTTTTAATTACGTGTTTTGGTTAGTTACGTGTGTGATATTGGTCTTGTAGTTTTTTTACCAAAAATTTACCTTTTTTAAACGAATTTGCAATTTGAGGCTATGCAACCAATTTATTTTTATGTAATTACTAAAAATAAAACTTTGAAAAAATAAAATTCCTTTAATAGTTAGGCAACCAGCTATTTCAGTACTCTAGTGTGTAGGCAACCAAGTAAACACCACTTTGCTTATTTTACCACTTTTTGCGATCCAAAGACCGCACAAGCAGAAAAAGAATCAAAGATAAAAAATGAAAAAAACATTGTTTGGAACTTAAGCAAGTAAGTAAAACGTAAGCCTTAAACGTAAGAACGCAAACTTAAATGTTAAAAAAACTTAACAAAAAAAAAACATTATACATACTTAGAATGTCATATATCTTATATTCTTATTTTGAAATCCACTTAGAAAATACAAAAGAAACAAAAAAAGTTAGCAAGTGGAAATAATCTAAAAACCGATGAATATTTCAAGTTTTTATTGTTAAAAACTAAGAAAAGTCAAAAAGAAATAGATATCAAAACATAAAAAAGAAAAAATAACGTAGAAACTAATACAAACGGAGAAGTAGGCGTAAACGTAAAAACTTGAGAAAAACGCAAAAAAAACATTAAATATCACATAATTTTACAAAAAAAAATCTAAGTTTAAGGATGTGGAAAAAAGTACATTTCCATTAAAAAAACGTAAAACGCAACATAAAAAGGTAATTATCTGTAGTCGTACTACGCAAAACATAAGACGTAAGTATTTAAAGCGTGTTTTAAGTACTACTACATAACTCTGTCTTAAACGTAAACGTAAATAACGCAAGAGAACTAAAAAAATAAAAACGTAAAAATGCTCCAAATACTTCAATTTGAGTATTTTATAAAAACTCAAACTTAAGAACGCAACAGAGGAAGAACGTAAACGTAACACAAAAGACTAAAAAAAAGTATAACGTAGACATTTGAATGTAAGCATACTAGGCAACGCAAGCGTAAAAACGTTCACTTAACACAAAACTTAAGACGTAAGTATTTAGAGTGTGTTTCAAGTACTACAACATAGCTGAGTCGTAAAACGTATACGTAAAAAACGCAACAAAACTTAAATAAATAAGTAAAAAAAATGCTTCAAAATGCTTCAATTTGAATATTCCCTAAGAACGCAAACGTAAGAATTTAACAAAGAAATTTAAAACAGCGGGACGTAAATACAAAGACGTAAGACCGTAAACGTAACACAAAAGATTTAACGCAGACATAAGAACGTAAGCAAACATAATGCAAACGGAAAAACGTACACTTAAAAACGCAAAGTAACAAAATAAAAAG
>NW_025400983.1:1908068-1923045 GCF_015345945.1 Tribolium madens
CTTAGAGTGTGTTTTAAGTACCACTACATAGCTGTGTCGTAAAACGTAAACGTAAAGGACGCAACAGAACTAAAAAAAATAATTAAAAAATGCTTCAAAATACTTCAGTTTGAATATTCCATAAGAACGAAAACGTAAGAATTTAACAAAGAAATTTAAAAACACAACGCAATAGAGGGACGTAAATATAAAGAAGTAAGACCGTAAACATAACACAAAACATAAAAATTAAATGTATAACGTACACATAAGAACGTAAGCGTACGCAACGCAAACGTAAAAACGTACATTTAAAAACGCAAAGGACGCAGAAAAAAAGTAAAGCATTTCCATCAGAAAAAAGTTAAATTTTAATGTATTTTACGTAAAATTGTAATAACTCAAACACAATTTGAAAAAAATTAAAAAGTGAACAAAAATTGCGAAAACTATTTAAATACAAACTTAAATTTACCACATACATAATAATTGATCAAATGAATGACAACTGAGTATAAAATTGTGACGATTAAATTTGACAGTTTATGTTACCAACTTAATTTCAAAATCATAAAATATTTTTAACTGTCGATTATTTTATTATTACCATAATATCGCACTTGATTTAGTTTTTTCTACGTGTGTGATATTAGTTTTCTAAAATATTTGTACCAAAATCGCTTCTTTTTAAATAAATTTATATTTTAAAGCTATGCAACCAGTTTTTTTAATACTCTAGTGGGCAGGCAACCAATTAAACACCAGTTTGTCAATCATTTATTTTTCCAAATTTTACAAAACCAAAGACTAAAAATAAGCTCAAACACTTACAAATTGTGTAATTCCACACATTTATAAACACACAGTATTAAAAAACTCAACAAAAATAAACATACCGCTTGCGTATCACATCCTTGGGAGTACACTTTTTAATCTGGACTGTTATTACCACAAGCGTGATAAATAAAACCACGTAAAGTAATAAACCGACCAAAAATAAAACAAATCTACGTGTGCTCGCCCCTTTTTCTTGTTTGAACAACACCAGCCCCAAAAACAGCCCAGCAAGCCCCCCAATCATGTGAGCCCCCCAGGAAATCAGCGGCTCCTTTCTAAAACTCGCATGAATCACGTTGTAAACAACGTCAAAAACGACAATAATCGCGATACAAACCCCTCTGTGGATTTTATAACTCAAGGTGGCGAAATTCTGAAAAAATTGTGATCAAACCTTGGCGTTTTTCGGTCCCAATTACCAAAAAAATATCAGCCGTGTGCGAAATCAAAAGTGCGTAGACGCCCCCGGAGGCGCCGATGACCAAATCCGGGTGGAAGCACGCCGCCCCCAGGACTCCGGTCACGCCTCCGGCGACGTACAAGGCGAGAATCCGGGCACGGCCGTGTCTCGCCTCCAGGAAAAAGGCGAAAAGGACTTGCATGAGGATGTTGAGGCCTAAATGGATGCAGTCCTCGTGGAGGAGCATGTAGGTGACAAACCGCCAAATTTCGGTTAGGTTATTCGGTTCGAACCGGAGCAGTTTTTGGGTGGTTTCATCCGAGGCGGCGTAGACGATTATCTGATAATTATCATAAACATTGGCTAAAAATATGCAAAATCTGGTTTACCTCCAAGACACTGATTGACAAAACACCGAAAGGGGCGTTTTTTGTCCACGCCCACTGGGACGGTTTTCGCGGTGATAAGGGAATTGTGATAAGGGTTTGGTCGGGGTCGGTTTTTTGCATTGTGAATTTATTTTGGGCGGAAAACTTGTGATAATTGATTGGGTTGGGGGTGGGTAATGGGCCACTTACTGGGGCATGTGGAAAGTCCCGATTTTGTGCACTACACCGCATAGAGTTTGAATGAAACTGAACCAACTATAAATAGTTAAAGTTGTAAAAAGAAAAAACTTGCGTTTAAGAAGGTATTTCGCTCTCGAGGAGAGTGAAAATAGTTAGACTTGACTCCTCTGTAATTGATACACCTACTCACAATTTAGTTAATGAAGAAATTGGAGCGAAATGGGAGATAAAAGTGATAAAACCGATTAAAAAATACATTTGTTAGTCTTTGTTTAATTTATTTTATTTATTAAAATAATATTTAAACCAAAATTAATTTCTACTTAAAAAATTGTTCTGAAACAAGTAAAAATCTAAATTTCATGAGTAAGAGATTAAACCAAAAAAGGCTAAAAACACATAATTGCCCTGTTAGTTTCGAGTACAGGCCCTTTTTTTACTTACCGTTTCGAAATATTGTGATTGGGCCAAAAATTAAGGTAATAGTATATTACACTCGAGTTGGAAAATGTCATTACCCCGAGGCTCAGGTCAGAATTGAACAATAAAAATTTAAGTATTAAAAACGTAAACTTTGAATGTAAGGACGCAAAGTTAAAAACTAATAACGTAAAAAAAAATATAGTAAGTACCTCAAATTCTAGAAAATCTAGAAAAGACGAAATAAAAAACATAGCAATAAAAAAATTAAAATCCAAAATATTCTAAGTTTGTATTGTTTAGAGCTAAGAAAAGTCAAAAAATACTTAAACAGAAAAAAAAAATATAAAAACGTAAGAAGAAAAAACATTTCAAACTAAAGAAAAAGTGAAATTGGTTCAAAAACCAAGATAATAGTATATTACAACCGAGTTGGAAAATACGTGAGTATCAGCTAGGTCAGCAGGTCAGAATCTAAATTTCAACAGTAAAAAACAAAAATTCAACAAAAAATCTTGTTAATATTAAACTTTAAATGTAATAACGCAAACTTGCGATTAAAAAATAACGTAAGAAAATAACAGTGGTGGTCTATCTTATCTAGAAAAAAATAATAGAAAAAACTTAGCAAGTAAGAATAACTTAAAAACCCATAAATGTTAAAGTTTGTTAAAAACTAAAAAATGTTAAAAAGAATATTCAGACATAAAAAATAGTTACAAAAAGTAAAAAAAAAAACAAAAATTATATATTATATTACACCCGAGTTGGAAAATGTCATTACCCCGAGGGTAAGGTGAGGAAAAAACAAGAATTGAAGAATAAAAATTTAAGTATTAAAAACGTAAACTTTAAATATAAGGACGCACATTTAAAACTTAATAACGTAAAAAAATAATAGTAAGTACCTCGAATTTGAAATATCTTATCATGAAATCTAGAAAAGAAAAAATAAAAAACATAGCAATAAAAAAAACTTAAAAACCAAAACATTCTAAGTTGGTATTGTTTAGAACTAAGAAAAGTCAAAAAAAAATACTTAAACAGAAAAAAATAAATATAAAAACGTAAGGAGAAAAAACATTTTAAAGTAAAGAAAAAGTGAAACTGGTACAAAAACCAAGATAATAGTATATTACAACCGAGTTGGAAATTATGTGATTAGCAGGTCAAAATCTAAATTTCAAGAGTAAAAAACAGAAATACAACAATGCAAAAAATCTTGTTAATGGTAAACTTTAAACGTAATGATGCAAACTTGAAACGTAAAAAAAAATAACGTAAGAAAATAACAGTGGTGTTCTATCTTATCTAGAAAAAAATAAAAGAAAAAACTTAGCAAGTAAGAATAACCTAAAACCAATAAATGTTAGTTTGTTAAAAACTAAAAAATGTTAAAAAAAATATTCACACGTAAAAAATAGTTATAAAAGGTGAATAATAGTATATTACAAGCGAGTTGGAAAAAAACATAAAATCAATAATAAAAAAATTGAGCAGGTAAAAAACGTAAACTTTAAACGTAAGAGCGCAAATCTAAGATTTAATAACATAAAAAAATAATAGAAAATATCTCGAATTTTGAATAAATCTTAAGTTCTTATCGTAAAATTTATAAAAAAAACAAAACAAAAAACATAACAAGTAAAAATAACCTAGAAATTTTGTTTTCTTGTTCAGAACTAAGAAAAGTAAAAAAATACTTAAACAGAAGGAACTTCACATGTGAAAAATAAATATAAAAACCTAAAAAAACATTTTAAAATAAAGAAAAATTGTAATTAATACGAAAACCAAGATAATAGTATATTACAATCCAGTTAGGCAATATGTGCATGATTATCCTCAAGACCCAAGTCATGTCAAGATCTAAATTTCAACAGTAAAAACGTAAAAACGCTAACTTGAAACGTATAAATTTATTTTAAAAAACCGTAAAAATAACCGTGGTATTTTATTAAAAAAAAACGTACAAAAATAAGCCAATGATTCTAAGAAAAAGGTACAAACGTACGAAATTATAACAAAAATGGCGAAAAACATAGTATAACATTATAAATTGTATTTGGAAGAAAAGTATCAAGGTAAAAGTAATAATATATTACAACTTGGTTGGCGCGGCCTTGAGACTGAATAGTCCAAGAAATTACATTTCCACCGAAGTTTGTATGTATACTATTTTATTATTACTATTTTTTATTTTAGTCAATTATTTGTATAAAATATATGTTTTTAACAAAGAATGCATTGACGTAGTAGACTGTTTAAAGAAATTGGGTTTTTGACATTTGACGTTTCTCATTCAAAAAAAAGCAATGTTAAACTTGACATGATTGTAAATAAAAATTAATAAAACGCGACTAATAACCTCAATACTTATTTTTGCATTTTTTGTATAGTTAAAAAAATAGGTGTACAATTGCGAGCACGGAATTTTGGACATCAAATTCATGTCACTTCAAAAAATGTCAGTGTAAGCCGCGCTTTATTGTCATTATGATTGACGTTTGAAACTGAAATGTTAAGATAAAAATTACAAAAACCATGAGATTAGTTGCATAAGGCCCACTTTACATTTTTACGTCAATCGAATGACAAATCATCCTAAACTCCGTGTCCGCAACGGAAGGCCTTTTTGACATTTTTATTGACAATTTAATAAAAAAAACATTTTAATAATTTTTTTTCACAGTTTTCTCGTTCAATTTTAATTAAACCACCGCCAGATGTCGCCCACTCTCCAATGACGTAACCCTAACATTGCATGACCTTGCATATGTTTGTAAACACACAGCCACGTTGATCTGTTTGTAAGATAGTGTAGCGTTCTTGTGAATTTCCCCTTTTGCAAAGTGCTTTTCCACCCCCAAAATGGATTTCCAGGAGATGTCAGTGATCGAGGAGCAAACCACGACGGTAAGTCCCCGATGACAATGCAGAAAAATCGCGAAAATCCCAAAAAAATTCCCCTTACAACCCCCCCCGCCCACAATTCGGTGTTTCCAAGCCCCAGTGGGGCAACAACACCCCCATGGGGCCCGCAAGTCCCATTCCAGGCCGAATTTTTCGGGAGGCACTTTTGGGTTAGCAACACTCACTGCGCATGCGCGAGTCAAGCGCGCCAAATTCGAATTTTTCCACAAAAAACGCACGAATTGGCGTCCTCATTCGGGAGTTTCACGAACAAACCGCTGAAAAACGGTAAACTGCACGGTTATCGAGTGCACGTGTCGCATATTTCAGCACGGTAACAACGGAGTTAACTGCGCAATAACCGGTAATGTTGTAGTCACGTCTGGCTTTCCACCGGCTTTACTACGCATTTAGAACGCTAGCACGGTAAGTGGCTTTTCCCCGACCGAAAAACCCCCGAATTTAGCGGTGATATGTGAGCAAAGTGCAGTGGTGGTTCCCCCCGAAAATCGTAAATTTTTAGTGTAGTTTAGAAAAATTGCGTTTTTACGCCGGTTGGCCTTGACATTGGGGTCAGTTTTTGCAAATTGAAAAAAATAAAGTCCCTAGACCTGAAATTAGACAGTTTGCCCCGCCTGCCTTGACCTCAAGACTGTTGTTACAGGAGGGCCCTCACAGGAAGGAGTCAGGAAAGCGGGGACGCAAACCGGGCCGAAAATCGAGCGATAAAGTTGACATGAAAGCTAAATTAGGTGCGTATTGATTGGTTTTCCCTGTATTTTGTGACATTTTCGTATTTTTTAGAACGTAGTCGACAAAGTGCTAGAGAATGTAGAGCGAGGAAAAAGCTGCGATACCAATATTTGGAGGAACTCGTCGCTGATAGGGAAAAGGCCGTTTTTGCACTCAGGAAAGAGCTTGAAAAGGTGGGTGAGGTGGGGAAATGGACTCGGTTTTGATTCTGATTGGTTGTAGTTTCAAGTATGGGCGAAGGAAATCGACGAGGGTAGAATACCGGAGGATATTCATACGATTTTGGAGGATGTGGGGGCCCTGAAGAAGGAAAAGCAACTCCCAATGTGATAATTTAATTTTTGTGACCATATTATATGTTTAAAACACACTAAAATAGACCTATATTGTTATTATTATTTTACTACAAAATACAACGTTTTATAATTGTACTTTTCCCGTTATCATGATATGTAAATATTGGAGGATACTGTGATTCACACATTACCCACCACTTTTCAACACAATCATCTCATTGTTGTGTTTGAAGCTGTAAAAGTGACACGAGTACTAAAATCACGTCTTGTGACCAAAAACTCCCCAAAATGTCGCAGGTAAGGGATATTTTTCTTTAAATTTTCTACCAATTGGCAATTACGTCACATTGCGTGTGGTTTTATTCCGTTAATTCTAAAATTTTGTTGATTTTTAACCTAAAAATGTGTATTGTTTCCAAACAAATAACTCCAAACACATTTTCAATTTTTTTTTCTTAAATTGATGATTCCGTTAATTTTTCGAATTTTTTCTACCGTCAACTGGCAATTACGTCAAGTTTTCAAAAGCGGTTTGGCTTTAAAGGTTAAAACTGATTATATTTGGATTGAAATAAACATTGCGTGTGCTTTTATTCGTATAAAGATGTGAATTTTATTGGTTTTTGACGTAAAAATGTTCATTTATTGTGTATTTTGGAAAAACAACAAAAATCAAGCCCTGTGGCCATAAAACTCTCCAAAATGTCTCAGGTAAGAACTAAATTTTTGGCTTGTAAACTAATAATTTGAAAAATAAAGTACTTTTTGAATTTTCTTTTCTTTCAATTGAGGGTTATGTCAATTTTTTGAATTTTTTGTAACGTCAACTGGCAAATATGCCAATCTTTGAAACAGTTTTCAAAAGTGAGTTAGTTTAAAAGGTTAAAGCTAAATGTCAAATGAGAACTAAATTTTCCGAATTCAAATTAATAATTCCAAAAAATAAAACACATTTTGAATTGTTTTTCTTAAATTGGCAATTGCGTCAATTTTTCGATTTTTTCCTACGTCAATTGGCAATCACGTCAACTTTTCAAACGGTTTTCAAAAACGGTTTAAAAGGTTAATAAAACTAATTATATTTAGATTGAAATGTATAAAGATGTGGACTTTATTGGTTTTTGACGTAAAAATGTGCAATTGTGTATTTTTGAAAAATGGCACAAAAATCAAGCCCTGTGGCCATAAAACTCGCCAAAATGTCTCAGGTAAGAACTTAATTTTTGGCTTGTAACTAATAATTTGAAAAATAAAGTACTTTTTGAATTTTATATTCTTTCAATTGACGATTATGTCAATTTTTTCGAATTTTCTGTAACGTCAACTGGCAATTACGCCAATCAAAAAAACTAAATGTCTCAAGTGAGAACTAAACTTTCGTTTTCTAAACTAATAATTCCAAAAATAAAACATATTTTGAATTTTTTTCCTAAACTGACAATTGCGTTAATTTTTTTGTACCGTCAACGGGCAATTACGTCAACTTTTGAAACAGTTGTCAAAAGCGGTTTGGTTTAAAAAGTTAATAAAACTAATTATATTTAGATTGAAATGTATAAAGATGTGGATTTTATTGGTTTTTGACGTAAAAGTGTGCATTTATTGTGTATTTTGGAAAAACGTCACAAAAATCAAGCCCTGTGGCCATAAAAGTCTCAAAATGTCGCAAGTAAGGGCTATTTTTCTTTATTTTTTTTTACCTATTGGCAATTACGTCAATTTTTTCGAATTTTCGCTTACGTCAACTGACAATTACATCAATTCTTGAATCATTTCTTAATAACGAACTTAACTCGAACTTTCGCATTTTGTGTCCATCTTTGGTTGAAATTTACTAAATTTGTGCAAAAATGACACATTTTGAATTTAATTTTTCGTCAACTGGCAATAGTCAATTTTTTAAATCAATTTTTAAAAGCGGTTTTAGACGAAAGTAATCACGTTTTGATCGTAATTTACATTGCGTGTGGTTTTATTCTGTTAATGATGTGTATTTTCTTGATTTTTAACGTAAAACTGTGAGTTGTATTTTCGGGAAATGTCACAAAAACCATAAAACTTGCCTAAAAGTCTCAAGTGAGAACTAAATATTTGATTTCCAAACGAATAATTCCAAAAATTGAATTTCTTCTCTTCAATTGACAATTACGTCAATTTTTTCAAATTTTCTACCGTCAATTGGCAATTACGTCAACTTTTGAAACAGTTTTTAAATAAAAGCGGTTTGGTTTAAAAGGTTAAAACTATTTATATTTGGATTGAAATGGACATTACGTGTGGTTTTATTCATATAAAGAGTGGCTTTTATTGGTTTTTGACGTAAAAACGTGCATTTATTGTGAATTTTGGAAAAATGTCTCAAAAATCAAGCCCTGTGACCATAAAACTCGCCAAAATATCTCAGGTAAGAACTAAATTTTTGGCTTGTAAACTAACAATTCCAAAAATAAAGCACTTTTCGAATTTTCTTTTGTTTCAATTGACGATTATGTCCATTTTTTCGAATTTTCTGTAATGTCAACTGGCAATTACGCCAATCTTTGAAACAGTTTTCAAAAGGGGGTTAGCTTAAAACTAAATGTTTCAAGTGAGAACTAAATTTTCTTTTTCCAAACCAATAATTCCAAAAACAAAACACATTTTGATTTTTTCCCTCAATTGACAATTACGTCACTTTTTGAAAAATTTTCTACCGTCAATTGACTATTACGTCAACTTTGGAAACAGTTTTCAAAAACGGTTTGGTTTAAAAGGTTAAAACTAATTAATGGACTGAAATGAACATTGCGTGTGATAATGATGTGTATTTTATTGATTTTCAACGTAAAAATGAGCATTTTTTGTAAAAAGTTTGCACAAATGTCATTTTGCAAGGCCAACGTAGTAAAAATGTGCATTTTTTGCATTTCCCGGAAACGTCATTTCGCAAGGCCAACTCCGGAATTTTGCTATTATCAGTTTTAAATTCGCACTTGCCCCCTTTATACCGTTTTATTGTGTCCCATAAAGTGTGTAAATTTGTCTTCCAACGTAATTAACTTAAATTAAGCCGAATTAGTGCTTCCGTTCGGTTAAATCCGGTCTTCTTCGTAACCAAACAATTGCCAGTCTTGAGACAAATTTATTTTGACATTTGACGTTTGTGTGTGTAGAAGTTAGTTTTGGTTATGTGTTGTGTTAATTAAAATTAGTTTAATTACTCGATTACTCATGACAGTAAGTAATTTCGTGTAGTGTGCGCCCCCCTGTAAGTAAAAAAACCGATTTCTTCCAGATTTTCATAACCCCACTCACCTGTTGCTCCACTTGTACTAACACAATAACCGTAAGTGCTTCCGGCCTTAAAATGCCCTCGAATCAGGCGAAATAACAATGTACAAGCCCCCCGAGAACACCAATCGGGTGAAATCAATCAAAAGCCGTTTCGAGAATGCGGCCGAAAGACAGCTCTCGAGACAGCTCAGCGACCCCGCGAAACGCAACATCAAACGCACCCCAGCCTTCCGTAATGACTTGAATTCGGAGAAAAACTTCCAGAGGAACGCCCAGCACAACCGCAGTTTCTACGTGGAGAAAATCACAGCTTTAAAGTCGCCCCCAGTGAGCCCCAAACCGCCCCTCACCAAGTCCAAGAGCTCGGCCGACTTCGCCCTCATCCGCAGCAAATTCGACCAGTGTCTCTACACCGAGCCGCTCCCCAAGGCGCTCCGGAAGCCCCCCGACATCGCAGAGCCCCCCGGCCTCACCGACACGCTCCGCGAAGCGCTGAAACGCCCCCTTCCCGCGGGGCCCGCCCCCCGGAAGCCCCCGAGGACTTTCGAACACACGCCGGTGAAAAACACGTCGTTTTTGCACCAAAAACACGACGCTAGATATATGCTGAGTAGGCTGGAAAACGCCCTCAAAAACAACAAAATCAAGAAAAAACAAGTGAAAGTGGAAACGTCAACCACATCGGGGGAGGATAGCGACGATAGTGTTTTGTTTAAGAGTAAATCGCAAAGGGGGATGCCTGAAATACCCGATAAAAACGGCTTTAATTTCAATTGTTTAAATGGCGGGTGTACGGCCACCTACGATAAAATAATAAATCAATCAAAATCGGAATTTTTTGTTAAAAATTACGATGAACCGGTTTATGCCGAACCGTTTCATTTCGACGATACGAAAAAGGACAAGGGGGCTAAAAAGAGTCTCTACTATATGGTAGGTTTAGTGATAAAAACTGCATTTTATCAAATGAATCACACGAAACAAAGTTGGCTTTGTTTACCACAGCCAGCTGCGGTCGCTTCCGATTTGGTACAATAACTGTTTTTTTTTTTATTTTGGAAGTAAATAATTTTCAGTGAAATCGAAATGTTTTTTCAGTGAAACAAGATTTCTAAACCACTTAATTTTATATTCAAAATAGTTGTCGACCTGTGCAATTAGTTGCAATTGAAAACAAAACTTTCTTCTATTCAACAGATTTATCATTTAAAAGAGTAATTAATTAATCGAAATGTTTTTTTTTTCAAATTAAAAATTAATCAGAAAGTGATATTTTTTGAAAGAAAGTGTAATTTGTATGCTGGGGGGCAAAGAAAACGTTTTATTAATTTCTAATTTTGACCTCTTTTTTGTTTAAACCAGTTGGGGTTTTATTTTTTTTTGTTTCGTAATTTTTTAATAAAATCAATGTTTTGTTTATTAAGTGAAGGAAGATTGTTGGGAATTGGTGCGATCATGTGCTATAAATAAATTGATTTAATTAATTTGTAATCTAGGTTGAATTACAGATTAAAATAACGGGTTAAAGTGTAATAAGAATGTGTGATAACTGTTGAAAGGGCGTAGAAAAAATGTGTAAATGTGATTGTTGTATTATGGAAAAAATTCCACAGTCTCATCATTTACGGTTTCATGAGAGAACGACTCGTTTTTAATTTTTTATCAAGATAAAAATAATGGCCTATTTGGGAATAATTGCAGCTTTTTACCTAATAATTACATATTTTTTCAAGTCGAATATATAAAAGTAAAGTAATGTTAAATTACATTTTTTATTGAATTGTACGAGTATAGTAGGCTGTGATGTACTTTTACGCAACAATTTCTAATCATTTCCTGCATTTCCACGATTTTAATATTTGATCAAGATAAAAATAATTTCCTGGTTGGAAATAATCGACCTAAAAATGTCGAAAAGTAGGTAAAAAAAACAATAAAAAGTAATGTAAAATGACATTTTCAAGGGAATTGGCACAGTAGGCTGTGACGTACTTTTATGCAAAAATACTAATCATGATGGTCTGGATTGATTGTAAAATTATTAATTTTTTTTCCTTAAAACTTGTATCATATTTAACACATTATTTGTTAATTTTCGTTTAAAAAATTATAATTTATAAAAAAAAATTTGTTTTCTGGTCTAGAATGCTTTGAGTTAGCAACAGATTTTATTTTCGAACCACAAAAATTAATTTGATATTAAAAAAAATATTTTATACAATTTTTTAGTTGTCAGGTCTAGAGTGCTTAATTAAGTTGGCAACAGTGTTACCAACTTTATTTTCGAACACAGAAATTAATGTACATTAAAAAAGTTATTGTGTCAGAATTGCTGTTATTTTTTGACGTATTCATATAGTTATTGACAACGTATGTCTCATAACCTTGACCCACTTTATACAAATGACATTTTAAAAATAAAATAGAGTGCTTTGGACATTTAAAGTTAATTGAAACTTATTTTTAACATTGATGTGACAGTGTTGCCAACTAACATTAGAAAATTCTTGACATTTTCATTTAAAAAACTACAGTTTTTTATTACATTTTTTTTTACTTTTCACGTCTAGAGTGCTTTGGCTGTTTTTTATTGATTATGAATTAAGTTGGTAACAGTGTGGCAAACTTTTTTTTGGAATCACGTAAATTAATCCTATATTAAAAAAATTGTCCTGTTATTTTTTGACGTAATTTTACCACATCCATATAGTTTTTGACAACGTATGTCTCGTAACCTTGACCCACTAAATACAAATGAAATGAAAAAGTAAATAGAGTGCTTTGGACACTTATAACTGGTAGAAAATTATTTTTAACGTTGACATGGCAGTGTTGCCAACTAAAATTAGAAACTATTTGACTTTTTTTTAATGATTTCTGGTTTAAAAAAAACATGTTCTTTTAGTTTTTTAGATCTAGAGTGCTCTGGCCAGTGTTATTTTAGAATCACAGTCAAAAAAATCATTGTTGGGTCAGAATTGCTGGCATTTTTTGACGTAACTTTATAGTTATTGACAACGTATGTCTCATAACCTTGACCCACTTTATACAAATGACATTTTAAAAAGTAAAATAGAGTGCTTTGGACATTTAAAATTAATGGAAATTTATTTTTAACATTGATGGGACAGTGTTGCCAACTAACATTTGAAAATAGTTGACTTTTTAATGATTTCTTTCATTTAAAAAACTACAGTTTTTTTACAATTTTTTTTAGTTTTCACGTCTAGAGTGCTTTGACCGTTTTTAATTGATTATAAGTTAAATTGGCAACAGTGTGGCAAACTTTTTTTGGAATCACGTAAAATAATCCTACAATAAAAAAAAATCGTTCTGTCATTTTTAACGTAATTTTACCACATCCATATAGTTTTTGACAACGTATGTTTCGTAATCTTGAGTGCTTTGGACACCTATAATTGCTAGAAATGTATTTGTAACATTGACGTGACAGTGTTGCCAACTAAAATTAGAAAGTAGTTGACATAAATAATTTCTTTCGTTTAAAAAAAATATAGTTTTTACAAAAAGAGTGCTTTGGTCGTTCATAATTGAATTGACAAGTGTTTTTTCAAAATCACACAATATTGTTGTGTTCGAATTGCTGTCATTTTTCGACGTAACTGTCACTTCTATATTGTTTGTTAATTTTCGTTTAAAAAATTATAACATACAAAAAACAATTCTCTAATTTTTAGATCTAGAGTGCTCTGGCCATCACAGTAAAAAAAAATCATTGTGTCAGACAGAATTGCTGTCATTTTTTGACGTAACTTTACAACATTCTACAGTTATTGACAACGTATGTCTCTTAACCTTGACCTACTTTATACAAATGACATTTCAAAAACTAGAGTGCTTTGAATTTTTATAATTGGTAGAAAATTATTTTAAACAGTGTTGCCAACTGAAATTACAAAGTACTTGATTTTAATGATTTCTTGCGTTGAAATTTCTCGGAAAAATCCAATTAAAACTCACCTGACGTCACAATTCTTGCGTGGGTGTTATAATTGTAAACATGAACACACTTATCCACACTATAAATATTTATTACGTCCATGTGTGTTAAAATCCAGATCACACTCGAAAAAAATACTTAACCTAATCCTAAAAACACCATTTTTCTACCTGTGGTGGGTTTTTACGCCCCAAAAAAGTCCCTATTTCCATCATTAAACACACAATTAATTCCAGTGAAAAACTTAATAGCATTTAACCCCACTTTCTTCTCAAATATCTAATCACTAAAGTGAAATCCCTCAGTGTTTCCTGTTGTTTCAGAGCACTTCCCTGATATGTGACGAAGAAAATTGTTTAAATAATAACATGGATGAGAATTTAAAAAATGTTTTAAACAAAAAAAATCAGGATTCGACCTCAACTAAAGAGGTATTTGTGTTGACAATTTAGTGATTTTTTTACCAAGAATTTTTTTTAGTGTTTTGAAAATTCGTCTCAATCGTCGTTCGATTCAGCCGTTTCGACGCCCCAGGACGAACCCGACACAAAAATCCAGCATTTAATATCCCGTTTCGAGGCGAAAAAACAGCCCCCCATTGAGACAACACCCCCAAACCGAATCGAAGAATTGCGTTATTCGCTGCAAAAAACCCTTAAATGTCTCGATTCGGAGCCCCCAAATGACACTCTAACCAACAAATTCGAAACCTATGTGAAAACAATGCCCAAATATCGCACAAAATTGTCAAAAAATGAACGATTATTCTACTGCTGTCTCGTAGTAGGCTGGGATCGGGAAAAACCCCAAATCAAATTCAAATTTCCCGCGCATTGTAAAGTCCCCGATCGGATTGAGGACCTGTGCTATCCGGAGGCGGCAAGTGGCCCCCTTGATATCACCGATAACGCACAGTGTTACTCATTGGTGATAACGAATGATAAGGGCGAACGCACCTTCGGGTATTGTCGGCGGGTAATCCCCGAAGGTTCCACCAAGTGTATACCACTCGCCTACTGTATTTTGAGCAAATATCGTGCACCACGATTCTATAAGAAAATTTTAATGGAATTGGAGACACGACATGGCATTCCTGATAAAGATCGTGATGAATTGATTAGTGCTTTTTATTTTAATAAGTTTCCAAGACCGGGGGAATCCCTTAAGATTGATTTGAGTAGGTTAGATGACAGATCACGTGACTATGTAAATGTCAAAGTGACAGAATTGATTTTGACATTGCACCATGACACTAGATATGAGGAGGCGGATTTAAAACCGCTACATACCTTACCGACTGAGATACTTTTACGAATTTTTGCAAGTCTATTATTGGAACGTAAAGTGATTCTTATCAGTTGTGTTATCAGGTGAGTTAATTCGAATTTAAGTGAATTTAATTAATTAATTTAATTTTAGTAAATTGTCGTGTTGTGTGGACGCTTTACAGAGTATTTTATATCCGTTTTCGTGGCCTCACACTTTTATTCCCATTCTACCGCAGTGTTTGTGGGACGTGGTGGAATCCCCGACGCCTGTCATTTGTGGTATTTTGTCAGTGGCGATTGTCAATGAC
>NW_025400983.1:1923110-1926226 GCF_015345945.1 Tribolium madens
ACAATTTTTTGTGTAATTTTTAGGGAATTGTCGTGGATCTAGACACCGGTAATGTGATAAGTGAGGAGGGTGATGAGGATAGCATTTTATCGGATAGTATGAAGAAGGCGTGGCATCAGAGTATTGCGTTGGCCAATACCGTGCCTAAGGAGGATTATGTCCATTCGGTGTATTTGAGTGATGCTTACATTAAAGTGTTTATTGTTGCGTTAAAGCATTATAAAAATCATATTGTTGATGGGAGTTTTGAGGTAATTGAGTCAGTTTGTAGAAAAAATTATGTATGTGTTTGTTTCAGAAAGAGGCGTTTGTGCGCAATGGTAAGACAAAAGGGATTCGAAGGTTTTTGAAATGGTTTTGTGAGACGTCAATGTTTGTTTCGTTTATTGATACGGTTATAACCGATCCGAATAGCTTTACTCTTTTTGATAAGAAAATCGAAATGTATGGATCTGATGAGTCTAATGTCATTCTGACTAAATTGTTGGAATGGAAGAAGCATTAAGGTGTGTGTACACCGTTTTGTTATTTTTGTACAATAAATTATTTTTACATAATTAAATAATTGATTAGAAACGAACCCTGTTTCTCCACCGATAACTCGTCATCTTAACCGGTTCAAAAAAATATTTTCAACTATTGCTGGAATTAAAAAAAACATTTTTATTTACAAAAACATTTTTTACAAGTCATGTGACACATTTACAATTTTTTTTCTTTGTGAACATTGGAAAAAGAAGTTTTTAGTATTCTAAAAAGTAATCACAAAATGTGTCTAAATATTGCCAACTACTCGTCGTAGAGCATTTTAACCGGTTCAAAGAAATTGGTCGTGGAGCATTTTAGCCGGTTAAAAAAATATTTTGAAAGCTTGTCTGAATTGAAAAAAAAACGTTTTTTATGTTTTTACGACGCTTTTTTTATAAAAATCATTCAATTTTCTCATTCCCACTGACACATTTCATTTTTTTTTTGTCTGAACATTGAGAAAATTAGTTAAAAATTCATCACAAAACATTCAAAATATGTCAAAATCTCGAAAACTGCTCGTAGAGTATTTAAACCGATTCCAAAAAAACATGACAAAGCCTTTTAACCGGTTCCAAAAAAACGTATTTTGGACACTTGTTTTAATTAAAAATAAAGAATAAATTTTTACTTACAGTGACGATTTTTTTTACAAAAGTCACTCAATTTACTCATTTTTAATTTCCTTTCTGTAATTCAACAAACTGAATTACTGTTTTTTTTTCTGTTTGAACAATGAAAAAAAAATCTTTCAGTACTCTCAAAAATTCATCACAAAACGTCCAAAATGTCGAAAACTACTCGTCGTAGAGCATTTTAACAGGTTTAAAAAAAACATTTTGAATGCTTGTCTGAATTCAAAAAATTTTTTTTTTATGTATTTACTACATATAACGAATTTTTTACAAAAGTTACTCAATTTCCCCCCTGTGTGACACATTTAATTTTTTTGTTTGAACATTGAGAAATGAAGTTTTTAGTACTCTAAAAGTTCATTACAAAACATTCAACATGTGTCAAAATCTCGAAAACTACTCGTAGTAGAGCATTTTAACTCGTTCCAAAATAAAAAACAATTTTTTAGTAGTTTAATATGTGTAACTTTTTAACTCAGATTTGTATGCCTAGTTTTTTTAGTCATTTTCCTATTTTCTATCCATTATTTAACAAAACCCATATTTTAACTAAAACATCTCAAAAACAACGTTGAATTTGACTTTTGACACTGATTTTTAACCTCATTTTTCTAACTCAGATTTTCCTAAAAACATCATTTTTTTAAGAAAATGACTTGATTTAGTCATTTTAGTCGTTGAATTTTGAGTACTCTGAAAACAGCCCGATGAGAGTTTTTAAAAACACAAAAAAATGGGAAAATGATCTATTTTTAAGTCAATTTTATCTGTTAATTATTATTTGATCTATTATTACACAGGGTGTTTGAGGATTGCGAGCAAATATTTTAACAACTAATCGCAATCCACAAACACCCTGTATATTATTTTATAATTTTTTTTTTTCTATTAAAACATCCGATTTTTATGGAAACTACCCTGTTTTTTAAAGATTTTTATTTTTGGAACATGTTAAAATGCTTCACAAGTTTTTGGAACGGGTTAAAATGCTCTACGACGAGTAGTTTTGACACATATTGAATGTTTTGCGATTAATTTTTAGAGAGTACTAAAAACTTGTTCTTGTTTCAGTGTTCAAACAAACAAAAAATTGAAATGTTACAGGAGGGTGACATTTATAAAAAATCGTTATTGTAAATAAAAAATGTTCTTTTTTTAATTAAAACAAGTTCAAAATACGCTTTGTTTTTGGAACCGGTTAAAATGCTCTATGATGTGTTTTTTTGGGAACCGGTTAAAATGCTCTGTCGTGTTTTTTTGGAGTCGGTTTAAATGCTCTACGTGTAGTTTTCGAGATTTTAACACATTTTGAATATTTTGTAATGAATTTTTAGAATACTAAAAACTTCTTTTCTCAGTGTTCAAAGAGAAAATAATTTGAATTACGTCACAGGGGGAATGAGAAAATGTTTTTCTTTTCAATTCAGACAAGCGTTTAAAATGTTTTTAATCGGTTAAAATGCTCCACGAACTTTTTTTGAACCGGTTAAAATGCTCCACAATGTGTAGTTTTCAATATTTTACCAAATTTTGGGCGTTTTCTGATGAATTTTTAGAGTACTAAAACAAATGTCTTATTTTTTCGGTATTCAAATTGAAAAAAAAATACTAATTATGTAATTTTAACAATGCAATTGTCAGTCTGTTGATACCGAAACAGAAGGATGACAAATTGAATGATTTTTGTACAAAAAATTCATTATTGTAAATAACTTTTTTTTAAATTTAAACAAGCGTCAAGATTTAATTTTTTGAACTGATTAAAATGCTCTAGGACGTGTAGTTTTCGAGATTTTGAACTTTTCTGTGTGAAAAAAATCTTTTTTTTCATTATTCAAACAAAACAAAACTAATTCACTCTGTTGAATTACAGAAAGAGAAAATTGAGTAACTTTGGAAAAAAATCGTTATTGTAAATATTTTAGGTACTGGTTAAAATGCTCTACGCCGAGT
>NW_025400983.1:1926711-1944960 GCF_015345945.1 Tribolium madens
TTGAAATGTGTCACAGGGGGAATGAGCAAATTGAGTAATTTTTGTAAAGAAAATTTCGTTGTAAATACATAGAAAATGTTTTTTAACCGGTTAAAATGCTCTACGACGAGTAGTTTTCGTAATGACTTTTTAGAATACTAAAGCTTCTTCTTTTTTCAATGTTCAGAGGGAAAAAAATTGTAAATAAAGTTTTTCGAATAATTTTTTTTATTTACAAATTTTTTATCAATTCACTCGATTTTCTCCTCCCCCCTGTGACACACCCTTTGATGTTTGGCCAAATTCCCCATCGTCGTGTACTGCTTCCCGCACTCATCGCACGTCAACTTAACATTCCTTCCACTGTGTTTAACAAAGACATGTCTATCGAGACTCGACTTGTCCCTGTACCCCAGGGGGCACTGCGTGCAGAAAAACTCGCGCTCCTTATTCTGGTGCCTCCTGATATGCTTCTCAAGCGTGGCCTTCAACGGGAACTTCACCCCACAAATGAGACACACGTAATTCCTCTCGCGGACATGCACCAACATGTCGTGTGTCTTCAGAGTCCCCCGATCCGTGAACGCCTTCCCGCACTTCTCGCAGATGTGGGCCCGGGGGTGCGTGTGGATGCGCCGGTGCTTCACCAGCACCGTCCTCCTCTTGAACGCCTTGTTGCAGTAGTTGCACACGTGGCGCTTCTCGGGGCTGTGCACCTCCAGGTGGTCCTTCAGGTAGGACTTCTTCGTGAAGCCCACCCCGCAGACGTCGCAGACGTTCTTCTTGTGGGTCTCCAGATGCGCCGCGTAGGCCTCCCCCGAGTCGACGACTTCGCCGCAGATCTTGCACTTGCACTCGGCGGGGGGCGCGATCTCGTCGAAGTCGATCACGGTGATGTTGTGGGTGAGCACCAAGTGCGACTGAATGGCCCCCTTGTCCAGGAAAATCTCCCCGCATTCGGGGCACGTGAACGTGGCCACTTCCTCGAACTCGGGCTTTGCCTCTTCCACTTTGATTGTGATGAAGTCGTCCGGGGGCTCACTTTCGCTCAATTGCGACTCACAGCTGGAGAGGAGGGCCCGGATTTGGCTCTCGTTCTCCTCGTAGATGGTTTTGAGGTTATAAAAATCGACGATGATTGTGGAGCAGTTCTGGCAAATGTACGGCGATAAACCGTCGTCTTTGTCAACCTAAACACCGAAAATCAATAAAATGAACGAAATTTAACGGTTTTACCTCGAATTTTGTCGTATTTGTTAAAATATCACGTAAGGTTATGCCTTGGTCAAAGGCGTCGAATAAGTTGTGCATTTGTTCGTCGGCACTTAAACACACACGACACTTGTTATAAACGTTAAATTCCATTTTAAAATGATTTTTTAACAATTTTTGCACGATTTTTAGGTTGACATTTGGTGCACAAAGCCGAATCACTATGGGGAATTTCGGATTCAAGGTTGGTACCGAAAGCAAATAAAATAAAAAAACATTATTTTCATTAGAAAATTTAAATTTAAATTATTTAAACAATTTGTATACAAAACGAATCACAGAAAGAATTAAACATTTTTCGGTAATGTTAAAATGTGCACAAGTCCGAACTACAATAGTGAATTTTGGATTTAGTGATTGGTACCGAAAGCAAACGTTTGTGTTGTTTGTAAAAGAGATAAAATAAAATAACAAATCCTTGGTCTTGGACTTTGCGTCCCGATGTGTTATTTCAAGCCACAATTTGTTATAAAAAACATTTTTTAATTGACATTTTCTTTTTCACTAGATGTCATTTAACGTTGGTAACAGAATCCCCCAAAAAATAAATAAATCTTTTATTGCACACTGACAAACTTATTTATATAACACGAAGCCCTTTAGAGAATTAATTATTGCTGAAAAAAAATCGTTATTATAAATATAAAGATGTTTTTCTTTAATTCAAACAAGCGTTCAAAATTTATTACTTTTTTGGAACTGGTTAAAATGCTCTACAACGTGTAGGTTTCAATATTTTATCAGATTTTGGGCGTTTTCTGATGAATTTTTAAAGTACTAAAACAAATTCTTCTTTTTTCGGTGTTCAAATTGAAAAAAAAAACAGAAGGATGATAAATTGAATGATTTTTGTACAAAAAAATTCGTTATTGTAAATAAAACTTTTTTTAAATTTAAACAAGCTCCAAGACTTGTTTTTTTTTTTGAACCGATTAAAACGCTCTAGGACGTGTAGTTTTCGAGATTTTGAACTTTTCTGTGGTGAAAAAAAATTCTTTTTTTCATTATTCAAACAAAACAAAACTAATTCAGTCTGCTGAATTACAGAAAGAGAAAATTGAGTGACTGAAAAAAAAAACATTATTGTAAATATTTTAGTTACTGGTTAAAATGCTCTACGGCGAGTAGTGTTCCAGATTTTGATACACTTTGAACGTTTTGTAATGACTTTTTAGAATATTAAAACTTTTTTCAGGGTTCTAAGAGAAAAAAAATTGAAATGTGTCACAGGGTAACATGTGACACTTGTTATAAACGTTAAATTCCATTTTAAAACGGTTGTTTACCACTTTTTGCACCATTTTTAGGTTGACATTTAGTGCACAAGGCCGAATCACTATGGGAAATTTCGGATTCAAGGTTGGTACCGAAAGCAAATAAAATAAAAAAACATTATTATGATTAGAAAATTTAAATTATTTAAACGAAACCTTGATTCGTATACGTCACACGCCCTTTAAATAAAGAATTAAACATTTTTCGGTAATATCAAAGTGTGTACAAGTCCGAACTACAATAGTGAATTTTGGATTTAGTGATTGGTACCGAAAGCAAACGTTTGTGTTGTTTGTAAAAGAAATAAAATAAAATAACAAATCCTTGGTCTTGGACTTTGCGTCCCGATGTGTTATTTCAAGTCACAATTTGTTATAAAAAACATTTTTTTAATTGACATTTTCTTTTTCACTAGATGTCATTTAACGTTGGTAATAGAATCCCCCAAAAAAACAACAAATGTTTAAATAAATCTTTTATTGCACACTGACACACTTATTTACATAAAACGAAGCCCTTTAGAGAATTAATTATTGCTGAAAAAAAACTGTTATTGTAAATAGAAAGATGTTTTTCTTTAATTCAAAGAAGCGTTCAATATTTGTTACTTTTTTGGAACTGGTTAAAATGCTCTACAACGTGTAGTTTTCAATGTTTTACCAAATTTTGGGCGTTTTCTGATGAATTTTTAAAGTACTAAAACAAATTCTTCTTTTTTCGGTGTTCCAATTGAAAAAAAAACAGAAGGATGACAAATTAAATGATTTTTGTACAAAAAAATTCGTTATTGTAAATTAACACTTTTTTTAAATTTAAACAAGCGTCAAGACTTATTTTTTTTTACCGATTAAAATGCTCTAAGACGTGTAGTTTTCGAGATTTTGAACTTTTGTGGTGAAAAAAAATTTTTTTTTTTCATTATTCAAACAAAACAGAACTAATTCAATCTGTTGAACTACAGAAAGAGAAAATTGAGTAACTTTGGAAAAAAATCGTTATTATAGATATTTTAGGTACTGATTAAAATGCTCTACGCCATATTTTGATACACTTTGAACGTTTTGTAAAGACTTTTTAGAATACTAAAAACTTTTTTCAGTGTTCASAGAGAAAAAAAAATTGAAATGTGTCACAGGGGGTAACATGTGACACTTGTTATAAACGTTAAATTCCATTTTAAAACGATTTTTTACAACTTTATACACGATTTTAGGTTGACATTTGGTAACGTCAAGTGTGCACAAGGCCGAATTACTATGGGAAATTTCGGATACAAGGTTTTTCTTTTTCACTAGATGTCATTTAACGTTGGTATTAGAATCCCCCAAAAAAACAACAAATGTTTAAATAAATCTTTTATTGCACACTGACACACTTATTCATATAACACGAAGCCCTTTAGAGAATTAATTATTGCTGAAAAAACCAAAATGCAAATGAAGTTGGTTCGGTGACCTGCCCCTTGAGTGGGTCAAAGGAAACACGGAAACACCCCATTTGTCAGTAGACGAAAATGTGTTTCCTTTGGTCGTAAATATCCACAATGGTCTCTTCTCATTTTTCCCCGCTTTCGTTTTTTATCGTGTGTGCCAACCAACAGGCCAAAATAACCCCAACGATCTGAAATTTTATGAAAAAAAATTTTTTTCGTCAATGAAATTACCTGAATGAAGGCGATTCCGATTCCCACCCCGATGAGGATGTTGGTGTTTTCGTGGATTTTGATTTTGAGTTGGTCGTAGCAGCCGGTTTCGTATAAATATTTGCCTCTGGCGACGTTAATGCAGTAGGAGTTGAGGGTGGAGGAGAGCTCGTCGTCCACGTGGCAGCAGGAGTAGGGCAAGGGCTGGCCCTGCCAGTCGTCGGGGCCCTCCACTCCGCAGCATTTCAGCTAAAGGGCAAGTTTGGAAAATTTGTACAAAAAAAGGTAAAAAAATTAAAAGTTGACTCAAAGAATGGCATTTTTTAATACTTTTTAAACGAAATAAAAAATAATAACAGGTTGAAATTTGATGAACATGCAATAGTAAACAACATGACCTTAACAATGTGATATTTGAGGTGGAAGGGCATAAATTGGACTCAAATTTGAAAAATAAGAGAAAAAAATAGAAAAAAAATATTCAAATGGTTTCAAAAAGTCAAAAGCCTGTAATAAACTTAAAACAATAAATTTTATAGAAAAATAATAAATTCTATCATTTAAAAAATGCAAAAACTCAAACATTGTGAAAAAAATTCTTTAAAAAATTGCAATTTTGTAAACAGTAAACTACAAGACTTTAAAATCGTGACATTTGGGTTTAAAGGCCAAAAATTGTATTCACATTTGAAAAAGACAGAAAAAAAATTATAAGAACAGTTCTGTTTTATTGATTTTGAAAGACCTAAAATTGCTAATTCACTTAAAAAAATACCAAATTCTGCAGAAAAAGTGTCATTTAACATGAAAAATTAACAAATTTAAAAATAAAATATCTGACTGAACAATATTAAAAAAATTCTCTTAAAAAATGATCGAGAGTTATAGAAATAGAAAATATAAAAAAAATTGTGTTATTTTTAATAGCGATGAAATAATAAACTACATGACCTTAAAAATGTGCCATGTGCGGTAAAATACGGAAAAATTAGTACAAAAAGTTGTGTTTTATTGATTTTCAAAAACCTAAAACCTCTAATTCACCTAAAAAAATAACAAATTTTGCAAAAAATAATGAAATTTAACATAAAAATGAAGACGAAATTCAAAAATAAAAAATCTGACTCCACAATGTCAAATTATTCTTTTTTCTAATGAAAAATTTAAAAATAAAAAAATTAATCATTAGTCTAGTATGTAATAAACTAGATGACTTAAAAAATGTGACATTTGAGATAGAAGGAAAAAAATAACCTAAATTCAAAAAATACCCACACAAAAATAGGTACCAAATTTTTTTAGTCGTATTTCCCTTAAAAAAATTAAAAAATTAATTGACAAAAATACAAAAATGCTTAAAAATTTGTAAATAAAAGCAAGAAACAGGAACCTTAAAAATGCAACACTTTAACTAAAAAAGAAAAAAATTAAACCTAAATGAGAAAAATACACAAACAAAGTACAAATCTGTGTGTATCACTAAATGTGATATTAATCAAGTTACAAATGAAACCCAAATTAGAAAAACATACAAAAAAAGTACAAATGTTTTTGTTTTATTTATTTTGGAAGCTCTAAAGCCTTAAATTAATTAAAAAAATAGTGGAATTTAACACAAAAATATAAAAAAACCTGTCAAATGTAATAACAATAATAAATAATAAACTACATGACCTTAAAAATGTGCCATGTGAGGTAAAATACAGAAAAATTAGTACAAAAAGTAGTGTTTTATTGATTTTCAAAAACCTAAAACCTCTACTTCACTTAAAAAATAATAAATTTTGCAAAAATAATGAAATTTAACATAAAAATGAAGAAAAAGTCAAAAATAAAAAATCTGATTAAACAATGTCAAATTATTCTTTTTTCTAATGAAAAATGTAAAAATAAAAAAATCAATCATAATTGATAGTCATAAGTATGTAATAAACTAGATGACTTAAAAAATGTGACATTTGAGATGAAAGGAAAAAAATAACATAGGTAAATTAAAAAAATACCCACACAAAAATAGGTACCGAAATTTTTTTTGTTGTTTTTCCCTTAAAAAAATGAAATTTGACAAAAATACAAATTCAAAAATTAAAAAAATCTACAAAAATGTTTAAGAATTTTTAAATAAAAGCAAAATAAAAAACAGAAAACTACATGTTTTTAAAAATGCAACACTTTAACTAAAAAATTAAACCTAAATGAGAAAAATACACAAAAAAAGTACAAATACACAAAGCAAATTTGACAAATAAACACAAATTCAAAAATTAAAAAAATCCACAAAAATGACAAAAAATTCTTTTAAAAATACTTGAGAATTTGTAAATAAACGCAAAATAAAAAACAATAAACTACATCACCTTAAAAATATAACACTTTGGCTAAAAAAAAAGAAAAAAATTGGATCCAAATTAGAAAAATACACAAAAAAACACAATTTTTTTTGTTTTATTTATTAGCTTAAAAAATAGTGCGATCAAACCCAAAAAAAAAAATAATCTGTCTAAATATTGAAAAATTGTTTTAATACACCACATGACCTTAAAAATGTGGTACCAATCAAATGTCGCCACTAAATGAGTGACATTAATCAAGTCACAAATGAAATGGCGATAAAACAAAATAGCATCGTCACAGCCGCCCTAGAATAGTAAAATAGTTTACCTTCAAGTGCGCGTTGTCCCACGAAATCTTATCCATTTCATTTTTCGAGTAATTTTCAAGCGATTTTTTCAGCGCGTTTTTCAGCGCATCCCCAAAATCATTTTTGTAAATCGCTGCAACGACTCCGACCGCCATTTCGACGAAAAATATGACCAAAAGACAAACAGCAAACTGAAATAATTTAACACAAAATCATAAATTATAGATTTTGACACAAAATCGATTCCGACAATGTATTCACAGTCACACACAATTAAATTAACAAAAAATCAATTTGTTGATTTTTTATTAAAAAACTCACCGCAATTAGGAGCTTGTAGGACTCGCGGATTGCCCCAAAACAGCCCAAGAAGGCCACGAGAAAAACAATCGCCGCCACAACAATTAAGACAATCGGCGGGGCCAAAATCTCATCTTCCATGAAATACTTGAAATCGCCGACATCTGACAACACCAAGGCTCCCGCGATGATAATCCCAATTCCTGAAATCTGCTGAAAAATTATGAAATTTCGCCTGAAAATTGACTTACGGCGAAAATCAGGTTGAAAATAAATAAAACGTATTTAATGAAGCTCATTTCGCAAGACTCCATCACGAAAGTGGTTTTTTTTTGGTGTTTTAGTCAAGCACGCGAAGAGAAAATCGCGACCAAGTCCACACTTTGTGATCAACTAAATGCTTGGAATTTTCTATTGGCGTTTACAACATTCTGTTTCTATAGCAGCCCCTAAATTGGCCGACAAGTCATTAAATAAAAACACAATTGGAACAAGGGGTTATAACCGCGTGGACATTAAAGCGAAGTGCATGAGGCACTTTATTATTAAAGAAATTAGTATTTTTATGGGTTTTAAGAGAAAAGTTGGGAGATTTGTGACCAAATAACTCGCTTATTACTACACAAAAATGACAAAAAATGACTACACAAAAATACATACTAAATGCTTTGTTTTGTTGTTTCTACCATAAAAAATTTAACAAAAAAACTGAACACAAAGTCAAAAATTAAAAAAAATCACAAAAATGCCAAAAAATTCTTTTAAAAATACTCAAGAATTTTTAAATAAAAGCAAAAAAAAGAGTAAACTAATGTAAGGTGGAATTTAACACAAAAAAATCTGTCTAAATGTAAAAAAATGTTTTAATAGTAATAAACTACATGATCTGTAGTATCTTAAAAATGTGCCATGTGAGGTAGAAGGGCAAAAATTCTTCTAATTCACCTGAAAAAATTACAAATTTTGCAAAAAAAGATCATTAAAGCGAAGTGCATGAGGTACTTTATTATTAATGAAATTAGTGTTTTTATGGGTTTTAAGAGAAAAGTTGGGAGATTTGTGACCAAATAACTCGCTTATTACCACACAAAAATGACAAAAAATGCCTACACAAAAATACGTACTAAAAGCTTTGTTTTGTTGTTTGTACCATAAAAATTTACAAAAAATTTAAACACAAATTCAAAAATTAAAAAAAATCACAGAAATGCCAAAAAATTCTTTTAAAAATACTCAAGAATTTTTAAATAAAAGCAAAATAAAAAACAGTAAACTAATGTAACACTTTAACTAAAGATGAACAAAATTGGACCCAAATTAGAAAAATACACAAAAAAAGTATAAAACTTTTTGTTTTATTTATTTTGGAAGCTTTAAAGCCTCAAATTAACTTAAAAAAATCGTGGAATTTAACACAAAAAAATCTGTCTAAATAAAAATAAAATGTTTTAATAGTAATAAACTACATGATCTTAAAAATGTGCCTTGTGAGGTAGAAGGGCAAAAATTATTGAAGCCTTTCAAAAATACAGAAAAATTAGTACAAAAAGTTGTGTTTCATTGATTTTCAAAGGCCTAAAACTTCTGATTCACCTGAAAAAAATACAAATTTTGCAAAAAAAAATGTGAAATTTAACATAAAAATGAAGAAAAAATTGAAAAATCAAAAGACATTAAAGCGAAATGTATGAGGTACTTTATTATTAAAGAAATTAGTATTTTTATGGGTTTTAAGAAAAAAAATTGGAGATTTGTGAATAAATAACTTGCTTATTACTATACAAAATTCAATTATTATTATTTGGTAAAAAATGCCCTCTAAAAGGTTTCAACGGAATTCAAATCGGGTAATTCTAGTGGCCACTTCAAAGAATTTCTGTATTTTTATAACAAAATCGACGCAAATTTGTAAAATTCTGGTTAAAATTGGTATTAAACGACTCTCGATATTCTACATCGTTTCAATAGTGACTAAATCGGATCATTTTGGTGGATGTTAGCACGGATATTACATTTTGTCACTCAAAATCCTCTCTTTTATTCTATAACAATTTTTTTCTATTATTATTTAGCAGTCAGACTAAAAAATTGTCCTAAAGGATTTCGATAGAGTTCAAATAGGGTGGTTTCGGTGGCCATTTCAAAAAATTTGTAAGATTTTCTATTGCAAAACTGTATCTTTGTTAAAACAAGATAGAATTACCAAAAAAAAAACGGATTTCTCAATTCAATTATGACCAAATCGGGTCATTTTGATGGATGTCACACAAATCTTACTTTTTATCACTCAAAGAGCTCGCTTTTACTAAAATAACATTTTTTTTATTTAACATATTCTGAAAAATGTCGATTTCAATAGAATCGAAATCGGGTGATTTCAGTGGCCATTTTTTATCGCAAAATCGACACAACTCCATTTAAAATGTAAAAAAACGGGAGATCTGATTATTTTACCTGAAAAAATTTGATTTCAATCGTAAAATTAAAAAAAAAATGAAACAAGACTAGTAGGTGCAATTACACGTCCTTTTTTATTTTATTAGAGATAAAATCTTTCGTAAATGTTTGATAATTACGACAAAAATCCATATCTAA
Organism: Tribolium madens; assembly: GCF_015345945.1. Lineage (NCBI taxonomy): Eukaryota > Metazoa > Arthropoda > Insecta > Coleoptera > Tenebrionidae > Tribolium > Tribolium madens. The sequence goes on from NW_025400983.1 coordinate 1,936,416, forward strand.
GTAGGTCAAATGTCCCAATTTAACCGGTCGTTTACATCTAGTGGGCTAGGTTGAAGAATATGTGACGTTTTCTGTTAAAAATATCACAAGTTCTTCCATTAATAACAATATTTTTGTGTCATGACACAAAATCAATACTTTTCGAAATTTATTACTCCACCAAATTGCAAATTGGCGGATCATTGCCCTCTCAAAAATCAATTTTCGACAAATTCGTGCAAAGTTTCGTCAAAATATGCCATCAACAAGAACGTTCACCTCTCAAGTGATATTTATAACGATATCGAAAGGAAAACGAAACTTTAGATTGGTCATTATCAAGATTGACGACACGTCAAAAGCTTTAGTTTAATTGGGGGCTGTCAGAGGGGGCTGTGGAATAAATTTGGGGTGAATTAGGCTAATGTGACGTTATTTACAGCGAGAGAGAGAAAAAAAGAGAGAGGGAAATAATACACTTGAAAAAATTTGATTGTTTATTAAATACTGTTTTGTACTAAACTACGCTATAAATAGATAGATATGTATCTAAATGCCTTAAATATAGATAAATATGTATCTAATTGCCTTAGATATTAAATAGGAAGTAAGAAATTAAACAATTATTTGCTTTTATTTGATGGATAAGAGGTACAGCCGCATGCATTGAAAATGTCGCTTATTTTATAAAAACGAATTTTTCGCCAACTATTCACTTTTCGGTAATTGAAACACTTTATTTATGCAAAATCAAGTTCAAAAAACCTCGGAAATGATCATAATTTCGTTCCTTACAATGTACAGTTGATTGCTTTGAAAAATACCGTGGTGTGTTTTTTCCCGAATTAATCTTTATTTTTAACTGCTGAGGCCAACCAACAGGCCAAAATAATCCCAATCACCTGAAAAAACAATTTTTTTTATTGTTTTTTTTTGGGTGGGGGTAATTACCTCAACAAAAGCAATTCCGATTCCAACGCCAATCAAGATCTTCGCGGCCGATTCGGCCTTGTCTTGCAGTTGGTAAAAACACCCATCGACGTACAAAATCTCGTCTTCGGGTTTGGCAGCCCTGCAATGGTGGGCCTCCGGGGGGGCCACCCCTTCTCGAATTGCATGACAGCAAGTGACAGGACGCGTGTTTTCGGGCCAGTCGGAGGGGCCTTCCACTCCGCAACATTTCAACTACGAAAAATACATGGCACCAAATCGGGCGATTTTGCTGGATTTTGACACGGAAGGCCTCTCTTTTATACTAATAAGAATCTTGTTCTATTGTTATTTAGCAATCCGACTATAAAATTGTTCCAAATATTTCGATAGAGTTCAAATCGGGTGGTTTCGGTGGCCATTTCAAAAAATTTGCAAGATTTTCAATAGAAAAATCGATTCGAATCGGCTATATTCTAGTTTAGAAACGATGAAAATGGTAAAAAATAGGAATTTCTCGATATACGACACAATTTCAATAGTGACCGAATCGGGTTATTTTAGTGGATGATTACAGAAATGGTACTATTTGCCCCTCCAGGCAATTTCTCTGCCTATAAGTTTTTTTTATTTGAATTATTTAGCAGTCAGACTGGAAAAAAAAGTCCGAAACAATTTCAATAGAGTCAAAATCGAGTGATCTCAGTGGCCACTTCAAAAAATTTGTGTATTTTTAATGCAAAATTGACACAAATCTGTTAAATTCTAATTAAAAATGATATTAAATGACTTGCAATACTCTATATCGTTTCAATAGTGACCAAATCGGGTCATTTTGCTGGATGTTAGCACAGATATTACGATTTGTCACTCAAAGGTCTCTCTCTCTTATTCGAATAAGAATTTTTTCTATTATTATAGCAGTTAGACCAAAAAATTGTCCTAAACGATTTCGATACAGTTCAAATAGGGTGGTTTCGGTGGCCATTTCAAAAAATTTGTAAGATTTTCGATTGCAAAATCGATTGAAATGTGCTGTATTCTAGTTCAAAAACGATAAAAATGAAAAAAAATAGAAATTTCTGGATAGTCTACAAATTTTCAATAGTGACCAAATCAGGCTATTTTAGTGGTTGTTTACAGAAATTGTACTCTCTGCCCCTTCAGGTAATTTCTCTTCCAATATGACTCTTTCTATTTTGATTATTTAGCTGTGAGACTGAAAAAAAAATCGAAACGATTTCAATAGAGTCTAAATCGGGTGATTTCAGTGGCCACTTCAAACTATTTGTGTATTGTTAATAAAAAAATTGGCATAAATCTGTTAAATTCTAATCAAAATTGATATTAAATGACTTTCAATATTTTATATCGTTTCAACAGTGACCAAATCGGGTCATTTTGGTGGATGTTCGCACGGATATTACGTTTTGTCACTCAAAATCTTCTGTTTTATGCTATAACAATTTTTCTTTATTATTATTTAGCAGTCAGATTAAAAAATTGTCCTAAAGGATTTCGAGTTCAAATCGAGTGGTTTCACTGGCCATTTCAGAAAATTTGTGAGATTTTCAATTCAAAATCGATTCAAATCTGCTTATTCTAATTTAAAAACGTTAAAAAATAGAGATTTCTCGATTTTCTACACAATTTCAATAGTGACAAAATCAGGTGATTTTAGTGGCCACTGTCAGAAATTTGTAACATTTTCATCAACATATTTTACATCGTTTCAATAGTGACCAAATCGGGTCATTTTGGTGGATTTTACGTTTTAACACTAAAAAAGCATTCAGAGACTAAAAAAATGTCCTAAACGATTTCAATAGAGTTTAAATCGGGTGATTTCAGTGGCCGTTTCAAAAAAATTTGTATTTTTAATGGCAAAATCGACACAAATGTCCAACATTCGGTTAAAATTGATATTAAAAACCTCAAAAACCATACTTTTTTTGGTTTTTGTGTAATAATTTTTTATCAAAGACAAAATGTCACTTATTTCTGAGACATTTGGAACAAGCTGTATACAGGGTGTTCTGTCTAAACCCCACATTAAAAGTATTGGGAGTTGGAAAAATCGCATTTATTTGAAAATTGGTACATACCTATAAACCGTTAAGTCCTTCTAAATGAGAATATTTTCAAGATGACGGCACTTCCGGTTATACCGGAAGTCGGTCTCAACTTTCTTATTTTTAATGGAAAGGTATATTTTTTTCTGAGTTTTTGGATTAATCGGGTTATTTTAAGGAAGTTTTCATCAGCTTTCCCTATACCTAAATTTAGCCGTTTTTGAAATATTTGGAGTTTTTCAAAAATTTTTGGATTTGCACCTTCCACTTTAAAAATCGGTAACTCTGCCATTTTTTAATATTTTAAATTCGTGTTTTTGAGTAAAAATCGGACTTTACTTTAGTTTGTAGGTTGTTCCAGGCGACTCGATCCGATTTGCTGTTCTCAAACCGCTGCATCGAACTCTTCATGATGTCCTTCATGGACATTTGGAAGTCGTTTTTGTAGACAGCGGCCGCAATTCCCACCGCGAGTTCGATGATCAAAATAATGAGCAAACAGAGCGCAAACTAGAAAAAAAAATATCATGATGGGGGCCCCAAACCCGCAATTGCCTTTTTACAGCCATGAGCATGTAGTAGGACTCCCTGATAGCCCCATAGCACCCCAAAGAGGCCACCAGAAACACGATGCACCCCGCGACGATGAGCACCACCGGCGGGGCCAAAATGCGCCCCTCCATGAAGTGCTCGAACTCGCCCACATCTGAAAGGACGAACGCTCCGGCGACGATCAGCCCGATGCCTGAAATCTGCCCAACCACACTGAAAAAAAACTGAAAAAATCCACTCACCGCGAAAATTAAATTGAAAGTGAACAAAATGTACTTGACGACGCCCAATTCACACGTCTGCATCTTGGGGTGGTTTCTTCGCAACTTAGCCCAACTTCGAATGAAGCGAGGGTTTGGGGGCTCGGGATTGGTCAGAAAGTGTTGTGGTTGGCGTTTGTTATGGCAACGGGAGACGGTTTTGTGACCTTTTGCCCGATCTTATCTCGATTTTTTTACGGGGTGACCTAATTTGACCCCTGGAAAATATTCCAAGAAAATCGCAATTTTTTTTGTTAATAATTGAGGAGGGTTGAGGAACAATCGAGGGTCACCACCCTTAATTGATTCGTGTGTGGAACTATAAATTTTTGATTGGAAAACAAATCGAGAATTTTTTTTGATCAAAGTAGGCTATGATTTTGGAAATGTCATTATACTGGGAGACAATAAAAATGCATCGACATTTATTAAGTCATTTAGTTTATTATTGCTTCAAGTATTTCTTTTAATTTTCTGACAAAAAAATTTTTCTTCAATTGAGTCCAAATCAGGTGATTTCAGTGGCCACTTCAAGGAATTTGTGTATTTTTAATCTCAAAATTGACACAAATCTGTTAAATGCTAGTTCAAATTGATATTAAATGATCTTCAATATTCTATATCGTTTCAATAGTGACCAAATCGGGTCATTTTGGTGGATGTTAACACAGATATTACGTTTTGTCACTCAAAAGTCTCTTTCTTATTCTAATAAGAATTTTTTTCTATTATTATTTAGCAGTCAGACTAAAAAATTGTCCTAAAGGATTTCGATAGAGTTCAAATAGGGTGGTTTCGGTGGCCATTTCAAAAAATTTGTAAGATTTTCAATAGAAAAATCGATTCAAATCGGATATATTCTAGTTTAGAAACGATGAAAATGGTAAAAAATAGGAATTTCTCGATATTCTACACAATTTCAATAGTGACCAAATCGGGTTATTTTAGTGGATGTTCACAGAAATCGTACTATTTGCCCCTCCAGGCAATTTCTCTTCTTATAAGATTTTTTTCTATTTTAATTATTTAGCACTCAGACTGAAAAAAAAATCCGAAACAATTTCAATAGAGTCCAAATCGGGTTATTTTAGTGGCCACTTCAAAAAATTTGTGTATTTTTAATGCAAAATTGACACAAATCTATTAAATTCTAATTAAAAATGATATTAAATGACTTCAATACTCTGTATCGTTTCAGTAGTGACCAAATCGGGTCATTTTGGTGGATGTTAACACATATATTACGTTTTGTCGCTCAAAAGTCTCTCTCTCTTATTTTAATAAGAATTTTTTTCTATTATTATTTAGCAGTCAAACTAAAAAAATGTCCTAAACGATTTCGATAGAGTTCAAATCGGGTGGTTTCGGTGGCCATTTCAAAAAAATTTCAAGATTTTCAATTGCACAATCGATTCAATCCCCTATATTCTAGTTTAGAAACGATAAAAATGGTAAAAAATCGGAATTTCTAGATTTCTAGATATTCTACACAATTTCAATAGTGACCAAATCGGGTCATTTTAGTGGATGTTTACAGAATTTGTACTCTTTGCCCCTCCAGACAATTTCTCTTCTTGTAATAAGATTTTTTCTATTTTAATTATTTAGCAGTCAAACTGAAAAAAACATCCGAAACGAATCCAATAGAGTCCAAATCGGGTGATTTCAGTGGCCACTTCAAAGTATTTCTGTATTTTTAATCGCAAAATTGACACAAATCTGTTAAATTTTAGTTAAAATTGGATTGATGTTAAAACAAATTTTACGTTTTGACACTCGAATGCCTCAGTATTTATAAGTAACAAGTTTTTTCTAGCATTCAAAGTCTAAAAAAATATCCCAAACGATGTTAACAGGGTTTAAATCGGGTGACTTCAGTGGCCGTTTCAAATAATTTTTGTATTTTTAACGGCAAAATCGACTCAAATCTTCATCTTCAAAATTTTTTGATGATTTTGGAAATTTTGAAATTTGGTTGTGGTATTGTTGATTTATTACGTCATTTAGTTTATTATTCCTCACTCAAGTTTTTTGTTTTTTGATTTTCTAACAAATTTTTTTTTCGTGGGCACGAATTAGGTCACCGCTTGTTAGGCTCAATGTAGGGCAAGTTAGACCTTAAAATCGATAGCGAAAGCAAATAAGAAATTTACTACTAATTCATTGGGTTCTTTGTGTCCAATTTTAACATTTGTTGGGTGAATTATTGATTTTGTAAACAGTGTAGTTCTCAGAAAGGTGTTTCATTGTTCCTTAAATTAATTTAAGTTCAAGGATTGACATTCCGACGGGGAATTTTCAAGATTGTGATCGGACTTGGAAAAATTTGAATAATTTCAACGAAAATAAGAACGTTTTATGCAATGTAATTATTTTTTATGACGAGTGACGGTCATTAATCATACTTTTTTATGTGTGAAATTGTGGTAAAAAAATACAAAATCAAACCTGTGTTAAAAATTTATTACAATTAAATGTTACAAATTAAGAAATTTAAAATTTTTCAGTGTCCCACTTATTTTGTCTTGAAAATTTTAAAATATTACATTAACTAACACAGTGTACAGTCCAGTAAATAACAGGAAATAACTTCCGGTTGTAGAAATTGCACTGTTGCCTTTTCCTTCTCCTTCGGGGCAAGCCTCAGTCCCATCTCTGAGAAAAAAAAGTTTAATTACAATTTATTGTAATTGAAATTACAAAGTAAGAAGCAAAAAATGTCCACAATTCAAAATTAAAAAAAAATTATAACACGCTATGTGAACTTTTGTACATTTAACGACAAAAACAATGTCATGCACACATTAATTTTGACGGCGACTGTACATAATAACAAAACAGACTCAAAATTACTATAACGATGTGATTAAAAAACCTCTAAATCCCTAAATACAAATTTTTAGCCCAATTTTGAAAAATTATACTAACTATGCAAAAATCCAATTGTGATAAAATGTACGTACGAATGTGTAAAGTTAACTTTTGCCTGAATTCAAATTTAACCCTTTGACACCAAAATTTAAAAAAAATTAGAGTTAAGTTAGCTAATTTTTTGGGGCTTCAAACAAAATACCAAATTTGGACGATTTAAACCCACTGATAGCCCCGAAAATTTCCAAAAAGCTGTTACAAAGCCTTTCGTGCATCAAAACTCAAAATTATTATAAAGATTTGGTTAAGCACGTTCTAAAACCCTCAAATACCAAGTTTCATCAAAATCGATAAATATTTAGCTTTAGCCCAATTTTGGAAATTTCAAAATTTTTGAAAATTGTTTAAATTGACCAAGTATGTATTCTGACACGCCCTTTCGGAATACACAAAGATAATTGTTTTTCAAAACTGGGTTAGGTCTGTTTGGACCAAAATTTTGCAAATTTGGGTACTAAGTTAGCCCAAAAGTTTTTAATTTTGTCAGATATTAACTCATTTAAATGAAATTTTCGTGACACATTTTTGGGACTTGAAACAGCCACCACACCAAATTTAAACGCTCTAGACCAACTGGAAGCCCCCTTGATAGCCCTAAAATTTTATAAAAACTTGCAACGTAGCCTTACGTGATCCAAAACACAAAATTATTATTAGGGTGTAATTAGGCGCGTTGTAAGGCCCCCAAAAAACAAGTTTCATCAAATTCGGCAAACATTTATCTTTAGCCCAATTTTGTAAATTTCAAAATTTTGAAAAATTGTTTAAATTAACAGAATAATCCGATTCCGACTAAATTTGCACCAAGTATGTATTCTGACTCGCCCTTTCGGAAAACACAAAGAGAACTGTTTTTCAAAGCCGGGTTAAGACTGTTTGGACCAAAATTTACCAAAACTGGGTACTAAGTTAGCCCAAAAATTTCTAATTTTTTCAAATATTATCCCATTTAATTGAAATCTTGGTGACACACTTTTGTGATTTGAAACAGCCACTATAACAAATTTGAACGCTCTAGACCAACTGGAAGCCCCCTTGATAGCCCCAAAATTATCAAAATTTTGCCACGTAGCCTTACATGAGCCAAAACACAAAATTATCATTAGGGTGTGATTAGGCACGCTGTAAAGCCCCCAAAAACCAAGTTTCATCAAATTCGGCAAACATTTATCTTTAGCCCAGTTTTGGAAATTTCAAAATTTTGAAAAATTGTATAAATTGAGAGAATAATCCGATTCTGACGAAATTTGCACCAAGTATGTATTCTGACTCGCCCTTTCGGAAAACACAAAGAGAACTGTTTTTCAAAACTGTGTTAGGGCTGTTTGGACCAAAATTTACCAAATTTGGGTACTAAGTTAGCCCAAAAATTTCTAATTTTGCCAAATATTATCCCATTTACATGAAATTTTGGCGACACATTTTTGTGGCTTTAAACAGCCACCACGCCAAATTTAAACGCACTAGACCAACTGGAAGCCCCCTTGATAGCTCCCAGAATTTTTAAAGTCTTGATACATAGCATCACGTGAACCGAAAGACAAAATTATCATTAGGGGTGATTAGGCACGTTGTCAAGTCCCCAAAAACCAAGTTTTATCAAATTCGAAAAAAATTTAGTTTTAGCCCAATTTTGGAAATTTCAAAAAATTGTCAAAATTGACAGAATACTCCGATTGCGACGAAATTTACYCCAAGTGTGTATCCTGACCCGCCCTTTCGAAAACGATTTTTCAAAATCGGATTTGGACCAAAGTTTGCTAAAATTAGGTACTAAGTTAGCCCCAAAAAAGCAAACAATTGTGAATGAATTCGAAATTG